>NC_092412.1:150250623-150618123 GCF_040894005.1 Engystomops pustulosus
GTCTGCCATTAGCAGGCTCATTTACAGATTCAGTGATTTAAATGATTTAATCTAAATCACCCCCCTTGAACTCCATAAAGGAAAATAGCACCCACATGTTCGAATCGCCCTTTTTTTGTCATTTTACAACACATTAAAATTTGATTGAAAAGTCATAAAAAGGTCATACAGTCCTCGTTATGGTAGAAATAAAAACCTCATCTTATTGCACAAAGCATACCATATACAGGTCCACACATCAAAATATGAAAAAGTTATTGATGTCAGAATATGGTAAAATAAATAAATAAAACTTACAAAAGGTAAAATTTTTTAAAATCTATTAAAACTCCATATAAATTTGGTATCCCTGCAATGGTACCAACCCAAAGAATAGAGATAAGGTGTAATTTGATTGCAAAGTGAAAGACATTAAACTAAAAACCACAATAATATGTTGCTAATGTGTTTTTTTTTTGTCAATTTCATTTTTCCATTCTCCCAGTACATGATGTAAAATAAAAAATACTTTAACTAGGAAGTACACTGTGCTAAGCGGAAAACAAGCCACCCTACAAGCTCTCTACATGGAAATCTAAAAAAGGTTGAGATTTTTGAAAGTAGCGTGTAAAAAATGGAAATGCAAAATAGAAAAACTCAATCGGTAGCAAGGTGCTAAATAAAGCAAGTGCATTTAAAAACAGTCTCATCTATATGTTGTGAAGCTTGACTAGGGACTTGTAGCTGTAACATACTATCCTATAATAGTGTAGCAAATTAACCTGCTAAATAACTTTGAATCCCATAGAATTTCCATTGAATGATATGATAGCAACAACCCCTATTCTACTGCACTGGCAAGTAGAGCACCTTTAGTCTGCAGAGTTAGGAGGGCATATTCAAAAGACCACCGATGATATTTGATTCCATGGAAGAGAATATTAAGTTACTGCCCCAAAGGAAATACTAAGACTTATAAACTAATGAATCATCAGAAATGAACTTGTGATTCTTTATCAACTGGAACCAACATAAAGAAATTAGAAATGTTAATTTATTCATTCATTATATACCACATGTTAATGACCACACTGGGTTGTAGATTACTGCCTCTACACATCACATCTCCACTGGGAATCTATATATAGTCTAAGTGCCATCTTGATGCATTGAAGCAGATGATTCTTATGCATTAGCAGTGAAGTTGGTCTCCTACTTAATGGTTTGTGATTGAGTGATTGGCATCTTAATTGAAACTCAAAGCACTACCAATACAAGACCATGAAGAATGGACATTGCATTGTAGAAACTGATTGTCAAGGGCATTGAAGCTAGATATTTTTAATGTATTTAAGGAAAAAGTACTGTTTTCATTGACATTGAGAAGTGTATGTGCCTCCTTAGAGACTGAAAAAGCCTTCTTTGCAGTCATGAGCGGACACTCTTAAAATAAACTTTTGGTCCTTTGATAAGTGGATTTGTTGGGCTGTTGATTCATAAATGGATTGTGCAGAACTAATTTGAAGCTATTTCTTATTTAATTTTTCTAAGAAGATTTCTCAGTCTCTTATCTCTCTGTGCAAAAGGACTATGTAGGTTGCAAGTTTGTGTATCACCATCATAAACCTCTAGCTCTCATACAGTAAATTGTACAGTAAAGAAGTAGCCATTCAGTTGTTAAATAATACATTTGCAGCATGGTCAATAAATAGACTTGGTCTGAAATAGACTTTGACATGCCGGATATTCTACACCATGTTTCATCTTTACCTGACCTTTAAAATCCAGTGGGTAAAAAAGTAATATCTAAGGGTAAGTCACATCCGGTAATAGAAAACCCTATCTAGATGTGATGGCAATGTCAGAGCTGTAGTGTTGGTCATCTGTTCTTAAGATGGTCATTGACCTCTAGTCATGTAGTCCTCCATCTTGCTTTATCAAATATTCATCATTGGAAAACAGCAAAACCTCACTTTGGAACAGCAACCTTCAGAAATAATAAATATATAACTTTCTCTGGCTGAAAGTGGAGCTGCAGAATATTAATATACATTTTGTGCCCATGTGGAGGTTCCTGTCTTGATGTTATCGTGAGACGGAGACCAAAACGTAGCCTCCTCCAAAGGCATAGACATCCCTGGATAATTTACATCACCAGGATGATAAAAAGCCGCAGATTGTAGGGACCTATGAGAAGAAGCAGAAGAAGGTATATTTTATCTGGCAATATATAATCCTGACAATCTGACATGGTATCAGAGAATTAGACATTAAATAACTTGAGAGACTAGTAGGTATGGATAAGGACAGCACTCTAAGGACCTTATAGACTCTAACTGGGCCTCTGTAAGAAAGACTAGGCATTTATCAAACATACTGAATAGAGTCTTTGTAGGAAATATCACACCCTCCGTGTACACTTTCAGATTATACTTTCTTCTCCTATAAGAAGATATGCTATAAACATATATATACCTGACAAGAGGGGTGAAGATACCAGCAGCTTTTAGCATTGTGTCCCTGACCATCAGCTTTAGAAGGAGAAAAATCTTTCTGCCTGTTTTGTAGAAGAAAAATATGTAAATAAAAACAAAATACGCTGAATAACTAAATCCACTGCAAGGTTACTCCTGACAGCGTGATAAAAGATTATCATGTCGACAGCTTGAAGGCATCGGCCCAGATAAATGATAACTGTGCATTCTGCCTTTGTGCAATTTGCCTCGGTAATGTCCACTTTGAGCCATATTATTAAACAGCGTTGCATGTTTTTAACTAATCTAGGCTGTTTCCAGTATGTGCACACAGTTGCACATTTTCTCTCTTGGTGCATTTTGCTGCTTGGTGCTTCACTCTGATGCACCACAAATGTGGTGCAAACTAGGAACACACACCAACACGCCCCTTTAGGTCATAGTTTTCAAAAGTGTCAGACAAAATGCAACCACAGCACAAAACTGGTGCAAACACTTAATAAATACATGTGCAGTTACAATTATATATATGGGCCATTATATCTACATCACTGATTTGATATCACAACACTGAAGAGAAGTGCTCCACCAACACAGCTTTTATCTGTATAAGTCTAGCAATATCTTGTATGGTCATTATTTCTGGGGTGTGAAGATGCTCCATTTAGTATTGGGTATTGCATTTACTGTGCTTCATATATGTTATCCTAGAACTAACAGTAAGAACTCCACAATATACTTACATACGTAACTAAGAGGGGACTTGGGATCTTAACTAAACATTCAAGAAGTTAATCCAGCATGCTTCTGTGTCAGAGATTGCAGAGAAAAGTTGGTGCACCAAAATGTGAATTATTGTGAAGAAGCAAACTAGACCAACGAATAAGAGGTGCAAAGTATGGCCCGCTAGTTTCTTACTGCACCAGATTAATTAACCATAGTGTTGAGCGGACCCACAGTTAAGTTAGGTTCCAGGTTTGGCTCATTCCCCCCCGTCCCCCTCCCTGCCATTAACGCCTGCAATCACTGTGGCAGAGGCTGTGGTAGGGCGCCACTATTTTGGGGAGGATTGTCACTCCCAAATAACATAATTGAGACCAACGTCTATCCCCAACATGACAGCACGCAGGTGGACCCCAACTCATCCTGCATCAGACACAGTGATTAATCTGGCTTTGCAGAAGAATTTTTGGAAGCTTCAAAATAGTAAAAAGCACAAAATGTGGCATGGCTGGCAGTGGTCTTGGGGTAGTTGGAGTAGCATAGACTAAAGAATAATGTAAGCATTTTTGCAATCTTAGTTACAGAACAAAAGGATTGAAGTCCATTTGATTGTTTGTTGAACTGACTCACATAGGCATTTGCTTTGACTAACAGAAAGTGATGACTATTTGACATAGACTAGACAGTGCCCATTGACATAGACTATACATACAGTGAGCGTACAGAGCTGTCTGCTCATATCTGCACTGTCTTTATAAAGTGCTCATGAGTTCCACAATGCTGAACATTTGTTACTAAATAAGTAGCTATAATAATTATTTAGCCAAGGTTGTTTAGAACATGACTATAAAATGAAAGTTGCTTCTGCTTCCTTTTTGTACAGTACATTTAGTACTGCCTGGTTAAAGATTAACTGATATTTTTGAAGAATTTGTCTTTTAAGAACATCTGAATAGCCGTGCACTGTTCCTGAAACACAGCTGATAAAAAAAAAAAGACTCCATTAAATGGAATTCTGAATAAGTAACCATAATACTAAATGCTATGTTGAAAATATTAAGTGTGTGCAATCTAAATTATTAATATTGATGAGGACATTAAAGTGAAACGCTTCTTATAAGCTCCATAAAATCAATGAAGCAAAGAGTAATACACTCTCACTAAAAGCTACTAATATTTGCACATTTGTTTTAAACAATAAGACCATGATTGCTTGAAAAATTAAGAACCAATGAAGAGAAAAAATTGGCCTGCTTTTGTGAAAAACATCTCTTTCAGAAACATGACACAAACATCATTGCACTGGGCCATAAACTGTAAGTATGGCAGTATATGGTAGGATCGATCAGACTAAAGTACCCTAGGGAGTCTGAAAAATAGTATAAATAAAAATTTAAAAAAAATTATAATAAAAAAACCTAAAATTTCAAATCACTCCCCTTTCCCTAGAACTGACATAAATATAAATAAACAGTAAAAATCATAAACACATCAGGTATCGACGCGTCTGAAAATGCCCGATCTATCAAAATATGATAACGGTTTTTCAATGCGTTTAACCCCGTAACGGAAAATAGCGCCCAACGTCGAAAATGGAACTTTTTTGTCATTTTGAAAAATATAAAAAAATCTACAAAAAGTGATCAAAAGGTCGTACAGTCCTAAAAAGGATATCATTGAAAATATTATCAAATTTCACAAAAAATGACACTACCCACAGCTCTGTACACCAAAGTATAAAAAAGTTATTAGCGCCAGAAGTTGGCAAAATAAAAAAAATAATTTTTGTACAGGAGGTTTTCATTTTTGTAAATGTATGAAAACATTATAAAACCTATACAAATTTGGTATCCCCTTAATCGTACCAACCCAAAGAATAAAGTAGACATGTAATTTGGGGCACTTAGTGAAAGACTTGATATCCAAGCCCACAAGAAAATGGCGCAAATGCGTTTTTTCACCATTTTCATTGCATTTGGATTTTTTTTCCCGCTTATGAGTACATGGCATGGAATATTTAATAAAATAAAAATTTAAGGTACAGTATGGTAACATTTACAGTAAAATGGACGATGGTAATGTTGTTGTTGTATGCCTTATGTTTATGAGCGACAGTTTTCCTGCTATATACTTGCATGTCATAAGAATTTAAATTAAAAAAAGGACCATGTTAAATTCAAATCAGTTTTTTAAAAATTTTTACCGGTGTTTTGTATGCGTTGGAAAAGGGGTAGTCATTTACGGCGAAAACCCATGATGATATAAATAAATGAATACAACAATACTCAATGTCATTTGTCACAAAACGGAGCTTAAATAGTTAAATTTTATGATTTACAAATTTTATGGCCTCTCTAAAGTAGGTGGAGTTATCACTAAGATGGCCGCCACTGGAAACTACAAGTTCCATGATCCTTTAGTTCTGAGTAACTCCTCCTCCCTCTTATGCTCTGCTCCTGGTGATGATACAACGGACTTTCTTGCTCTGTTACCATAGTAATGATGTGTAACTGCCATCAACAAAACACTGACCATAATGGATGCGCTGCAACCAACCGACTACAGCCAAATATAGTGGTGATCACATGACCCTGCCCAGGCAGGTGCAGGACATTTGATGTGGACATGTGATCAGCAGCCATCTTCTGTTCTGCGACGGACCGCGTGGAGGAAATTAACGGACTGATTAAAGGGCCAGTAGCATTTTTATTCTTCATTACATTGTATGTCACCAGCATTTTCTGCTAAGGGGAGCAAAATTTTAATTAACAACTAATTACACATTAGCTTATATTTTGAGTACTGATTTGTATATGAATTATTCTGATTCCTGGAATACCCCTTTAAGGAAAGTGCTAAACATGAGAGTCTGGTGCCTATAGTTCTAATAGAAATGGAGTCAAAAGAATTTAAATATAAAAATTTAGAGTTTCAAGATGATGACATGACTGTCTTTGAATAAATATTTACAAAGGTGGAACAGCATAGCTATATGTAAAAGGAATTTGCTCCATTAAACTACATAAATACAGGCAAGGAAGAGAAACAGCAGTGCAATAATAGGTTAACGTCACTAGATAAACACTAGGTAAAACACGTATACAAGATAGAACAGAAGCAGTGACATTTCGTCACGTATCCGTGACTTCCTCAGGGGTGCCTTACTTGGGTATTGTTTCATAGTGTTTACTCTGACTCTGTTCTATACTGCTGTTTTTAGCTTACAGGTGTCTGGTTGTATATAATCCTTATTTATCTACTTTTCTTTCATCGTTTTCATCGTTTTCATTTCTTGGCAGTGTTTGGGTGTGTGAGGGGGATAACGCAAGTACAGGGGCCTTATAGTCCCTCACTTTAAGGTTTTTTTTTTTATGCTTTGTTGTAGTCCATTTTTGCCATTGTATGTGTCTCACGTTTGTATTTGTTACTCCACGGACACACTGGCGTAACCCTGTCGATTGGGATGCCGCAACTATTCTGGCGCTTGGTCCAAATCAGCATCTAATCTGAAGGGATCCCTCTCCCATGGTAATATGGCCACTGCCTAACAATCTATATGGAGAGTCTTTGAATGTACCGCCCATGTTCATCTTATCATTGCAAGCTGGACGCGGTGATTACACCGCTCACATTTATCACATCATTACAAGCTGAACACGTCTTTTTTGTGGTCTATTGTACACCTAATGAGCCTGCAGTTTGCAGGTGAAACATGTCATATAGAGTCTTAAACACGTTATATACTTATCACCTATTGACATATTTCTGAATCATGGTGTTGGGATATATCTTATATATCTAAAGAACATATGAGCAAGCCATACAAGTATATATCTAAAAACATATGGGCAAGCCATACAAGAATATGTTGTTATTAGATGAACATTTTCTACCTCTCCTCCTCCTTCCTAATTGTAGGACTAGAAGGCCGAGTGTAGGGGGAGGTTCCACACGGTGTGGCAGCTGTTTAGGGCTGCGGTCCTGTGGTGAGGTATTAGGGTGTATTTAGAACCCCCCACAGCTAGGAAAAAATAGGAATAATGCTGGGCACCCCCGATACTTTAGGTGCACTTTTTTTTTTTACCCCAGCCTCAGTTTTCTAATTACCTATATGATATTCATACTTATGGTTTCAATGATGGTCAATACCTGCAGTCCCTAAACTGAAGAATCGTAACTTCTAAGGCGTACCCATCAGTCATCTATATCAGATGAGGACAGGTAGGTGAACGACCTTGTAGATCCCTATGCTAACCAGGACACAGTTTAAGTAATTAGCGTCCTAGATAATGCACGTACTACTTCGAGCCTTCTGATGGCTGGCATAAGAATTGCTCCTTTGGGGGCTACAATTTTAAATAATATTGCATATTTCTATTTTCAGTTTTAAATTATTTACTCACCTAGTTTGTAGTTGTATTTTTTTTTGTGAAACATCAACTAAATTTAATAAAATTGTATTTATCTAGTGACATTAGCCTACTATTGCACTATTGTTTCTCTATCTTGCTTGTATTTATGTCCTTGAATAAATGTTGCTCGATGTTCTTAAATGTTCATGGAATTCAGGATTTGGATAGTTATATATATATTTCACAGAAGTTGATGACATGACTACCTTCAAATAAAAAATGTTGCTTTTTGTTCATAAATATCAAGATTCGTAAATGTGAATATTTGATAATGGAAAATAAGTGGACCTAGTAGCCCACATGTATCAAAATAGTGTAAATATGTGCAGTTTGCCTGTGGAGTGTGCAGAGAGCGCCAGATTCATATATTGTGGTGCCCGTTCTTGCATTGCTCCGACAGAGTGCCCCTTTAATACAGGGCGTGCAACACAATTCTGTAAGTCACTGCTTGATACATGTGTTGCAGAGTCCGACTGTGCATTGTAATGCAGTATTTCGTGTTCCTTCTTGTATGCTGCAGACATTTATAACACATACACTTTATAAATGTATGTGCAAGCAATTTGTTTTGAAAAGAATGTGCAAAGTCAGACAGAAAACTGGTACATGGGCTTTAATAAACCTGGGCCAGTATGTTTAAAGGAGAAAATTAATATAAGGCCTTGTATTATTTTCTGGAAAACACAGTATATCAAATGGTGGATGGAGACATGTGATTATGGAACCTAACAGTGGGATTATTTTGTATTGTAGGCAATCAAGTTAGATTTGAAGGTTTGGAAGGTGGGAGACAGTCAGACATTAGAGGGTAATAGGGAACATAGATAATAGGAAAACACAGCAGAAGCTTTTGTGGGGGTTAGAGATGACGTGCAGGACTGATTTGGCCCGAGATAGATAAGTGATCCATGGAGGGTATTAAATTTGATGAGTTGAGTATGGATTGGAGGGGTGTAAGAGAGTTCACTGGGAGACCACAGAGAAGAATGTTTAGTATTCCAAGCTGGAGATGATAAGGGCATGGAGCAGCTAGGTTTAAGACTCCAGATTAAGAAAATATAATATGCAGGAAATGTTGTCGAGGTGGGGCCAGAAGGTTGTAGTTATGGCTTGGATATAGGGCTTAACCCCTTTCCGACCCGTGCTCGCTGGCCGAGCCCTCTCCATAGCCAGAAAGTCTTTGCTGCATATTGCAGCAAAGGCTTACAGGGTGCTTTCACATCGATCAAAGAGATGGCGGCGCATGGGCGTCGTAATTGCACATTGTAATGAATGAGGAGGAAAATCCCCATATACTGCCATACTGCAGTATGGCAGTATATTATAGGATCAATCAGACAACCTAGGGTTAAAGTACCCTAGGGAGTCTGAAAAATAGTAAAAGTAAAATTAAAAAAAGAGTTTAAAAAAAATTATAATAAAAAAAAATCTAAAAATTCAAATCACCCCCCTTTCAATAGAGCTGATATAAATATTAATAAACAGTAAAAATCATAAACACATTAGGTATCAACGCATCTGAAAATGCCCGATCTATCAAAATATAATAATGGTTTTTCAATGCGTTTAACCCCGTAACGGAAAATAGCGTCCAAAGACGAAAAATGGCTTTTTTTGCCATTTTGAAACATATAAAAAAAAATTATAAAAAGTGATCAAAAAGTCACACAGTCCTAAAAATTATAGCAATGAAAGCGGCATTGAAAGTCATGAATAATGACACCACCCACAGCTCTGCACAACAAAGTATGAAAAAGTTATTGGCAACAGAAGAAGGCAAAATCCCCAAAAAAAATTTTGTACAGGAGGTTTTAATTTTTTTAAATGTATGAAAACATTATAAAAACTATACCAATTTGGTATCCACGTAATCTTAGCAACCCAAAGAATAAAGTAGACATGTCATTTGGGGCACACAGTGAAAGCTGTAAAATCCAAGCCCACAAGAAAATGTTCCAAATGCATTTTTTTCCCAATTTCACTGCATTTGGAATTTTTTTCCCACTTACCAGTACACGCCATGGAATATTAAATACCGTCACTATGAAGTGGAATTTGTTACGCAGAAAATAACCCATCAAAGAGCTCTTTATGTGGGAAAATTAAAAAAGCTATAGTGTCACGTCTGCGCCTGCTGTCTCCTCTAACCGTGCTGGTAGGATTAGGAGACACTGAATTTATCATCTTTCAGCAGTGTGAACTAGGTCCTATGCTGTTTGACATGATGTCTGCCACTCCCCTCACTGAGTCTGTCTTGCAAGAGTTAACACTGTGATCTGTAATTGATTGCTCATTCCACCTGTGGCAGGGCTGAGTTCCCTATAAGTCTCCAAAGTTGCTTTGACTCCTTGCTGGTCAAACTGCTATCTTGCTGTGTGTCTAGCGCTCTTGTATTTCTGCCTTCTGACTTCTGGTTTCTGAATTCTTGCCTGTTTATTGGCTAGTCTATTTGGATTGTGATTTGGTTGTTGTTATTCCCTGCTGTTGCCGACCCGGATTGTTTACCTCGCCTTATTGTGTTTGTTTGTCTGTTTTGTTACGTGTTCACACCTTACCCAGGGAGGGAACGCTGCCCAGTTATTGGCCTCCGTTTAGGGGGGACCCAATAAGTAGGTAGGGACAGTTTGGGGGTCTCAGTGTCAGGGCTCACTGTCCTTGTTTGTGTCCTGCCATTACATTTTGACCAGCCATAAAATATTATATCACTGGAGCAGTATTATGGAGGCTATTAGCAACCAGTTACATTGCTTAGTTTAGATGGTACAGAACCTTGCAGAGCGGGTTCAGTTGCAGGAACAGCGCCCCCCTGCTACCTCAGGTTTGTCAGTGTGTGAACCTAAAGTCAAGCTGCCTGATCTCTTTAGTGGTGATAGGAAGCTTTATTTCTCCTTCAGGGAGAGTTGTAAATTGTATTTTCGTCTTAGGCCCCAGTCTTCAGGTACTGAAGTTCAAAAGGTGGGCATTATCATTTCACTCCTGCGAGGTAGTCCCCAAGAGTGGGCATTCTCGTTAGCCTCTGATGCACCTGAATTGACCTCTGTGGATCTTTTCTTTTCAGCCTTAGGATCTCTGTATGAGGAACCAGACAAATCCAGTTATGCTGAGGAACAGTTGACTACTTTACGTCAGGGTAAACGTGCAGTTGAGGACTACTCTGAATTCAGAAGGTGGGCCATCCCAACGGGTTGGGGTGATCGTGCCCTTAGGTACCAATTCAGATTGGGCTTGTCTGATGCCCTTAAAGATCTGTTAGTGGGACATCCCGAACCTAACACACTAGAACAGGCAATGTCTGGCAGTCAGAGTAGACAGGCGCTTTAGGGAACGTAAGCGTGAGCGTGTGTCTGCTTTCCGTGTTCCTACTTCTCTGCCTCTTTCTCTGTCAATCCTTCTAAAGAATCATGGGGGAATGCAGAAGAACCCATGCAAGTGGGCACCATTTCTTCCCGTGACCGCAAGGAACACCGTAAAAAGAATTTGCTCTGTTTCTACTGTGGGAACTCCGGTCACCTGATAAGGACGTGTCCTGTAAGACCAGCGCCGGAGAACTCCAGCGCCTAGGCGGCCTTCGGGAAGGTCGCTTAGGCACACAGGTATTTCCCGAATCAGTCTCAAAAATTTTGTTACCTATAACCCTCTCAGTCAATGAGAGATCGGTTTCTGGCAAGGCTTTTGTGGATTCATGGGCTGCAGCAAATTTTGTTAATTTAAATTTTTTTATGGCCCTCGGTGTTGATTTGATAAAACTGGATGCTCCATTCCATGTTACTGGTGCTGATTCCTCTCCGTTAAAGGACGGTAAGATTGACTCTAAAACCCCCCAAATTTCCTTGCAGGTTGGCTCCATTCACACTGAGTTATTGCAATTTTTTGTGTCTAAAAATTTATCTACTGATATCATCTTGGGTCTTCCTTGGTTAGCTCTACACTACCCAGTCTTTGACTGGACCTCTGGTGAATTGACTAAGTGGGGTCAGAAGTGTTCCTCTCATTGTTGTTCTCTGCTTGTTACTGAAATTCAGTCTGAAGATGCCATTCTGCCAGAGTACATTTCAGACTTTTCTGATGTTTTTGATAAAGGTTCTGCTGAGTCCTTGCCCCCGCATAGGCCTTAAGACTGTGGGATTTATATCCTGCCTGGGGTCAATTACCCCAAAGGGAGGATATTTAATTTATTTTCCCCAGAGCGTGAGGCCATGCGGGAGTACATCCGGGACAGTTTACAAAAGGGACATATCCACCCGTCTAACTCTCCTATGGGGGCAGGATTCTTTTTTTGTCGGAAAGAAGGACGGTCTCAGACCTTGCATAGACTATCGTGAACTTAATAACATTACTGTAAAGAATCAATATCTGCTCCCATTGATCCCTGACTTATTCAATCAGATAGTGGTTGCCCATTGGTTTTCCAAGATTGATTTGTGTGGAGCCTATAATCTGATTCGTATCAGGGATGGAGATGAATGGAAGACGGCGTTTAATACCCCAGAGGGACATTTGGAGTACCTAGTTATGCCTTTTGGGTTGTGTAATGCCCCTGCTATCTTTCAACAATTTGTAAATGATATCTTTCGTGATCTTCTGGGTCAATATGTTGTGGTTTATTTAGATGATATTTTGATCTTCTATCCAGACTGGGACACTCATGTACAACATGTCAGAAATGTACTGTCTAGACTTCGCCAGAATCAGTTGTTCGCTAAACTGTCTAAGTGTTTGTTTGGAGTCCAAAAAATATCCTTTCTGGGTTATATTATCACTCCTGAGTCTTTTTGTATGGATCCCGCCAAAGTAACGGCTATTAAAAATTGGGAACAGCCCACAAGCTTGAAATCGCTACAGCGATTTTTGGGTTTTGCTAATTACTATCGAAAATTTATTAAAAATTTTTCTGTTTTGGCCAAGCCGTTGACTGATCTCACTAGGAAAGGTGCTGATGTAACCCATTGGACTCCAGATGCTGAGTTAGCATTCATGCAATTAAAGAAAAGTTTCATGAATGCTCCCGTTTTGATCCAGCCTGATTTGAGTCAACCTTCTATTGTAGAGGTTGACGCATCTGAGTTTGGGGTTGGGGCTGTTTTGTCTCGGGGTCCTGAATCCCTTACTAACCTTCATCCTGTAGCATTAATCTCAAGGAAGTTTTCCCCTACTGAGCTCAACTACGATGTTGGTAATCGTGAACTCCTGGCCATAAAGTGGGCGTTTGAGGAGTGGAGGCACTTCCTTGAGGGGGCTAGACATCAAATTACAGTTATAACAGACCACAAAAATTTGTTGTATTTAGATAGTGCTAAAAGGCTTAATCCTAGTCAGGCTTGTTGGGCTTTGTTTTTCACTCGTTTTGACTTTATTATAACATATCGTCCGGGGTCTAAGAACACTAAGGCTGCTGCTCTATCTCGTAGCTTCTCCAGTAATGCCCCTGAGACGGTTCCAGAAAAGATCCTGTCGCCCGGTGTTGTAATTTCTGTCAGGATTTAGCCGCTGCCATTGCTAATGCCCAGGATTCTGCTCCTGATAATGTACCTGTAGGGAGACTTTTTGTTCCCCCTAACTTACGACTCCGCGTTCTTGAAGAGATACATTGCTCTGTCCTGGCCGGTCACCCAGGTATTGCTGGAACTAAGTTTCTGCTGTCCAGGTCCTATTGGTGGCCGTCATGGTCCCGTGACGTCCAGGGTTTTGTGGCTGCTTGCGAGGTCTGTGCTAGATCTAAAGTACCTCGTCATTGTCAGGAAGGGCTTCTTCATCCTCTCCCTCTTCCTAGAAGACCCTGGACTCGCATATCTATGGATTTGCCTGATTCCCAGGGGAAAACTGTTATCTGGGTGGTATGTGATAGGTTCTCGAAAATGCGTCACTTGATCCCTTTGAAGAAGCTTCCCAGTGCCAAGATATTAGCCTCCCTGTTTATCAATCATATACTTCGTCTTCATGGGATTCCAGAGAATATTGTGTCTGATCGAGGTGTTCAGTTTGTATCCAAATTTTGGAGGGAGTTCTGTGGTCGTCTGGGTGTCTCTCTGTCCTTCTCTTCCGCCTTTCATCTGGAGACCAATGGCCAAACTGAGAGATTAAATCACTCTGGAGCAATTTCTAAGGTGTTATGTCTCTGACTCTTAGGAGAAATGGAAACAATTTCTTCCCCTCGCAGAGTTTGCCCTAAACAATAGGGTAAATTCTTCCACCAAAGTTTCGCCATTCTATTGTAATTATGGGTTTAATCCTAGGTACTCGTCATGTAGAGAGATTGAATCTGTTAACCCGTTCGCTGAAAGTACCTTCCAAAGGCTAAGCTTAGTCTGGGCTCAGGCTCTTTCGAACCTGGTTAAAGCCCAAGATTCCCAACAACGTCAGGCTAACAAAAAACGGTCACCTGGTCCTGAGTATGTCTTGGGGGAACGTGTGTGGTTGTCAACCAAAAACCTACGTCTTAGAGTACCATCATGGAAATTTGCTCCCCGCTATGTGGGTCCCTATACTATTACCGAAGTGATAAATCCAGTGGCATTCAGACTTCAGTTACCCCGTACCCTCCGTATCCATAATGTCTTTCATAAATCTCTACTGAAGAAGTACGTTCTCCCTGTCCTGCCTAGGTCTGAGCCACCGGCTCCCATTGTCATTCAGGGAGAACTGGAATTTGAAGTCGAGAAAATTCTTGACTCTCGCAGAGTTCAGAACTCTGTCCAGTATCTTCTACATTGGAAGGGGTTTGGCCCTGAGGATCGTACTTGGGTCGCTAGCAGAGATCTTCATGCCCCGCGCCTCCTCAGGCAATATCATCAGCGAAACCCCTCCAAACCTGGTGGCCCTAATGAGGGTCCAGTGGCCCCTTGTAAAAGGGGGGGTACTGTCACGTCTGCGTCTGCTGTCTCCTCTAACCGTGCTGGTAGGATTAGGAGACACTGAATTTATCATCTTTCAGCAGTGTGAACTAGGTCCTATGCTGTTTGACATGATGTCTGCCACTCCCCTCACTGAGTCTGTCTTGCAAGAGTTAACACTTTGATCTGTAATTGATTGATTGCTCATTCCACCTGTGGCAGGGCTGAGTTCCCTTTAAGTCTCCAGTGTTGCTTTGACTCCTTACTGGTCAAACTGCTATCTTGCTGTGTGTCTAGCTCTCTTGTATTTCTGCTTTCTGACTTCTGGTTTCTGAATTCTTGCCAGGTCCACACTTAGGTCATATGTCTAATGAAGGGTGTTAGGTGGAGGAAAGTTAAGTTTTGTTCATGATGATCATTAGAAAGCTGAAAATGAATAGCAGAGATGGCTGATAACACTAGGAAATCTGTTGAGCAGAGAGGTGAGGTCTGGGCCAACTATATAAATCTGACATTTATCCGCATAGGAGTGGAATTTAAAGCTGTGGGAATGTATGAGCTGTCCGATACAATAACAGAACAATAGAAAAGATCTAAAAGTCAGAAAAAGTTATGTCATACCTACCTTTCTGCTTCATAAAAAGAGAGTCTCCTTCCAAGCAGCCAAGCAGTAACAAGAGGTCAGCAATAGAGCTGCTTATTATTATTGAGACCACAGTTTTACTTTATATTCCTATATTTATCTTTGTCAGAAGTCAGAAACAAAAATGTTTAGAAAATATGTACATGATAAAAGCCTGATTTAAAATATGTAACATCTTTGGATTATTTGCATTACCTTATAACTAACTTGTACCATAAAAATACATGAAAGAAAAATTAATGTATAAAGGAAGCGGAAATTACTGCTTTGCATACTTGATATCATAATAAAAGCAATTTCATTATTAAATAATTAGTTTCTTTATACAATACATCAGATGTTCAGAACAAAGAAGCTGCTTTGTTAATAAGAATGTTAATTGTTCCCATCCAAAGAAGCATCTATCATCATACAAAATACAATTCCATCCTTATGTACACAGTGCAAAATATTCAGAGTAGGTCTTCACGCAAAGACATAAAAAAATCTGATTTATGTGTTAAGATTTTAGGTGAATTCTAAATTAGAAGTTTTAAATGTATTCAATAAAAATAGTAGTTACATTAACATGAATGTAAACAGCTCAGAGATTTTGTCTATTTGGAAAGGACTGAATTTAAAAATGTATATATTTTCATTAATCCTTTGTGTATTATTCAAAATTATATTTTTTTTTTTTGTTTTACTCATTGATTTTATGTCCCCTTGCACTCTCTGAGTGCAATAACTTTTCATTTTTGCATTGCTATAGGGTTCAATATATTATTTTTTTGTTGGACTTGCTGTGCTTTCATTTCCATTTTAGAGTACTTATGACATCCTGGTTACTTTTTATTGTATGAACATTTGCAGTATTTCTTTTACAGCATTCACAGTGTTTTATGCCATTATGTTTATAGTACAGGGAGCTGTGAACATGTTGCTACTAAGTTTATTATTTTACCATTTTTTATATTGTAGAATGTGTTAAAAATATTTTAGAGATGGCACTTTAGCCTGTGGAGCACCCCAGTGGGAAAGTGATGTGCTGCAAAATTGTGTCAAGCAGTAAAACGATCTGTGATGTAGAAGAAGCGCTAGCACAATCTCTTCCTACTGCAAATATTTTATTTTTGAAGCTTAAAAGTATCGTACATGTATAAAATTTATGTACAGCATTACTTCAACAACCACATATTCAGCCTTCAACAAATGTATCAAATTGAACAACCACATATTCGGCCTTATATAAGCAAATAATGGTAATCATAATGGAAATGGGAAATCCATTATCTCAAAAGACTTCTATGTTACCCATCTCACATTTTCTGTGTTATCAACCTTAAAGGGGTATTCCTGGAATATGAACATCTGACACAAAACCCCATGAGGATATAAATAATTGAATACAACAATACTCAATGTCATTAGTCACAAAACAAGCTTAAATAGTTCGATTTTATGATTTACAAAATTTATGGCCTCTCTAAAGTAGGTGGAGTTATCACTAAGATGGCCGCCAATGGTAACTACAAGTTCCATGATCCTTTGGTTCTCAGTAACTCCTCCTCCCTCTTATGCTCTGCTCATAATTATGATGTAACAGGTTTTCTTGCTCTGTTACCATATTAATGATATGTAACTGAATTCACCAAAACACTGGCCATACTGGATGCTCTGCAACCAACCGACTACAGCCAAACGTAGTTGGGATCACATGACCTGCCCTGGCAGGGGCAGGACATGTGACCAGTGGCCATCTTCTGTCCTGTGTCTGCTACGCAACGGACCGCGCGGAGGAAATTAACGGACTGATTAAAGGGCAAGGGCATTTTAATTCTTCATTAGTCTGTCACCGGCATTTTCTGCTAAGGGGAGCAAAATTTTAAATAACTAATTACATATTAGCTTATTTTTTGAGTACCCATTTGTATATGAATTATGCTGATTCCTGGAATACCCCTTTAACAATAAATTTATATTATATATTATTTATAAAAGAGTTAGACAATATAAAGTGGCAAAGACAGGGCCCAGTCTTATTTTACAAAGGTTACTTTGCAATAGGTGCACAAAATCTTGGCCTGGAAGTTGCGATTTTAGATCTTTATCATTTTATATTTTTGGTCATGTACATTATGTTCTTACATTTTGTGTCATGAGGAAATCTATTGGTTGATAAAAATCATTTTGATAACCATTATTTTGATAATATAATGAGATTGGATTCTGTTTTATATAATACATTTGTTGAAGGCTGAATATGTGGTTGTTGAAGTTATAATGTACATAAATTTTATTGATCTACTTTTAAACTTTTTTCAATAAATATAAAATATTTGCAATAGGAAGTTATTGTGCTAAAGCTATTTCTATTTCTAGATATTATAGAATGTGTAGATGTTTGTCATATTATACTCTTTCCTATCTATTTATTTAGAGTACTTTAACAATAATTCAAAGTCCATTGAACTACAGTATAGATCACCTTATTAAAGGCATAATTTTCCTTTTTGCATCCTGTTACAATTATTTGCTTAGCACCTGATAGTGAACTTGATGGCTGTAAGTTACAGTTTGCACCTGCTGATATGCAAATGCCATGCCTGTGAAGAACTTGAAAACTACTATCACAATTGCTAAAGACATATACAGCACTTAGTGGGAAGAGGTTAATGATTGTTCGCGTAAGTAGAAGCAAATTGATGTTGAAATTATATTTAAAATAAAAAGGTTAATTAAAAACAAAATTTAGTTATATCGACCTACGTACTAAGAATGTTTTTAAATTTGAATTGTAAGATCATTTTGTCCATGCTGATAGGTCTATATAATAAAAAAAAAGATCTTGTGAAATTAAAGTTCTGAAATGTCAGATTTTAATCCACAAGAATTGCTGACATTCCTGGTAAAGGCCCTTTGAATTCAAGAAATGTATTGTCAGAGATTCTAAAAGAATCTCTTTCATTGAGCTAAGAGAACATTGCTATTTCACATCCAGACTAAGCATTTTGAATTGTGACTCCCTTCCAGTAAAATCTTTGGGGTAAAAATATATTTCTTTTAAAGTTTTCTGTTAAATGCAGTTTATATTAAAGGGTAAACATTGCTTTCCATACCACAATCTACATAAATATGATTACCTATAGTATGAAACCAGTGAGTCTTGACAGAACTTGACAAAAAGATTAATCTTCAGTGAAGGACATATTATACAAGTGTTAAAAGGGGATTCCGAGAGCTAGGTCAGAAATAGAGGCAGATCCTATGATGCTGTTCTGGCAGAGTCTGGCACTTTTTTGTAAGACCAAGACTTAAATTATGTAGTAAATGTGGGATTCCAACTATGAAGAAGAAAAAGTATGGTGGTACACTTATGCACCATGACCATCACAGAAACACACCGCCCAGTCTTCTAAGCACTCATTTGATTTAGCAACTAGAAAGGATATTACATTCAGGGATAATTTCTACTATTGTCTTATCAACTCAGCAGTGTGCCAAAAACACTTTAGTTTGTATTAAAAGCCTAAGTTTATATTAAAAATGCATAAAAAATAAAAAGGATCGAGTACTGCTGTTGATGTTAAGCAAGGTCTGGGAAAGGACAGGGACAGTGAGCCCTGAGACTAAACCCCATGCTTAATTTCCCTACCCACCCTTCCCATCCTTCCCAAGTGATAGGAGACATCTGGTTGGTGTTCTCTTCCTGCACCACAGTGCAAAACACAGAGACAAAGACAAAACAATAGAAACAGAGAGTGTTGGTCATTAAAGGAAACCTACCACTTGAAGTGGCAGGTTTCTGATGGAAATACCGAGCACCAGCTCAGGGTGAGCTGGTGCCGGAGCTTATATTTGTTAGTGTTTTAAACCGCGGTATCGCGGTTTAAAACACTTTTTAAACTTTATAGCCGGCGCAGGGAGGTACGCGCTCGGCGCTTACCATGCGCGCGGCTCTCCTTCACTTCCTATGTAGCCGCGCGCATGGTAAGCGCCGAGCGCGTACCTCCCTGCGCCGGCTATAAAGTTTAAAAAGTGTTTTAAACCCCTATACCGCGGTTTAAAACTAACAAAAATAAGCTCCGGCACCAGCTCACCCTGAGCTGGTGCCCGGTATTTCCATCAGAAACCTGCCACTACAAGTGGTAGGTTTCCTTTAAATACAGGTCAAAAGCATGAGGACAATGCAGTACCAAATCATTAAGCAAACAGATAGTCAGAGATACAGCCAAAAGGGTCAAAATACCAGAAAACTTATGACAGAACAAAAGACTAAAGCAGTTTCACACTAGGGAGTCTGACTTTTCTAACCATATGCTGCAATACATGGCAGTTTTGATACTGAGTTTTAATTCTGATCTCTAATTTTCTGCCACAGCCACAAGCTTACAGATTGTGCTGAATGACAGTCCTGGGTATCTAAGAAGACTTCCAGCAGTCATAGCAAGTCAAGATTGTGTGGGCGGCATTTAAATGGCTCCACTATGCCTCTTGGTGCATACTGCCTTGTATGCAGAGGGCTCAGCCTGTAAGCTCTCTCCATGCTTGATTAATAATAAACCACAAGGAGTAGGCTGATTTTTCAAATCTTATCTGTGTCATTTCATTTGATAAGAACTTTGAGATTGTTTCTCAAGGGGCACATGTATCATAAGTATTGCTTTGTGCACCTGCCTTTTTTGGCTTTTCCTTTGGTCAGATGTTTTAGTGGTATTTCCTTATTGATATATGTAGTGTTAGGCATCCGGTGCTAATCCTGCACTGAGTAGTTTACATTGGGACCCAGTGTTTCTCCAAACCCTCTACGATCATCGGCAAGCTAGACCCAATGTGGTTAAAATTATAGTTTTTGGATGGTACCTTTTGGACTTTTATGTAGATGTATTGCAACACTATACTGACTTACCTAGTATTGCTAGCTAACATTCAATTGTATTTAATTTATACATATTTGGGGACCTATGCTTGTTATTATGAGTGGTTGAGTCAAAGCCCTTGTCTCCACAGGTTGAATATTGGGGCTCATTTACTAAGGGTCCATCGGACAAATTTTCGCTGAGTTTCCCGACAATTTCCGTTTTGTGACAAATTTCCCTGGGATTTTGGCGCATGTGATGGGATTTTGGCGCATCGACGCCAGCTTGCACGTGACAGAATCAGGGGGTGGGCCGTCGGACAACACGCGGAATTTAACTATTAGAAATGTGTCGCAAGACATAGACTTACAAGCACCAGGAAGAAGAAGGTCAACTCCGGCGGACCTCGGCGCAGAAGCAACGGATGCAGGAATTCTGGAGCACGAGCTTAGTGAATAGTGCAGCACCCGAATCCTCGTCAGACAACGCACTGTGGGAGCGCGACAGGACCGGTTAAGTAAATCTGCCCCATTGTCTCTACATCTATTGTGTATTTCTAGTGTTTGTAAATAAATGATTTGTTTGCATTGTAGTTAAAAATTATGCATAATAAAGTTACATCAATTTATAGGAGTAGTTCTAAAATACTCTCCTGGGAAAGTTTAATCAGCTATTGTGATTACAGGTCAATCACTTTGTTTAAGCAGTATGTCGGCATGTATATGAAATTGTGTAAACAATTGTCAGTAATTTTAATTCACAAGTTGCTGAGGTTGTTTTTTCCATCAAAGCAGCTAAGGACCTCCAATCAAAAAGTGCACCCTGGGGGACTACATTACCAAGATAAATAATGCTACCACCTGTGAAGAAGACACATGTTTTTTGTAGAACTGGTTTTCTGTAACTCTGGTTGTGGTACATTAGTTTCCTGGTTTGGTAAACTTCTGTGTGAATGACTTCTTACTCTACTTCTCTCATTAGGCCAGCCACCTAATGCTCTATTCTCTTCTGTCTAGTATTACCACCTGGGAGCTATGTACCAAAAACAAGGGAATGTGTTGTTAAAATGTAAAACAATGTAATATATGTTATGTACTACTTACCTGCAGCATGGTGGGTTTGCTCTGACCTTATAAGAGGCAGGACAGCAGCAGCTGTGGTATTTTATAGGGTAAGGTGCAGAGAATTGTGCGAATTTTCAAATGTATAAAAGGTGTCACTGACCAGCAATCTGGGGGATTTTGATTGTGGAGATTTGTGTTTTGCCTTCTGCTGGTCTGTGGAACTACAAGAGCCTGGTGTTTATTGAACCTGTCATGTTATATATGGACTTATCAAAATAAACTCCTTTGGATTATTTTCATCAAGCAAAGCCTGGTTGTGCATTGAAAAGCCTATGCGTCACACCACCTCAATACTGCCCCATCTTCAAGTGCGAATGAAAGGCTTGGTGGAGCCGTGCCTGGAAGAAAACTATACAGCCTGGTGCTAAGGCTGCTAAATGCCCCAAGTGGCCTCTGCAGTGATGCCCCTGTGCATCAATGCCACCTGTGCATGTAGTGGCAAGGCCCGCGCAGGTGCCGCTGCTTCCACTCTGTGCATGTTATAACAGTGAAGTTGGCTGCGGACCAGGAGCTTCTGTAGATTTGCAGAGCTACCCTTAAGCCATTGGCATGCTGGAAGCCCCGTTTACATGCAGCATGGACATTCAGTGAGGTGGATCTGTAGGGCCAGTTGGGGCAAGGAGTAGCCTTAACTGTGGGAGCTCAAAGAGGTATTCAATACTATGATGGGTATTTATGAAAAAATGTTAATGCTTCTGATTATAACGTACTAAGTATTTTTATCATTATAAGATGGTGATAACTTTGCCTGCGCTAATGCTCAGCAAACCTTTTTTAGCTCCTAAGTATATTGACCTTTACAATTATTTGAAGAAAATGTGTTAGTCTACAAATGTATACCCCATAAATAAGAATACTGCAGTAAACATTTTAATTTCTGCTTTCTGGAAAACTAATTAGCCTAAATATACCTAAAAAATGAATCTATGCAAAGTAGCCAGACCCCTTAAAGGAAACCTACCACTTGTAATACCGGGCACCAGCTCAGGGTGAGCTGGTGCCGGAGCTTATTTTTGTTAGTGTTTTAAACCGTGGTATCGCGGTTTAAAACACTTTTTTTAAACTTTATAGCCGGTGCAGGGAGGTACGCGATCGGCGCTTACCGTGCACGCGGCTACATAGGAAGTGAAGGAGAGCCGCGCGCATGGTAAGCGCCGAGCGCGTACCTTCCTGCGCCAGCTATAAAGTTTAAAAAGTGTTTTAAACCGCGATACCGCTGTTTAAAACACTAACAAAAATAAGCTCCGGCACCAGCTCACCCTGAGCTGGTGCTCGGTATTTCCATCAGAAACCTGCCACTACAAGTGGTAGGTTTCCTTTAAAACTTTTACCATTTGTTTCAATGCAGCCAATCGGTAAAATCAAAAAAAGTTATTTTTTTTCTCATTAATGTACATTCTGAACCCCATCTTGAAAAAAACACAGAAATGTAGATATTTTTTGCTAATTTATGAAACAAGAAAAACTGAAATATCACATGACAATAAGTATTCAGACCCTTTGCTGTGACCCTCATATTTAACTCACATGTTGTCCATTTCCTTCTGGTCCTCCTTGAGATGGTTCTACTCCTCCATTGGAGTCCAGTTGTGCTGCTCACAGTGCAGAGCACATGAGAATCATGAGGTCTAGAAAACGGCAGAGCTCAGAATTGTGGCAAGGTACAGATATGGCAAAGGTTCCTAAGAGCACAGTGGCCTCTATAATCCTTAAATGGAAGAAGTTTGGGATGACCACAACTCTTCCTCCACTTGGCCATCCAGCCAAACTAAGAGCCTTGGTTTGAGAGGCAAAGAAGAACCCCAAGATCACTGTGGCTGAGCTCAAGATATGCAGCAGGGAGATGGGAGAAAGTTCCACAAAGTCAGCTATCAATGCAGCTCTCCACCAGTCAGGGCTTTATGGCAGAAAGTGCAGTTGGAAGCCTCTCCTCAGTGCAAGACATATGAAGGCCTGCATACAGTTTTTGCAAAAACACAGGACTCCCAGCCTATGAGAAATAAGATTTTCTGGTCTGATGAGATGAAGATTGAAATTTTTTCTACAGTAAAAAATGGTGGTGGTAGCATCCTGCTATGGGAGTGTTTTTCAGCTGCAGGGACAGGACTTCTGGTTGCAAATTAAGGAAAGATGAATGTTGCCAAGTGCAGAGATATATCTTTGATGAAAACCTCTTTCAGAGTGCTCTTGACCTCAGACTGGGACGAAGATTCACCTGACATTGGCACTGTCAATTAGGTCACTGTTATAGCTTGCATTCCTCTCACCCCCTTCCGACTGCCCATTCCCCATTAAACACATGGGCACCAAAATTTGGATAAATTTGGCCGCTTTACTTACAAACAACATATTAAAAAAAAATTTCACTACCCCTTGCCAATTCCACCAACACTAAGGACCTTCCTCCTCTTCTATCTGCCACAGCCCGCATACCTTGACACCCCAAGCATGAGAGCCCCCACCCAACAACAAAGCCTTCTCAAAGCCAGCTTGCCTCGCCTACAAATCGATGGCCAATGAATTCAAATGCACCCGTCGGCCAGCCAGTAGCCTCCAGAGCCATCCTCTAAATCTCTGTGATGCACCATCTGACCCCCATTATGCACCACAAAACCCCCAACCGCCCTGTTTAACTAAACTCTAGCTCTATTCAGACCTAAACACCTACTTAGAAATTAGGCCAATTTACACACCAAATAAAATAATCCAATCTTTATTGAAATTTTTACAACATAAATACAAATACAAGAAAATTCAAAGAAAGGGAATATGCAGGTATACATGAGAGTAACGATGGAAAATCATCACGTCATATCATATCATCCGTAGGAACATTTGTAAGGGGGGTGAAATTCATAAATACATAAAATATTGCACCCAATTTTGGGTATAGCATGTAACCCAGTCACTCTAAATCTTTAAAGTGCTAGTGCAAATAGAACTCTAATTATTGCCACAATGGGGGTCATTTACTAAGGGCCCGAATTACGTTTTTCCGTCTGGTTACCCAAATATTACTGTTTTGCACTGATTTTCCATGAATTGCCCCGGGTTTTTGGCGCACGCGATCGGATTGTGACGCATCTGCGCCAGCATGAACGCAACGGAAATTGGGGGGTGTGGCCGTCAGAAAACCCAACGGATGGCGAAAAAACGCCGTATTTTTTTAAAAAAAGGGTCTCTTGACACTTGACTTACCTGCACCGAGGGTAGGACCGTGAACTTCAGTGAACTCCGACGGACTTCGGCGCAGCAGCGACACCTGGTGGACAACAGGCACACTACTTTAGTGAATCGCCGGAAGACCCGAATCCTCCACAGAGAATGCGCAGCTGGATCGCGACAGGACTGGGTAAGTAAATCTGCCCCAATGTCTCAACCTGTGTGTCAAAGTTCTAATGCATACCAAAACAATTGGACATATGCTCTCCACAAATGAGTCAAATTCTATCATAGTAAAAGAGAGTACATGGCTCTATTCAGACCTATAGAGACCTTGCTTGCAGCTACACTTTCTGATACACCGCATCAGACCAAACCACTACAATATTTGGAAAAGCTACTTGCAACCACAGAATGTCATCCTTAATTTCCAAGATTAACTCTCTCACTGGGCATGTACCCAGGTATTTGCCACCAATATGCAGCACCACAAAGAAACTTTCCTTCTCCGAATGACCACCACCTTCCCCCTCCTTAACCCCCTCAATGCCTGCTGGAAACAAAAAAACCTTGTAATGTCCTTCATTCCGGCTAATTTAACCCCTTAACGCTCTGCGCCGTAGCTCTACGGCGCAGAGGTATAAGGGATGTATGAAGAGGGCTCGCGGGCTGAGTCCTCTTCATACAGAGGTGGGGGTTTTTGCATTTTGCACAAAACCCCCACCGCTAATAACTGCGGTCGGTGCTTGCACCGATCGCGGCTATTAACCCTCTCAACGCCACAGGCAAAGTCGCCGGCGGCGTTTAAAAGACGGCGGCGCACGAACGTCATCGGGGGGCGGCGATCGGTTACCATGGTAGCCTCGGGTCTTCTTTTGACAGACCTCAGAATGGTAGCAATGAAAACTTTGCCTTATTTCGCAAAAAATGACCCCTCACACATCTCCGTGCGCCAAAGTATGAAAAAGTTATTAGCATCAGAAGATGGCAAAAAATTTTTTCTTTTTTGTACACATTTGTTTAATTTTTGAAAATGTATTAAAACACAATAAAACCTATATAAATTTGGTATCACCGCGATCGCACCGAACCAAAGAATAAAGTAGGCATGTTATTTGGAGCGAAGAGTGAAAGTCGTAAAAACTGAGCCCACAAGAACGTGACGCACGTGCAGTTTTTTTTTCAATTTTTACACTTTTGGAATTTTTTTTTCAGCTTCGCAGTACACGGCATGTTAAAATAAATAACATCACGGGAAAGTAAAATTTGTTACGCACAAAATAAGCCCTCACACAGGTCTGTACACGTAAAAATGAAAAAGTTATGGATTTTTGAAGTTGGAGAGCGAGAAATGAGCCGAAAAACCCTGCGTCCTTAAGGGGTTAAGGTGGAATGCCAAAGCTGTTACCTGCTATTTGCCCTAGTCAAAGACCAACCCGCTATGGAAGCCCTACCCAAATCAACAGTGCATATAATCTACGCTCATCAATACATTTCTGCACGATGTGGTGCATAGTGTACATTAATGAGCTATAATAATAACCTTTTTGCTCATACCAAATGGCTGCAATGAAAAAAAGTGAATTATTTAAAGAGGTCTGAATATCTTATGTTCCCATTGTATATACTTAGTGAGAACTCTTAATCCATGACCCAAGTAAATATCCTGTCACTCAGCTAAATCAGTTCCATACACTGTACTGAAGAGATTCATCCAGAAACAATCTGTTCCTTATGGAATAGATATACTGATTTGGCTTAAATCATACATTATGTCATTAGACTTCCTGAAAGTCATACTTCATGGTAAGGGGGCTGCAAGGTTGCAAAAGAGGCAAAGTTTTCATTGTCCCATCCTGGAAAATGTATTTGCATATTTCTCTCATATTTTTTATAACTTGTAATCTGCCAAAAGGTGTAAGTTAATTTCTCATAAATGAGATAGCTTCCTCGCATACGACCACCTCACATTTTGGCAGCAATGGCCGAAGATGCGCTAAGGTCCTGCCTGACCACCTGGATTCAGCAATCATTACCACAGGACGGCTGGGTGACACACAGTAACTCCCAGGCATTTCATATACAAAAACTTTGTTCCTTTGTGCAATCTCTCCAGCAGAGGTGGCCGTATGGATAATATGGTTACATTTATGAGAAATTATCTTCACACAGGAACTTTTTTTTTTAATAACATCTAATTGAAGAAATGTTTATTTATGGCAGATTAATGAATCTGGATGTGATTGTCCAGACGAGAATGCCCCTTTAAGCTCAATTAAAATATTCTATGAATTCAATTGCTGTCATTTTCTGCATTGGTTAAATAAAAACTTAATTGTCTTTAATACGAAATTTCTTCATACTATAAGTTTTTTTTACTAGGGTATGTGCAGAGAGTTTAGAATTTTTCTAATAAACATTGTGGAGTACAGTCCTATCTTCTGAGATTTTGAAGGACATTTAGTAATGAAATCAGATCAAAGCACCAACTTCCCTTATTCAACAAGGAAATGAGAAAATGATTTTTTTTTTTTTTCATGAAAGACAGAGAATGCAATAGATTCAGAATGCAGATTACCATAGCAGGGGTGTAATACAACAAATTGAGGGGTTAAAGCATAAAATTTCAGTTTCAACTATGGTAGAATTTTTTTCATTTTGAAAACAGAAGGACAATACACATATATTAAACGCATCGCAGATTGTCAAATATGAACATCTTATTATAAATTTTAAAATTTTTAGAGCATAAGATTTGAACAAAAATGTTTTCATTTACTTAAATTAGTCAATAAAAACAGCTGCCTTACTGCAACACCAGACACAAACAATGGACAACAGTGGTGATGTGCTAATTCCAAACCAAACCTTTCATATCTGCAACTAGGGATATGTGTTTTTGGACAGGATGGGGGGAGTTTAACATATCTTTGCTGCCAGTGGATAAAAAAAATCAGCATTTCCAAAGTTTTTCCCAGTTTAACACCCCGCAATCCCCTTTAGGTGGGGGGCAGGGGTTTGGTTACCCCAGTCCACTTTATGAACTATAATCTCCGGTCCCGGGCATTCACAGTTCGTGGTGAAGATTTCTTTTTAGTGGTAGAGCACAAAGCAAGATTTACTAAGAGTCCCATTCATTGTTTATGGGTCATAGTGGAAATTTCTGTGGTACAGCCCACATCCATATTTACTAAGAGGCCAGAGCTGCTTAGAATATCTGCTTTGCACTATGCCAGTGGGGGGGATATCAAGACTCGCTATCAATAAGCCAATATGTCTTGAAGAATTCCCTCTATTTCTGTGTTATTGTGGTAATAATGGTTAGACATTTCCTACAGCCTACAGAACTAGATAGAACAGGATCCAAATTCATATAGCCAGCATACACTGATGCTTTTTCTAACAACTGCCTAGATCGTGGTATGCACCTTTAAGGGCACACAGATATAATGTTGAAGAAATTGGATATATTTGTATGGTGATATTGCTGCATTATGGGACACAGAATACAATACATTTATCAAGATACTGTGTTATCCCATTATAGATTCCCTGTCTGCATCAGACACACAAATAAAGAAAATGCTGAAACACACAGGTTACGTAAATCATGAGCTTTACGTTCCAGTGACTATTGATAAAACATGCTACACAAAAGACAGTCTATTAGAAATGTGCAGCATTGGTACAAATCCACATAATAAAAAACAAAGATGAAATAAGGTTTCAATTGAATCTACAGTTCACAATAAATGTTTCTGTTGTAATGACAACACAAATGGAATGAGCTTCTAGTGGATTTTGAATAGAAAGAGAGTTTCAATTTCATTTCAGTTCAAATGATCAATATGGGATGTGTGGAATCTAACAGGAGACATTGATTTTATTTACTATGAAAGCAATTTACTCAAAAGTAAATAAAGTAACACATAACATCATATAGGGGTCACAACAGAAGATTTTGACCACTACTATTATAATTTTTAAATGTATCCTTTTTATTTTCCAAAGATGGAATGATAATGAGCTCACTACCATTGACTTGACACATCTATCAGGCATGTTGGGAAGTGGGAATACCTAATAGGTTTAAGATTTTATTTTATTTATTTTTTATCTGTTCTAGGGAAAGGGGTTATTTGAATTTATACATTTTTTTTACTTTGTTTTAATTTTTAAAATATTTTTTTCTTTTTTTTAAAACATTTTTAATACACCTATATTGTAGCATAGTGTTAATATAATCCTAATCTGTAATTTCCTGCCTTCTCCCATTGGTAGTGTTTAAATGGCCTTTTGTGTTTTCAAATTGTAATCCTGACATCCTTTGGGTATGACTTTCATGTCTGATTTACTTTTATTAATATTCATTTTTACCTTTCAATATTGTGTATTTGGGTTGAAACTTAAAGCCAGTAGAGCATTGCGAAAATAATTTTTGGTGTTATCTATAAAACTACAAATATCACTGAGGTAATAGAAGAGATGGAGTAGACTGCACAGGAGGGGACAGTAGTGATCCTGGGAGACTTCAACTTCTTAAATCGTAATTGGGGTCAGGTTCTTCTTCATCTGTGAAGGGGAGACATTTAATCAACTTTATGTGGCATAATTTCCTTGGACAGTTTGTAGAAGAACCCACATGGTGGGTAGTGATGCTTGTTTGATCTTGTCATTTATAACAATGTGGAATTTGTCCAAAATGTCAGTGTCTTGGAAACCCTTGGGAACAGTGATCATTATTATTCTCTTTGACTGTAAACAGAAAATACATGCCGGAAAATCAAAAACATTAAACAACAATGAAACAAACTGCATTTCCCAAAATGTAGGCCTGCATTACAGAATATAGAGGTTGATCAGATATTGTCAAATTATAATATTTATGTTAAATGGGAGACATTCAAATCTATACTGGGTCATTATATTTCTAAATTTATTCCTATAGATAACAAGTATAGACAGGCTAGATTACCCCCTTCGTAAAAAAAGAGCAGTTAAAAGAGCAATAAATGATAAAAAAAGAGGGAATTCAGAAAATTATAAAAATTAATGGTCTTGTGTGGCCTGTAATAATAATAAAACACTTACTAAAACCTAAAATACATTTTTTCAAAACACAAAATGAAAGACAAATATGGCAAAACAAATCCCTATGCAAATGAGAAAGTAAATAGGTCAGAGGGTGGGACCTCTATACACTGAAAATGGGGGATAAGTAACTGGTGACCATGAGAAGGAGGAGATACTAAACAGGTTTTTTTTAGCTCCGTTTATACAAGAAGAAATATAGAAGAAATAACATCTGGTGTAGGTGGTGCCAGTGTGGTTGATGCAATGTAATATTCTAGACTGGATGAATGATCCAATCTAAGCTCAACACAATAAATGTGTACAATGCTTCTGGACTATATTGGTTACACTCCTGAGTTAATTAATAATAATAATAATAATAATTCCTTTATTTATATAATGCACACATATTACGCAGCTCTTATAGAACTCAGTTCTGTTATTGCTTTTCCCGTGTTTAAATCTTATGAGATTCCCTAATGACTGGTAAAGTGCCAAATGATGGATGCAAGGTGATTCTGGTGACAATATTTAAAAAAAGACTCTAGATCTTCACAAAGCAATTACAGGCCTGTTATCTTAACTTCCATTGTGGGGAAATATTGGAAGGGTTACTAAAAGACGACATACAGGAGTATGTGACATAAAATAGTATAATAAGTGACAGCCAGCATGGGTTTACTAAGGATAGAAGTTGTCAGACTAACCTGATCTGCTTTTATGAAGAGGTCAGCAGATGTCTGGATGTAGGAGCTGCTGTGGATATTGTGTTCTTGGACTTTGCAAAGGTATTCAACACTGCACCTCATAGACGCCTAATGGGTAAAATAAGCTCTTTTGTCATTTGCAATTGGATTGAATACTGGCTGAAGGATCATGTGCAAAGAGTTCTGGTCACTGATTCCTACTCAAAATGTTAACCAGTTATAAGTGTTGTACCCCAGGATTTTGTGCTGGTCCTACTATTATTTAACTTAGTGGTATTAATTCTGACCTCTATGTCATTAATAAATGTGTCTATTTTTGTAGATGACACTAAGACGTGTAGTGTAATACAGTCTATGGAGGATATTCATAAATAAATAACAGTATGTTATGTAAATCAGCTGCTTCTAAATCCAGCAGGATCTTGTCATGTTTCAAGAGGTATGAGATCTTGGGATAGGGAGATAATATTACAACTGTAGAAGGCATTGGTTTGGTCTCATCTGGAATATACTATTCAGTTCTGGGTACCAGTACATAAAAAGGATGCCCTGGAGAGGGCACAACAAAGAGCCACAAAAATCATAAGGAGTGTGAAGGGTCTCAGTTATGAGGAAAGAGTATAAGAATTAGATGTTAGAGACGACTAGGGGGGCATGATTAATTTGTATAAATATATGAATGGTCCATACAAAAATATGGTGGAAAGTTGTTCCATGTTCAATCAAATTAAAAGATAAGGGGACACTATCTGCGCCTTAGAAAACAAGGTTTAATCTCCAGGGCTTATTTACTGGTAAATCTCTGGAATAGCCTGCCTCAGGAACTGGTTACATTAGGGGCAGCAGAGAGCTTCAAGAAGCGTCTAGATGCCCAATATAACATTGACGTTATGTTATAATATAGAATAGCTTCACGTCCATCCTTTTTCATCCAATCCCTTCCCTTCCTTGTTTAAACCTACTGCACTCTCTTCCTTCTTCCCAATATTTATTATATGATTTATTAAAGCTTGGAATTTTAATGCTTAACTAGAACCCTTAGTTCCAGTGAATGGATATCTCAAGCTTGTAACAGTGTGTGCCTTACATATGTGACTCAATGGTTAACTCTTCATGGAGAAGGCTCACAGGGTTGGTGTCTTCTGTTTAACTATTTATTTAAGCAATGCTACAGGAATATAGGAGGGTCTATATTTTTTTCCACAGTCAGTTCCTAAGATCTGTAAATTAAAAACAGGAAATGTCCGTGACAGCTTACAAACCAGGAAATTGCTATTCCTTATTTAATTCAATTCCTCAATCAATAGTTGTAGCAGATACTATCTTTCAAATAAAGACCTTACTGTGAAAATGTCAGACTTTTGTGAATGAATTTCCTTTCTTCTCTTTGGTTACGTCAAATAAAAAAACATTTTTCTTCCAGTTGAGAGACGTTCATAACCAATGATGGGTGATTGAAAGTTTCAGTATTGTAAGCCTCACAAGCACAATTTTATGACAAAAAAGAAAATACATTACTGTTTGTTTATCAGAATGACCTATCTGACATATACATGTTTTGATTTGGGTTTGAGGGTAATCAAGGGGTTCAAGTTTACAACCTTTGTAATATAAGCCAGTGAAGATTTAAGGTCAACCTATGTTTAAAATTGTTATCTTGGCACAAAGAATAATCACAGGTGTATAGTGAGACACATCAGCAATTCAATCTTAAACAATAGGTTACAACTGGAGGGATCAATCAGGATAAATAATCCAAAAAGAAAAACAAAGTTATTCAAAATTCTACAGTAGAGGCCAATGCCAAAAGAAATTAAAAAGCAAATTTAAAGGTTTTAGCCACTTTACCTCATGTTTTTTGTAATGTATGTGTAAGTGTGGGGGGCAGGATATTAGGTAATGTGCCAATCAACATCTCTTAAAAGTTCTTCACTGCTTTCTTCATATGTGAAGTGAAGCCTCCTGTCTTTTACCTCAACAGAAAGACATTCCTGACCATAAAATGGCCACAGACGGAGGATCATGTGATCTCTAACTGGCGATTGTTCATGGACAGTTACAGATTAAGTGACCCTCCATCAGCAGTCATTATATGCACAGGAATGTCTGACTGATAAGGTAAAAGACAGGAGGCTTCCCTTTACATATCAAGAAAGTGGGCAAGGACTTTTCAACTTTTCATAGATTTATATTGATAAATTACCTAATATCCTGCCCTCCACCCTTACACACACGTTACAAAAAACATGAGGTAATGTCTAACACCTTTAAGGGACTGAAGCAGGAGGCAGTTTGTAAACCCAAAGCATTATGTTAAACAATAGCAGGTTTCAAACTCAGCTTTAGAATAATTAGTCATACAGTTTCTGTTTAACTTTATACTACCTGCAGGCAGTAGTGGATTACAATTCAGGCGGTTTGGGCGGTAGCCCGAGGCCAAAGCCTTTGAAGGATCCCATGGTCATCCAAACTAATTATAACATTTTTTACTGAGATGGACCTTGACCCATGAAATCCTCGTACATCTGTTCCTGTTCTCAATACACATGTAAACTAAAGCCATGAAGGCCCCCAAAGGTCCTGAAACCGCAGATTGAAAGCAGACAGACATAAGGGACACATTCTCCATTCCCCAAGAAGTCTGATTCTAATACCATATATAGGAAGTGATTCCAAAATTATAGAGGCTATAATATTAATACAGCCGAGGCTTATGGCAGTCTTAACCAGCCCTTGCCTCTGGGGCAGTGAAGTGATCAATTGTACTACACTAGTGAAGAGTTACCAGTTTCTGAACCTGTATGGTCTATTGCTTTGCCATGAAAAAGGTTAGTCTGTTTCATGTTACTCGTGTTCATCTTCTCTTTTCTCCCAGTACAAGCCAATTTTACCGTTTTTTGAGAGCTACAAGGAGTATGAACTTTAGATATTATTACGCAAAGCATTCTGTATAAATGAGTACTTGTTTAAGGTTTGATTTTTGTTTTGTTTCCAGCTTGCCCTTGAAAGTCTGATTTTGGGACCAGCTAGGACAAAGGGCCACTGGCATGCCACTCTAGATCTGATGGTAGGTTCCTAGCAACCTAATAACCTTCTAAGCCCTAATCTATCTTTACCTTATCCTATAATTATTTGTAAGCTTAGCTACACTTTATCTACCTATTATGCTAATTTTCATCAGAGGCTGCTGTAGCATGCAGTAGTCATTACGGGCTGTTGTAGCAAAGGCTACTCTACCTCCCAATAGTCTCTGTGATCCCTCCTACCTGTATGTCCTTGCAACACTCCACCACTGCTGCCTCAGTTCAGGCTTCTTCGGACCTCTGTGCAGAACGCTGAAGAAGCCGGAGCGTGGCAAGAGTGGCAAACGCGTGCCAAGGATGCGCAAGTAGATGTGATCGCAGAGGCTACAGGTGAGTAGAGTAGCCTTTGCTTTCACAGCCTGAAAAGACAACTCCATGCTACAGTAGTCTCTGAAAAAAAATAAGCATAATAGGTAAAGTGTAGCTTATTTTACAATGTATTATAGGATTAGGCAAATATAGATTAGGGCTTAGAAGCATACTAGGAACCTAACATCAGATTTAACTTAATAGGTAGATATCTGATGGTAGGTTTCCTTTAAGCTTGAAAAAATGGAGCATGTCTTCAGGATCTCATCCTGCTTAGAGAAATGGTTAACATTTCACATTGAGAGATGTCAGTGAAATATGGTTCAGGCCTCTCTTTTGCTCTCAATGGGTTTGTAGATCATTTGAAGAAATAGGCTCATTTTGTTTCCAAAAACAGCATTAGAATTCTATGGGCTGTTTTTGCTATTGCTCGTCAATGCCGTTTCTTTGAATAGGGCTAAGCTGAACTAACATAAGTAATTGCAATCTAACAGAGGGTTGAAATTTTTTGCCTCAAAAGCTTATGGTTTAAATCTTACCTGGTGATGTTTAGCACAAAGAGTTTCATATTTCATAGAATCTGTATGGTACAGTAGAACCATTAAATATAATATTGTATAAGGACTCTAGTTCCATTTCGTCTGTTGGCAGTGCTGGGCTGAGAGGTATGAGAGGGTTAAAATCTTAAATGATTTGCTCAGCTATCTCACAACCATCCAATTAGTCACCTATAAAGTTTTCTTGGTTCGGGCATTTCCGCCACCATTTGGTTTACCTACCATACTTGATTTTTATTTCTCTACCTTCTGCTTTGCTTTCTATCACTTCTTCCCTTCTAATTTTGCACTGTAATTAGTAAATGTATGGAATGTCATCCAATTTGGGACCATCATCTAAAGCAGTCTTCAAGAAGGCAGAGATAGCATGACCTGACAACTCTTCTCAAGTGGTTTCCTTATATTATTTTCAAAATACAGCAGTTACTGAATAAAGTGAAACATGTAATATGAGACTTGTTTAATCCTTACAAGGCTCATGTCTACAAAAATATTTGTAATCTGATGTTCTAACAGGTTGAGGATCATTCACATGAACTGATATAGGGATGGACAATGTATCATTTTATTCCTGATTCTGATTTCCTGAAGTCTCTGCTGCCATCTGTTGTGCACAAGAGCCACTAGTAACTAGTGAATTGTTGACAGGAGCCAAGGCTTTGTGTGTAAGTTCCCCATAAAGTTTTGGTCAATTCTTTTTAATAAGTCACTATATTATGGTTATATAATGTGTTTCCACTTGCCCAAAGATATCCCATGAAGGATGTCACAAAGTAACCAGCTCCCGGGGGGTGGGAGATTTTTTTTTATCAAACACTATCTTGTGCCACTGATGTATCAAACATTATCTTGTGCCACTGATGTAAGGATATTATGTAATGTGCATTTATGTATTTAAAAATGATGTGAGATGTAATTGTCATTTTTTATCATTGATTTTATCGTTGTAAATAGTAACAATATTCAAAGTTAAAATTATGACAGAAGAATGATAAAATATTGATCCGTGGGAAAATAGTCTGTTATACCACTGGTACTTTTGCTTTTAGTGTCTTTGCATCAAAATTTCACCTTTTACAATCTGAATAACTGTATATTTGACTATATATTTGATTAAGATGTGTATGTGCACATGGTTTGTGTATGTGCTGTGTATATGAGCTAAGTTAAACTAATCCATAATAAAAATATTTGATTAGAAAAAGAAGTTTTCTTTGGTTATTACTGCAGTAGAGCAAAATTATATCTACCCCATTACTAATAATAATACATTTGGTACCATTCTACTACCCAGACAAGAGAATATTGAGAACAGCATAATCCATGGTCACCTGGTTTCTCCTTATTTACTCCAGATGTGTCACATTATAATTGACATGGGAGAAAAGTGTCAGAAAGCAGAACTGTTCTAGTTACCCATGGCAACCAATCAGAGCTCAGTTTTCATTTAATAAACACCTGTGGAAAAATGTTCAGCCTAGCAAGTAGTAGGTGTCTTTAACTGGTTAAGGACTAAGCCATTATACAGCATAATGACCAGGTAAAATGTCACAATTTTGCTATATACACTGTTTTACATGAAAATTACTGAGCAGTTAATTGTCATATGTCTCTCATATTTATGTTGATATTAGTAAACAAATAGGGCTCTATTTTGGTAGTAGCTGTTCATTTCAATTATTTTCAGGGTTTTTTTCTAAAGTATGAAAAATGGACTCAAAAACGAACTGCCTGGCACAAAAGGAGGCAATTTTGTCTTTTGTGGGTAATTAAACTCTTTGCTAGTAATTACTCATAAAAAGCAGATCTACAAAGTATTCATCAAGGGGTATAAGGAATATTTAAGGGGAACAAATAGTCATGTACATGCAGATAAAGGTATCTGCATCATTGAGTTAATGGGAGACAAACTTTACACCACCCATCCCCCCCTATACTTTTTCCCTTTGGCAAAATAAAGAGAAATTCTGGAAAAAAAGAAGCACATTCGTCTATTTCAAAATAAATTACTAATAAGTCAGAACAGTGTGGTACTTCTGAAAGCAAGGATGACTGCACAGGCCTGGTTGCGAGGGACATGAGGCACAGAAGTAAGTGGAATCTCTTGGCTGCCCGTTTTTACTGCAAACATGACCCCTTTTCTGGGGTTAATTGCTTGTTTCTGGAACGGGACTGATAAAATGCCTTTCAGTTAATCTTTTTACATTTTCAGATTGAGAGCTTTGTCTGGTGTCCTGAGGTTCAAATATGAGGCCTTCAAGGATTTTCTCCTGAAAATCAAGATATGTGTCTCTGCCTCTTTTTTTTTTTTTATAAAGAACAAAGGCACTATGGATTCCTATTTGACTTTTTTGTACCAAGTTTTTGTTTTTCGTTTGACTAAATAGGGTTGAAACACCTGGTCTCTTAAATCCAATCCCCCTTCCATGTACTTATTGTATTCAGTCACACTTGGCCCCTCTTTCCCTCACTGATACAGATTTTGCAGAATGGATGGTGCTCAATAAATGCACATCTTTGAGGTCTCTGTATTTGACCACCAACAACTCGCCACAAGCATACATCCAGGACTCCCCCTTTTTCAATGGTTTCCCCACTAGCGTGTGGATCCACATGCTCCAGTTTTTGTGGCATGTAAATGTCTGAATAGGGCCACACTTGTAAAAAGGTTATCATGGTACAAGTGGTAGCAGAGGCTGCATTATCTACCATACAATCCAGCTGTTAGTGGAGAGTTTAAGAGAGCACCCAGGAGGATCAATAGTCCAGTCACGTCCTTCATAAATCCTAGAGGCAGTTTTAAACCTGACTCACTTTTACAAAGCTTATATAGCTTTATTCCGTATCTTGCCCATTTAGAAGGGAAGATATTTGCGGAAGATGAGTGCCATGAAAGCTCAGGAGGGACTCGTCCACAACCACATTCTGCTCTAGGGTATATTTTTCAATAAAAAATGTGATTTAGAAAATTTCTAAGGGGCCTTAGCTTGATCAAGGGGTCACGGTTTGGATTACAGCTTGGAGGAGCTTGTGAATTAGCATTGGAAAAGCAGGAACCGCATTATGCGTTCCTAACGTGACCTAGACATGACTGCGGAATACACAGGTGTCACTTGGGTGGAATTTTTTTACAATGCCCATTTTTAGGGTTAGTCCATAAAATCTTTTTATTTCATTCAAATTTGTTGGTGTTCAATCTCTTGCATGGATAGATGGGTTCTGTTTTATATACTGGTGGGGTATAAATTAGTTTGGTGAACAATGTGACCGCTTATAAATAAAATAAGCAGAGTGTCGCTTATAAATAAAATAAAGAAGTTCATTTGAACAAAACTGGAATCGTCCACTGTTATGGGGTGTCAGTAAAGGCATGAACTCTGGGTTCAAAAGATGGAGCTGGTGCCCATGGGAAAGTGCGTGTCTCAATTATAGGGACCATGTCACAGTGTGCTATAGCGCTACTAGGTCCTGCAACCTCCTGCGTCAACTTCACCAGGGACACCCCCTGTGGATGATTCTGAAGTGACGCTGGCGTTGTCACTGCCTTCAAAGTAGTCCATTTCTGGTGAGGTCTCAAACTCAGATTCGGACTGAAGCTAGGCATAGGCCTCCTCAGCAGTGTATATCGCTTTCTCGCAATAATAAATCTAACTAAACTAATAACACTAAACTTTTTTTATGCTTTTTATTTTGTATTTTTTCTGTATTTTTCAAGGTTTTTTTTTAATATATTTTTTTTAAGTTTTTTATATAACTGCACAAACGGTATCAGTAACAAAACTAACAAAAACTTTACGTCCGCTTTGTAAGTGAAAGCACTAAGAATACCAACAACAAAAAATCTATTCAAATCAAGTTTTTGCTGTCACAATTAACAGATATTTTTTCAGGATACAATAAGATATCATGGCCTGTGGAAAAAAATTGACATGAGAATGAACAATAATTAGAAATGAGCTGTATCAAACTCGACTGTTCAGGTCCATGCCAGACTTCATGGGTTCTGGTCACCAAACAAGGACTTCAGCTAGAAGCCCATCAACCAGCTTTTAGCGATCCCAGCCATGCAAGACATAAGCACAGTCAAGATCTTGGTAAAATATAATAATTGTCTTTTTTCAGAGCAATTAGGGAGGGAGAAGAGACTGCTAGAGGGACAGTGAGGGATAGGTAGAAATATGAAACAATTGCCAATGCTGGGACAGTCATCTGCTGTGCTAGCTCTTCATTCTTCCCTCCCTCTCCCTCCTGCAGATGTGAGGTGACAGAGAATTACTTCTAGCAGGGTGTCAACTAATGTCTGCATAAGGAAGGGAGTAGGGTCGAAGGAGGAAGAGTGGAGAGCAGATAATGATGATGATCGCTGGCAGGGAGCCGGGTATTTTTTTAAAAGTGTGGGAAACCAGTAATGTTATTTAAAAAAGCAGATTTGGAATTAGCAATAAAATGTCTAAAATGTGCTGCCATTTCCTAAAGTAAGGGAAAAGTCGTAACAATCTCAGCGCCAAGTGTGTGATCAGGCACATGCAAAAAACATAAGCTGCAGTGGATGAGGATATATTGAGGGACAGCTAGAAATTTTAAATTATTGCCCTGCGAGTATGTACCAATAATGCCTTAGAGCGCAGTAAAAACGTATGTGTTCCCATACCATCTTCAATTGCCAATGCAATGGGTGCACCAGTACCTCAGAACGGAGGGTGAGCATGGCCACAATGATTATGTTATTATTTTAAGTACTTTCATTACCACTTATTTTTGCAGGGTAATTGCCCTGACATTGTCCCAATTTTGCAGCCCTCTACCACTTATTTTCCTCATTTAACATCCATTTTACAAAGTTCAGGTCCCCACTGATTTCATTGGGGTTTGCGTCAAGTTCATGTACCCGATTCAAACTCTTGTTTGAATTTCGCTCTGAAACTCATCAAACCCAAACTTTGACGGGTTTGCTCAATACTTTGCTTCCAATGCTATACTTCTTTGATTCAAGAATAATTTTTATTTACTTTATTGCCCCGGAAAGAAAATACAAGTGTTACTTACTCCTCCAAGTTTAAAAAAAACACTACAGATAACACTATGCTCAAAAATCGCAAAAACAAAGGTACCATTTACACAACATGCTGCAACATGTCCTTACAGTAATAGAAACATACACATTAAAACCATAAAAACTGGTAATACATTGCTTTTGAGTCAAGTTAATACTGTGCTACATACACTGTGACATATGCACCCTATCCTCACCATATTGTCTTATTGCAGTGATAATAAAACTTCACTTCAACCTCTCTGTTTTGCATATCCGGTGATTATACCTACAATTTCTCTGTTGACCTGCAACTATATTCTTATTCAGATTTAAGTATCACTTCTTATTTTTTCAAACCGTCTATGCACTTGCCGATCGTTTACTCTAAACTTTAGCAAAAATAATTTCCTACTATTCTTATATTGCCTTATAGATACAAAACAAAAATGTCCCTGTCCCTGTGGGACCCAAGTACTACAGACCAATTCATCTGATAACGTACATCCCAATTTAACAAATTGTGGCCACAACATCAAATGATTCTGGACCCAATTGACAATGCATTTTCTTCAGCTTTGCACACAGGATATTTGACTTTATAGTCAATGAGTAATGGGTAGTGTGCATTCGATGTAAAAGATAGACTAACGTGTCTTTGACATCAATGCCTTTTCTATATGCTAACTGGAGGGGATCCATGAATGGCTCAACCACAATAGAAAGATATCTCAGTATCAATCATTCTAAGATATTCATATTTAGAATATGACAAATTGGGTAATCGTTAAACGAAGTTGGATTACATTTCTTAACTATTGACACAAATATTGCAGTCTTCCATAGTTTAGGTACCTTCTGTTGTTCTAAACTAACATTAAATAGCCATGTCCAAACGTCACCCAACTCCTGAAAGGCACAGATAGATGTGTTTATTCTAGTCAATGAGTAATGAATATAAAATGGATTGTAGTATTTGACACAATAATTTGTGAAAAACCGAAAGAAAAAAATATGTATAAACTTGCCCTAATTTAAATACTTTAGTCAACATTTTAGAACAACCAGATTTTACAAATACACATTTTTAAAAGGAAACATTAAAGGAAACCTAACATCAGAAATCTACTTATAAATTGAAACCTGATGGTAGGTTCCTAATCAATCTTTACCTAACCATATTACTAAGTTGTTATTACTAATATGCTAATTTTCATCAGCGGCTACTGTGGTGTAGCCTCAGAACTGTGGGAGCAAAGGCTTCTCCAAGCCCATGTAGCCACTGCAATTCCTCCTACCTGTACGTCCTTGACACACCACTGCTCCCACTGCTGCTGTATTCATATGTATTTCATAATATTCAGTGGCAAACTGAAATCTAGGTATATTTTTTTTCATATGAATTATTACATATCTCTGGAAGTTGTCCTCTGCTGATGTGTTAATTGTAGTATTTAAGTATCTTTTTAAAAGTTTCTAAGATATCTTCTGCTTGGATAATGTCAGGTGAGTTGTGTGCAAAGAACAACAATGATGCATTTTTAGAATCATTTGGGAGTCTTTCAAAATCTAGTTGACAATTTCTAGAGGCAATGTAATGGCAGCTATTAGTAGTTGTCATTTTGTGCATGTTACTAATGCTGGATGACAAGCTTTTAGCTTCAAAAAACATAAAGAAAATGAATAAAGTACTGAGAGATTTTATGCAAGAGGACAAACAGGGTTATCTATTGACAGTAGTAGACGTAAGAATGGTTTCAGATGTGCAAAGTGCTGCAATACTTTTCTATTATGGTTACAAAGGAAATTGGTTTAGCAGCACAAGATGTCTGCTGAGCAGGAGACCTTCTATACAACATAAAATGATTTCCATGCTATGATCACATTATGGCTATGTGCATATATCACAGAATGGCTACATTTACATATAACAGTATTAATTCAGGTCAGGAGAACTGCATAGTTCAGGATAGTGTAGCTATAAAACAATATTACTGAATCATGTCTGAAAACCGCTTTACATTACTATTTCATTTTCCAATAAGCACATACTAGCCATTCCAGTTTATTAGCCTTTTAACGCTGCAGCCCTTTTCTGTGTTTCTATTTTTCACTCCCCACCTTTTTATTTTATAGAGCTGTTTAAAGGGAACCATACATGTTTTTGAATAGGAGGCTGAATCCAAATTTTTAAATATACTTTTATACTCCTAAGGTGTCAGTTTTTGGCAAAGATGTCCAAGCATTTTTGCTTATTTCTTTTACCTTCATCTTTCAGAAGCCATAACTTTGAAAACTTTTTAGTTTTAGTACTACATGGGGAATAAGATTTGATAAATTGATTGCTTGTATAATACGCTGCACAAACGTTGTACACACCTCCTAAATAACATACACCACATTGTTAATCTATTACCTTGTGTACACATATGTTGGGGGGCACATATGAGGTTCCCTACCTATTTGACCACTCACCCTGCCATATTCAAAAACCCCCATTACATATCTGACCACCAATATGTGAGGGGGGCTCCTAAGTTCCAATACCCCATTACACATGTGACCAACCCAACTGTATCATGTATATATAACCACCACCCGTGACATATGTGGTCACTTCCAATTACATTTTTGACCACTCATCACCACATATGAATCCACATATGAGGTGAGTGGAGGTCACATATGTCAGTTTGGGTGGGCACATATTTGATTGGTGGTGGTCACATCATGGAGGATGCTCACATATTAGGTGGCAAAAAGTCTCATATATGACACAGATGGTTCTCATTTATGTCATAGTGGGTGGTGACATATGTAGTGACATGATACTGACTCTGCACAGCTAAGACAGTGGTGCTGTCAGGGTTCGAGGACAGTGGAGCAAAAGTATGGACTTGCTGCGGCAGGGTACCACCAGGTCGTTCCACAGTCTGCCAGCAGTGGCAGACGAGGTCGAGGTAACTTTAGCGGAAGACAGACTCGTGGTCAGGTCCAGGCACAGGGACAGGGCAGGCACCAGAGATGCAAAGTCAAGTCCAATCCGGGGTCAGCAACGGGAGGTCCAGGCAGACGGGAATGGGAACACAGAGCACAGCAAAGCAGGAATATAGCAATGCAGGAACACAGCAATGCGGGAACACGGAGGCTCTCTGGTAACACAGGAACACGGAGGGACTCTGGTAACACAGGAACATGGCAACACAGGAGCAGGAACACACGGGAATGCAGGGATACTCAGCAATGTCGTAAGGAAGCTTTCTCTATGGCGTAAGCACAAAGATCATGCAAGGCAGGAAGGGAGGTGGCGGATTATAAGCTGGAGGTGTTCAGCTAGCGCACTAATCAGCACTGCTCTGGCCATTTAAATTTTCGACAGCCTACACATGCGCACGGCAGTCAGGTGGCGAGCAGGAACCGGGACAGGTGAGTCCAGCGCAGGGGCTGCAGTGGGGGCACGCGGAGAAACACGGGTGTGATCCGAGATAGGGATTGCTGGAGCACCCATGGCAGGTGCACACCGTGCCCATGCGTAATGCACGTCCATAGCGGCCGTGAGCTAGCTTCCATTTTTGTGGCTAGCACACAGGTGCTATTTACGGACGGGTGAATGAAGCCTTAATATATAGGCTGATTATCTCACCACAGAGAACACAGCACCTAGAAGAAAATACTTTCTCAGTGACCAGGAAATGGTCCTTGGATGGTGCACAAATACACAATATCTGGAGGATGAAGGTATTCATGGCAGCAGAAACATTTTTCCCATGTGGCTGTTTATATTGTGCACAAGGCGATTAGTTTCCGTGATTGCAAAGGGCATTTAAGGGAGATCTGACAACAGAATAAAATAAGTCTAGACCCAATTCTAACAACCTGAACCTGCTAACCAAGAGATGACCATATACTAGTCGCTCTGGGCTCCTACTTGAATTGAGTCAGACTTCATTTAGTCTTCTCCACATGCTGTGAAAACATGCAAGGTTCTAACAACATGTCACCCAGTGCCAAAGTGGGATCACATTCAGTGTTGCATTACAGAGTATTACATGTTGAGTCTTACAGGCATCAATTAAAGTATTGTAATAAACAAATGGTAGAAAAATTGGATTCCAGAGTTTTATAGACAACAAAAATTATAAATTGGCATTTTCATATACAAAAAAATACCTGTTAGAGATGAGCGAACATACTCGTCCGAGCTTGATGCTCGTTCGAGCATTAGCGTACTCGAAACTGCTCGTTGCTCGGACGAATACTTCGCCCGCTCGAGAAAATGGCAGCTCCCGCCGTTTTGCTTTTTGGCGGCCAGAAACAGAGCCAATCACAAGCCAGGAGACTCTGCACTCCACCCAGCATGACGTGGTACCCTTACACGTCGATAGCAGTGGTTGGCTGGCCAGATCAGGTGACCCTGGGATAGACTAGCCGCTGCCCGCGCTGCTCGGATCATTCTGTGTCTGGATGCCGCTAGGGAGAGAGCTGCTGCTGGTCAGGGAAAGCGTTAGGGTGTTCTATTAGAATAGTGTTAGGCAGGAGTGATTCAACAAGAACCCAACAGCCCTTCTTAGGGCTACAATAACGTTATACTTTTTTTTTTTTTATTTGCAGCTAGTACCATATTGTGAGGAATTTGCAGGGGGACTTGCTACCGTTGTGTTTAGCTCTTAGTGACACACATATCCACCTCAAACACCAAAGTGGGAAAATTTATTAGGGGTTGGATTTCAATTAGGTACAGTCTGGCAGTTTCTTTTTATTTTACGTTTATTTTATCATAACTCAGCGTCATCTCATCAGTGTGCTTTCCTACTTGGCTAGAAAATAGCCAAAGGAGAATCCAAACGGCTTACTTACGCCTACAATAGCGTTATATATATTTTATTTCTGGTTGATCTGCTGGTGGCTGTCCTTGCTGCAGTGCATATACTAGCCAATTGTCAGGAATTTGGAGTGAGACTTGCGACCGCTGTGTTTAGCGCTTAGTGACGCACATATCCATCGCAAAGACCGAAGTGGGAAAATTTATTAGGGATTGGATTTCAATTAGGCACAGTCTGCCATTTCCTTTTTATTTTACGTTTATTTTTTCATAACTCAGCGTCATCTCATCTGGCATAGCAGTGTGCTTTCATACTTGGCTAGAAAATAGCCATAGCAATAGGATAGCATTGTTTGGCTTTAAAAACTAAAAAACACAAAAAAAAGTTAAAAAAAAATGAAAGTTATAACTTTCATTTTCAAAATGTTTAACCCGAGGGCTAGGGGTAGAGGACGAGGGCGGGGACGTGGGCGTCCAACTACTGCAGGGGTCAGAGGCCGTGGTCCTGGGCGGGGTGAGACACCACCTGCTGATGAGGGAGCAGGGGAACGCCGCAGAGCTACACTCCCTAGGTTCATGTCTGAAGTTACTGGGACTCGTGGTAGAGCACTGTTGAGGCCAGAACAGTGCGAACAGGTGATGTCGTGGATTGCCGACAATGCTTCGAGCAATTTGTCCACCAGTCAGTCTTCCACGCAGTCCACCCATGTCACCGAAATCGGCACTCCTCCAGCTCCTGCACCTCAGCCTCCTCCCCCCCAGTCTGCCCCCTCCCAGGAAAATTTAGCATTTGAACCGGCATACTCTGAGGAACTGTTTTCTGGACCCTTCCCACAGTCACAAACCACTTGTCCGGTTGCTGCTGAGCAATTTTCCGATGCCCAGGTTTTCCACCAGTCGCAGTCTGTGGGTGATGATGACCTTCTTGACGTAGTGGAAGAAGTGTGTAAAGAGGTGTCCGACGATGAGGAGACACGGTTGTCAGACAGTGGTGAAGTTGTTGTCAGGGCAGGAAGTCCGAGGGGGGAGCAGACTGAGGGATCGGAGGATGATGAGGTGACAGACCCAAGCTGGGCTGAGAGGCCGGGTGAACACAGTGCTTCTGAGACGGAGGAGAGTCCTCGACCAGAACAGGTTGGAAGAGGCAGTGGTGGGGCCAGACGGAGAGGCAGGGCCAGAGCAGGTGCATCAGCGCCAAATGTGTCACGTAGTGAAGCTCCCGTGGCGAGGGCTCCCGCGGCGAGGGCTAGATTTTCAGAAGTCTGGAGGTTCTTTAAGGAAACACCGGATGACCGACGGACTGTGGTGTGCAACCTTTGCCAAACCAGGATCAGCAGGGGTTCCACCACTACTAGCTTAACTACCACCAGTATGCGCAGGCATATGAATGCTAAACACCCCACTCAGTGGCACCAAGCCCGTTCACCTCCGGCCGTGCACACCACTGCTCCTTCCCCTGTGTCAGCTGATAGTCAGCCCCCTGCCCAGGACCCTGGCACAAAAACCCCATCGTCGCCTCCACGATCCTCCACAGCATCCACCAGCGTTCAGCTCTCCATACCCCAGACGCTGGAGCGGAAACGCAAATATAGTGCAACCCACCCGCACGCCCAAGCCCTTAATGTCCACATCTCCAGATTGCTTAGCCTGGAGATGCTGCCCTATAGGCTAGTAGAGACCGAGGCCTTTCGCAACCTCATGGCGGCGGCCGCCCCTCGGTATTCGGTCCCCAGCCGCCACTATTTTTCCCGATGTGCCGTCCCAGCCCTGCACCAGCACGTGTCAGACAACATCATCCGTGCCCTAACCAACGCCGTTTCTGACAAGGTCCACCTGACCACAGACACGTGGACGAGTGCTGCCAGGCAGGGCCACTATATATCGCTGACAGCACATTGGGTTAACTTGGTGGAGGCTGGGACCGAGTCTGACCCTGCGGCTGGTCATATACTGCCGACGCCGAGGATTGCGGGGCCTACCTCGGTCCAGGTCTTTCAGGCCTACTATGCCTCCTCCTCCTCCCACCCCTCCTCCACCTCCTCCTCCGAACTACCATCCGTGGGCATGCCGCCATCAGTCGGTAGCTCTAGGCACAGCAGCAGTGCCGTCGCTAAGCGACAGCAGGCGGTGCTCAAACTGCTGAGCCTAGGCGATAAAAGGCACACCGCCCAAGAGCTATTACAGGGCATCACGGCGCAGACTGATCTGTGGCTGGCACCGCTGAACCTGAAGCCAGGCATGATTGTGTGTGACAACGGCCGTAACCTGGTGGCGGCTCTGCAACTCGGCAGACTGACACGTGTGCCATGCCTGGCCCATGTGTTAAATCTGATAGTTCAGCGTTTCCTCAAGACATACCCCAATCTGTCTGATTTGCTCACGAAGGTGCGCCGCATCTGTGCGCATTTCAGGAAGTCCAGCACAGATGCTGCCACTCTCAGGGCAGTGCAGCGCCGCCTCCAACTGCCCGCTCACCGACTGTTGTGCGACGTGCCCACGAGGTGGAATTCAACATTAACCATGTTATCCAGAGTTTACCAGCAGCGCAGAGCAATTGTAGACTGCCAGATGTCAACTTCCACCAGTAGTAGTCAGGTCAGTCAGCTTCCTCAAGTCTACAATGAGGAGTGGAGGTGGATGTCTGATATCTGTCAGGTGCTGAGTAACTTCGAGGAGTCAACACAGATGGTCAGTGGCGATGCCGCCATCATCAGCCTCACCATCCCGCTGCTTGGCCTGTTGAAAAACGTTCTGATCAGCATGAAGTCGGAAGCTTTGCGCTCGTCACAAGAGACGGGGTAAGAAGATTCCCTTGTTGATAGCCAAAGCACCCTTAGGTCTGTTTCTCAGCGCATATCGGAGGAGGTGGAGGAGGATGAGGAGGAAGAGGAGGAGAATGTTGGCGAGACACAAGAGGGGACCATTGTTGAGTCCTCCACTGTTCAGCGTGTATGGGCAGAAGAAGAGGAGTTGGAGGAGTTGGAGGAGGAGGAAATGGACAGTCAGGCCAGTGAGGGGAGTGAATTCTTACGCGTTGGTACTCTGGCGCATATGGCAGATTTCATGCTAGGCTGCCTATCCCGTGACCCTCGCGTTCAAAGAATTTATTCCAGCACCGATTACTGGGTATTCACTCTCCTGGACCCACGGTACAAGCAAAATCTTTCCACTCTCATCCCTGGAGAGGAAAGGAGTGTGAGAATGCATGAATACCAGCAGGCCCTGGTGCACAAGCTGAAACAGTATTTCCCTTCTGACAGCGCTAGCGGCAGAGGGCGTAGTTCTGCGGGACAAGTAGCGAGGGAGAGTAGGCGAGCAGGCAGCTTGTCCAGCACTGGCAAGGGTACGCTTTACAAGGCTTTTGCCAGCTTTATGTCACCCCAGCAAGACACTGTCACCTGTCCCCAGTCTCGGCAGAGTAGGGCTGATCTTTACAGAAAGATGGTGAGGGAGTACGTAGCTGACCATACCATCGTCCTAAATGATCACACAGCTCCCTACAACTACTGGGTTTCAAAGCTGGACATGTGGCACGAACTGGCGCTGTACGCCTTGGAGGTTCTTGCCTGCCCTGCCACTAGCGTCTTGTCCGAGCGGGTTTTCAGTGCAGCTGGTGGCATCATCACCGATAAGCGTACACGCCTGTCGACTGACAGCGCTGACAGGCTGACGCTTATTAAGATGAATAATGCCTGGATTTCTCATAATTTCCAATCTCCACCAGGTGAAGGAAGCTCAACCTGAATAATTTATCCACTCCTCCTCCTCCTCATTTTCCTCCTTCTCCTCCTCTTTGTACACTAAAGCAGAGGAAACTGGCTATTTTTTGACAGGGCCCACTGGCTCTAGCTATAGTACTTTATGCATTAAATTTTTCTGGAGGGCCACCTACCCGGTCCTCTGTTTTAAACAATTTTTGGGAGTGCCACATACAGGCACTCAATCTATTTCATTTTTCTGGAGGGCCACCTACCTGCTCCTCTGGTTTGAAAACTTTTTTGGACTGCCACATACAGGCACTCAATCTATTTCATTTTTCTGGAGGGCCACCTACCTGCTCCTCTGGTTTGAAGACTTTTTTGGACTGCCACATACAGGCACTCAATCTATTTCATTTTTCTGGAGGGCCACCTACCTGCTCCTCTGGTTTGAAAACTTTTTTGGACTGCCACATACAGGCACTATCCAAATTAATTTGTCTCCATAGCAGCCTCCACACGTTGTCTCCATTGCTACCTCCAAAAGTCGTCCATATAGCTACCTCCATACATCGTCCCCTTATCAAACGAGGTGTGTCAGGCAGAAATTTGGGTTGTTTTCATGGATTCCACATCAAAGTTGTTAACTTTGTCGCCACCCTGCTGTGTTATCCACAAAATATACTGGCAAACTTTTATCATTTACCAATATTATTTCAGCGCTTCTTGCGCATCTGTTTAGATTCCCCTCACCCGCCATATCCTAAACTTATAAGAACGCTACTACACTTGATCTTATACAAAAGGTTCTTAGAAGTGCTGTTTGGGGAGTAGCCTAGAGACAGGGGCTTGGATTGGCGAAAGCTCGCCTGGCAGCGGAGCGCCAGCTCCATGCGCATCATGCGCTTCTTGCGCATCTGTTTACATTCCCCTCACCCGCCATATCCCAAACTTATAAGAACGCTACTACACTTGATCTTATACAAAAGGTTCTTAGAAGTGCTGTTTGGGGAGTAGCCTAGAGACAGGGGCTTGGATTGGCGAAAGCTCGCCTGGCAGCGGAGCGCCAGCTCCATGCGCATCATGCGCTTCTTGCGCATCTGTTTACATTCCCCTCACCTGCCATATCCCAAACTTATAAGAACGCTACTACACTTAACTTGGTGCAGGCTGGGACCGAGTCTGACCCTGGGGCTGGTCATATACTGCCGACGCAGAGGATTGCGGGGCCTACCTCGGTCCAGGTCTCAAAGGCCTACTATACCTCCTCCTCCTCCCACCCCTCCTCCACCTCCTCCTCCTCCGAATTACCATCCGTGGCCATGGCGCCATCAGTCGGTAGCTCTAGGCACAGCAGGAGTGCCGTCGCTAAGCGACAGCAGGCGGTGCTCAAACTGCTGAGCCTAGGCGATAAAAGGCACACCGCCCAAGAGCTATTACAGGGCATTCCACATCAAACTTGTTAACTTTGTCGCCACCCTGCTGTGTAATCCACAAAATATACTGGCAAACTTTTATCATTTACCGATATTATTTCAGCGCTTCTTGCGCATCTGTTTACATTCCCCTCACCCGCCATATCCCAAACTTATAAGAACGCTACTACACTTGATCTTATACAAAAGGTTCTTAGAAGTGCTGTTTGGGGAGTAGCCTAGAGATAGGGGCTTGGATTGGCGAAAGCTCGCCTGGCAGCGGAGCGCCAGCTCCATGCCAAGATCCAACTAACATAGTTTTAACTGCAGCACCTTTAATCTACTACTAGTTCACTGCCTCCATACATGGTCCCCTTATCAAACGAGCTGTGTCAGGCAGAATTTTGGGTTGTTTTCATGGCTTCCATGTTAACTTTGTCGCCACCCTGCTGTGTAATCCACAAAATATACTGGCAAACTTTTATCATGTACCGATATTATTTGAGCGCTTCTTGCTCACCTCCTTTGGTTCCTCTCTGCCACCCATTGGTTTGAAGCCTGAGTCCATTTAGGGTATTTCGCCATGCCACTCTCTAGCCTGCAGCTGCTGCCGCTGCCTCTGCATGCCGTCCCCTATAGTGTCAGGGTCAATTATTGGATGTTTTAGATGCTATCTTGCTTCATTCTGTCACTCTGTCATGGCCATGCTGTTGCCCATAATTTTGGCATAATGGTGTGATTAAGCAGCCTCAGAGGCATCCATGCATGCTGCCCCTGCTGTTTCCTGTCCATTTCCGTGGTGTTTCCATCCTTTTCTGAGGTTCCCAGGTGTTTGGCCAAGCTTCCCTGTGCAGAGCCTTGGTCCCCTTGAAAAATGCTCGAGTCTCCCATTGACTTCAATGGGGCTCGTTATTCGAGACGAGCACTCGAGCATCGGGAAAAGTTTGTCTCGAATAACGAGTACCCGAGCATTTTAGTGCTCGCTCATCTCTAATACCTGTTAGACGTTTTATTAAAAAATCATGTCAGAATAGAAGATATAATGTAATATTAATGAAAGATTTTCCCATATACGGTTAAAGACTATAATGGTTCTGCACAGATAGAGCTCTATTTAGTCAGGGTTCAGGTAACGCCCAAGTGGCAATGGGTGACAAAATGTTCTTTGATAAACTTTCTCCACTCTTTTTTTTTTGTCAGTAGCATCTTACTAAAAAACCATTACCATAGATATTTGATATAACTGAGCTCCTGTAATCTATTGTATAGAGCAGAAGCAGTATATTTGAAGCATCTCATTTTATACTTTGTCAAAATTAAAAACCCTCCCCACACATTTTAGCGATTTTAGAATTCTACATTTACCCAATACTACAATACCCCCCATAATTAAGAATTACAATATCTTATATTAATTATTAAAATAATTTTTTTTAAACTATTTACCGTAATTTAGATTTTTCATCATTATACACTTTAGACTAGAATTTAAAATACACGTTTCGCTAACTATGATTAAAATTGTTCACATACCTTCCTGTACAAATTTTTTACTTTTTATTTCTAAATGCATTAACTTTTATTCCAGCGTCACTAGCACATAAAGTTTTTTTTTTTTTTTTTTACCAGGGTCATTATATAAGTCAGACATGTTTTTTAATGTAGTTTTATGCGGTATATAACTGAGGAAGAGCCCTATCCGGGCTCGAAACGCGTATTATTCCGCTTATGAATAAAGATATTAATTTATGAAAAGGAACTATTCTGAGTGATTGGCTCCGCTGATAGCCTGGAAGATTGCCATACATTTACTACTCTGTTCTCCAACGAATTCTATTGCCAGAAAAACCCCAGGACGGCTGCCGAGACCACTACAATACCTAAGCTACTATACGAGTTGTACCGCTTGTACAACCAGAAAAGGTGAGCAGATTACCAATCATATATATTTTTTTTTTACCAAGCCAGAAACTGCTTGTATCGCTTTTCTTTCTTCTCTTTCTAATTTAACTTATAGTCCGATATAGCCCTTTAACAGAGTAATATTAACAGAGCTCTAGTAGCCAGGAGCACCAGTGCAATAAGTAGGTAGTAGTAACAGGGCTCCAAGTATACAGTAGTAACATGTCCCCTGGTAGTTAGTAGTATAAGTTGCTTCAGTAGCCAGAACTAGTAATGCCCTCCGTAGCTCGTTGTAACAGTGCCCCCAATAGCCAGTAGTAAGAAGGCCCGAACAGCCAGTAAAAATGCCCCCAGTAGTCAGCAGCAATGCCTCTAGTAGTAATGCCCCCAGTAGCCAATAATAATGCCCCCAGTAGCCAGCAGCAATGCACCCAGTTGAACATAATAAGTAATGCCACCAGTAGCCAGTAATAATTCCTCCAGTAGCCAACAGTAACTCTCCGGTAACCAGCAGTAATGCACCTAGTAGTTATGTCCCCAGTAGCCAGCAGTAATGCCTCCAGTAGCCAACAATAATAATGCCTGTAGATAGCAGTAATGCACCCAGTAATAATGTCCCCATTAGCAAGTTATAATACCCCCGTTAGCCAGTAGTAATGCCTTCCTATTTTTGTGCAGTTTACAAAAAAACTGTTTGGATATATTCCTTCATCCTGATTGATGAAATAATTTCATAGGCACCATGCCCACATGCCTGTAACGGTATTACATTTAGAGGATGTGTACCCACACACACTGGAGATTGAAAGACTTCAGTGCCGTTTGTGAAATATAGGGTGAGTGATGTGCTATCTGTGTGTATGTGGAGTGAGATTTTATAATAATCATAAAATAAGGGCCTTCACGTTCAGTCATGGTCATAAGTTTTGAGAATGATGCAAATGTTAATTTTTACAAAGTCTACTGCATCAGGTTTTATAATGTCAATTTGCATATACTCCAGAATCTTATAAAGAGTGATCAGCTTAACAGCAAATAATTAATTAATTAATTGCAAAGTCAATATTTGCCTACAAAATGAGCAACTGCTCCCAACAGTCCAAGAGCAGTTTGGTGATCAACAATGCCTTTTCCAGCATGATGGAGCACCTTGCCATAAAGCAAAGGTGATACCTAAATGGCTCAGGGAACAAAACATAGAGATTTTGGGTCCATGGCCTGGAAACTCCCCAGATCTTAATCCCATTGAGAACTTGTGGTCAATCATCAAGAGACGGTTGGACAAACAAAAACCAACAAATTGTGACAAAATGCAAGCATTGATTGTGCAAGAATGGACTGCTAACAGTCAGGATTTGGTCCAGAAGTTGATTGAGAGCTGCCAGGGAGAATTGCAGAGGTCCTGAAGAAGAAGGGTCAACACTGAAAATATTGACTTGCTGCATTAACTCATTCTAAATGTCAATAAAAGCTTTTGTTACTCATAATATGATTGCACTTGTATTTCTGTATGTGATAAAAAACATCTGACAAACACACATAAAAACCAGAGGGCAACAGATCATGTGAAAATATTATATTTGTGTCATTCTCAAAACTTCTGGCCATGACTGTACATTTTGGCAACCAAACACAAAACTGTATGAAGCTCCTTCTTAATAAGTCAATCAAACTTGGATCCCATTCAGAATAACGCAACAGACAACCAAAGAGAAACCCACCATCGTAAAATCTGGAGCAGATACCCTGCTTGTTAACAGTTTTCAGGCAGCAACAGTATTTTTTTGTCATGCTGAACTTTTTAGTTGATTTACAAAGTGAATTAGGATTATAGATGGCACAAAGACCATACACTGACTTTTTATGTCCTTTTTAGAACAGACTCGTTTTATTGATTTTCTCCTATATAAATCATGCTATTGTTGACAGCCAATGAAAAATCATCACCTTAATATGAATACAATTGACCATGAAAGCTCAATCTATTTTCTATGCTATGTGAAAATTGTTCTGTAGGGATAGAGAGGTTTTCTGAAAAAGATTCTGCTTAAAGGTAAGACAGTAATTGGAAAGAAATTGTGCTGGCATGTTACAAAGTTTAAACCCACATCCCTTTGAAACTATTGAGAATCTATTCTGGTGATAACTTGTAAGAATTTCAAAAACCTACATCAAAATGTTCTAGGCTTTTCTGGTAATCCAAGCGACATTACATTGGACCAATGGAAAGGTTAAGATAATATCAGGTATATAATAAAGAATCAAAAAATTATCTCTAACATAAACCTTGAATAAAAGAATATATTGTTCCATAGCCATAAATTATAAAATGAAAAAGATATATTTGTTTGAGTGCCAGGAATATTTCTCATAGATAAAATGTAACTAATGGAGAGAATATTGTATCAAACAATGCAATACAAGAAAACATAGTCAAAATCATATTTATTTTAACTCTTCTCCATGATTGAGTTATATCCGTTGCTAATCTCTGTGAATCAACGCTCCTCAGCAGATGTATTAGTAGCTGCTGAAGCCCTTGCAGATGATGTCACCATATTGGGTGACGTGGTGACCCATTTCTGGTTGCTGCCAGCATCAAGAGGAGACTTTCCCCCCTTTATGATCACCCCTGTCATCACTCCCATCATCAGTCTGGCCCCGGCCCCCAAATCACACTTAAAAGTGTGCTGTTCCCGTGAGTGCCATCTTATACTGCATACAGATAATACCTTATTACTATATCTGTTCATGGAGGTTTGAGATAATTGACTCCACAGATAACTTGGTCTTGTAAAATGCACTATCCTAATTTGGCGGATTGCAGATGTTAGCTGGTGGACACTACACCCATCTGGAGGGTGGAGATGTATTGTTGAGTTACTGTATTGTGGTCTCACAACTGTGCTGTATATATGTTTTTATTGTTTTTACTTGTGTCTCATTAAAATATGTATACTGTAATCTAATAAAGATATATATTTTTTAGCCCTATAACTTGACACATTACTTGGGGTTGCTGCTATCTCAGGCAACGATCGCAATATATGTAAGCTCGTTATAATCTGTGTGTACTGACTCCCAGGCTACAAAATTTAACAGTTTGTGCGCTTCCCATTAATATTGTTTCTACACCCATCTTTGGTCACTGTTGCCTACACATATTCATACCTAGGTGTGCTGATCGGTTGCCTGCGATGCAACTCATGCTTGTGTCCCTCCTAATGTGGGTTCATTTGTAACCGTTATGTTGTTATTTGACTCAATAAAATTTGTAACTTTTTACTATTTATATGTTTGTTCGCTGATTTATGTTGGTTTTTTTACCCCTCCTTCTGAGGGTTGAATGATAGGTTTTGTTTTCTCACTAAAATATGTATACTGTAATCTAATAAAGATATATATTTTTTAGCCCTATAACTTGACACATTACTTTTTCTTTATGTATATTACATCGATTACTGACTGAGGGGTTTGTATATTACATGGGATACTGTCTGGGGGTTGTATATGAAATGGATTACTGACTGGGACTATATATTACATAGACTACTGTCTGAGGGGGACTGTATATAACATGGATCACTGACTGGGTCTGTATATCACATGGATTACTGACTGAGGGGGTTGTATATTACATGGGATACTGTCTGGGGGTTGTATATGAAATTGATTACTGACTGGGACTGTATATTACATAGACTACTGTCTGAGGGGGCTCTATATAACATGGATCACTGACTGGGTCTGTATATCACATGGATTACTGACTGAGGGGGCTGTATATTACATGGGATACTGTCTGGGGGTTGTATATGAAATGGATTACTGACTGGGACTGTATATTACATAGACTACTGTCTGAGGGGGTGTTGAGGGGTGAATGGTGAACTGTTTGTCTGTCTGTGTGTTTGTACCTTTTCTTCTTTTTCTCCTCCTGCTGGACAGCAAACCTTTGTCTCTGTCCACTATAGTTTCAACAGACAAACCAGTTCAGCAGCCACCACTCAGCATTACCTGATCTTACATGTGTGTGTGCAAAACCGGAGCAGAGGGTGAGCTGGGGTTATATAGCTGCACCTGATTACTGCCTGGTGATGCAGAGCTGCAGCCATGCGGTTTATGTTTGTATTTCTTACTTTGGTTACTTTGTGTTTATTGTAAACTCCCCTTTATTTTTATATTGTGTATTATACTGTATTGTGGTGTTATGTATATCAAGTAAGAAATGTATCTTTGTGTGATGTTTGTTAAAGGTGCAAACCAGGGGTGTATCCCTTTAAGACTTAAGGGAAATAGTTGGGTATTTAACCCCTTCACGCTCCGTGACGGATATATCCGCCATGGAGCTGTGAAGGTTGTATGAAGAAGGCTCACGGGCTGAGCCTTCTTCATACAGAGATGGGCTTTGCTGAATATCGCAGCAAAGATCCATCGCTATCACCCGCGGTCAGTGCTTGCACCGATCGCGGGTGTTAACCTTTTCTTTGCCGCCGGCAAAGTCGCCGGCGGCACTTCAAATCTTGCCTCCGATCGCCGCTCCCCCGAACGTCATCGGCGATTGGTTGCCATGGTAGCCTCGGGTCTTCGTTTGACCCGAGGATACATGGCTTCTGCATATTCATTACAATGAGCCTGTGGCTCATTGTAATGTATAGTGAGCAGAAATGCCATATACTGCGATACAGTAGTATTGCAGTATATGGCAGGAGCGATCAGACCATCTAGGGTTAATGTACCCTAGAGGGTCTAAGAAATAATGGGAAAAAAAAGAAAAAAAAAAAGTTAAAAAAATGTAAAAAAAATTTCAAATCACCCCCCTTTCCCTAGAACTGATATAAAATATAATAAATAGTAAAAATCACAGACACCAAAATGCCCAATCTATCAAAATATAAAAACGGTTATTGACGGCGGTGACCTCCGGAATGGCAAATGGCGCCCAAATGTCCAAAACGCGACTTTTACACCTTTTTAGATGACATAAAAAATGTAATAAAAAATTATCAAAATGTCGTATGAAAAAGTTATTCGCGTCAGAAGATGGCAAAATTTTTTTTCTTTTTTGTACACATTCGTTTAATTTTTGAAAATGTATTAAAACGCAATAAAACCTGTATAAATTTGGTATCACCGCGATCGTACCGAACCAAAGAAGAAAGTAGAGGTGTTATTTGGAGAGCAGAGTGAAAGTCGTAAAAACTGAGCCCACAAGAACATGCCGCACATGCAGTTTTTTTAAATTTTTCCACATTTGGAATTTTTTTGCGGCTTCCCACTACATGGCAGGGAATAATAAATAACATCATGGGAAAGTAAAATTTGTTACGCACAAAATAAGCCCTCACACAGGTCTGTACACGGAAAAATGAAAAAGTTATGGATTTTTGAAGATGGAGAGCGAGAAATTAGCGAAAATACCCTGCGTCCTTAAGGGGTTAATGACACCTGTGTGTACATGGATTGTCTCTAGGTCAGAGTGTCTGATCTGACCACAGGGGAGCTGCTTGTTCCAAGGTAGCTGCAACCTGACCCCTATATTATCTGTAATTTTTGTTCTGTACATTTTATATTTGTGCAAATAAATGCAAGCCTTTTTTTGGACCTGAAGCCTGAGTAAAGATTTCTTTTTTTTAATGGCCAGAAGACCCCACATCTCAACATATGGTGGCAGCAGTGGGATTGTGCATCTGTAACATTGACCTTCACAAACTCTGCTAACTCGGCAAGTTTGTCCCTCATTGAGAGGACATACGCCACTAACGTTTTTTGGTTTGGGCTAGGGTTTTCCCAGTGTTCACATCCAGTGGTCCCCTTGGTCTTGGTTACCATAGAGTAACTCAAAGGGAGAAAAACCAGTGGATGCCTGTGGAACCTCTCTATAGGCAAACAAAACATATGGGAGCAACTGATCCCATTGTTTTGGATATTGTTCCACAAACTTGCAAAGCATTCTTTTAAGCGTTTGGTTGAAGCGCTCCACCAAGCCATCTGTTTGTGGATGATAGGGAGCAGTTCTTACTGCCTGGATTCCTAAAAGCTGATGGATTTGCTTCATTAAGTTGGACTGAAAATTTGAACCTTGGTCTGTTAGAATTGTGTGAGGAATACCCATCTGACTGAAAAACGTCATCAGTTCTTCTGCAATTCTTTTTGTGGTGATAGTTCTTAAGGGAATAGCCTCTGGATAACGGGTCATGTAATCACTTATAGAGATGAGCGAGCACTAAAATGCTCGGGTACTCGTTATTTGAGACGAACTTTTCCCGATGCTCAATGGGTCATTGAAGTCAATGGGAGACTCGAGCATTTTTCAAGGGGACCAAGGCTCTGCACAGGGAAGCTTGGCCAAACACCTGGGAACCTCAGAAAAGGATAGAAACACCACGGAAATGGACAGGAAACAGCAGGGGCAGCATGCATGGAAGCCTCTGAGGCTGCTTAATCGCACCATTATGCCAAAATTATGGGCAACAGCATGGCCATGACAGAGTGCCGAATGAGGCTAGATAGCATCTAAAACATGCAATAATTGACCCTGACACTATAGGGGACGGCATACAGAGAAAGCGGCAGGCTAGAGAGTGTCATGGCGACATACCCTAAATGGACTCATGCTTCAAACCAATGGGTGGCAGAGAGGAACCAAAGGAGGTGAGCAAGAAGCGCTGAAATGATTTCCTATGTGAACAAAAGGTTGACGGTATATTTAGTCGATAACACAGCATGGTGGGGACATAGTGACCAAGTTCCATAACGTATCTGGTGAAACACCCGAAAAATGAGCCTGACACAGCTCTTTTGATAAGGGGACGACATGTGGAGGCAGCCATGGAGACGACTTCCATGATTAAGAGCAACAGTATGGGGCATTGATATTGCGCTGCTATGATTGCAACTTCAGGCCTCCAGCATGGCACGACAGATGGGCCGAGTTCCACTATGTATCTGGTGAAACACCTGAATATTCTGCCTGACACAGCTCGTTTGATAAGGCGAGCTTTCGCCTGTCCAAGCCCCTGTCTATCGGCTCCTCCCCACCGAAAATGGGCCTGGGGGCCAGAAGCGTTTACTTTGAAAAAATTATAATTTTCAAAGCAGGCCGGGTCGTTTGAATATTTCACCTAGGAATAATGGAATAGCATAGTGGTTCTATTTTTAATTGTTTTTTCGGAAATGGTTCTATGATTAAGAGCGACAGTATGGGGCATCCATATTGCGCTGCTATGATTGCAACTTCAGGTCTCCAACATGGCGGCGACAGATGGGCCGAGTTCCACTATGTATCTGGTGAAACACCTGAAAATTCTGCCTGACACAGCTCGTTTGATAAGGGGACGATGTATGGAGGCAGTGAACTAGTAGTAGATTAAAGGTGCTGCAGTTAAAACTATGTTAGTTGGATCTTGGGATGGAGCTGGCGCTCCGCCGCCAAGCGAGCTTTTGCCTATCCAAGCCCCTGTCTCTCGGCTACTCCCCAAACGGCACTTCTAAGAACCTTTTGTATAAGATCAAGTGTAGTAGTGCTCTTATAAGTTTGGGATATGGCGGGTGAGGGGAATGTAAACAGATGCGCAAGAAGCGCTGAAATAATATCGGTAAATGATAAAAGTTTGCCAGTATATTTTGTGGATTACACAGCAGGGTGGCGACAAAGTTAACAAGTTTGATGTGGAAGCCATGAAAACAACCCAAAATTCTGCCAGACACAGCTCGTTTGATAAGGGGACCATGTATGGAGGCAGCTATATGGACGACTTATGAAGGCAGCTATGGCGATGACGTGTGGAGGTAGCAATGGAGACGACGTGTGGAGGCAGCTAAAAAGACGACGTGTGGAGGCAGCTATGGAGACAATTTAATTTGGATAGTGCTGTATGTGGCAGTCCAAAAAAGTTTTCAAACCAGAAGAGCAGGTAGGTGGTCCTCCAGAAAAATTAAATAGATTGAGTGCCTGAATGTGGCAATCCCAAAAATTGTTTAAAACAGAGGACCGGGTAGGTGGCCCTCCAGAAAAATTAAATAGAGTACTATAGCTATAGCCAGTTGGCCCTGGAAAAAAATAGCCAGTTTCCTCTGCTTTAGTGTACAAAGAGGAGGAGAAGAAGGACAATGAGGAGGAGGAGGAGTGTATACATTATTCAGGTTGAGCTTCTTTCACCTGGTGGAGAATGAAAATCCGGAGAAATCCAGGCTTTATTCATCTTGATAAGCATCAGCCTGTCAGCGCTGTGAGTCGACAGGTGTGTAACGCTTATCGGTGATGATGCCACCAGCTGCACTGAAAACACGCTCGGACAACACGCTAGCGACAGGGCAGGCAAGAACGTCCAAGGCATACAGCGCCAGTTTGTGCCACATGTCCAGCTTTGAAACCCAGTAGTTGTAGGGAGCTGTGTGATCATTTAGAAGGATGGTATGGTCAGCTACGTACCCCCTCACCATCTTTCTGTAAAGATCAGCCCTACTCTGCCGAGACTGGGGACAGGTGACAGTGTCTTGCTGGGGTGACATAAAACTGGCAAAGGCCTTGTAAAGCGTACCCCTGCCAGTGCTGGATAAGCTGCCTGGACAAGCAGGCCAAGCAACGGGATGGTCAGGCTGATGATGGCGGCATCGCCACTGACCATCTGTGTTGACTCCTCAAAGTTACTCAGCACCTGACAGATATCAGACATCCACGTCTACTCCTCATTGTAGACTTGAGGAAGCTGCTGGTAAACTCTGAATAACATGGTTAATGTTGAATTCCACCTCGTGGGCACGTCGCACAACAGTCGGTGAGCGGGCAGTTGGAGGCGGCGCTGCGCTGCCCTGAGAGTGGCAGCATCTGTGCTGGACTTCCTGAAATGCGCACAGATGCGGCGCACCTTCATGAGCAAATCAGACAGATTGGGGTATGTCTTGAGGAAACGCTGATTTATGAGATTTAACACATGGGCCAGGCATGGCACATGTGTCAGTCTGCCGAGTTGCAGAGCCGCCACCAGGTTACGGCCGTTGTCACAAACAACCATGCCTGGCTTCAGGTTCAGCGGTGCCAGCCACAGATCAGTCTGTGCCGTGATGCCCTGTAATGGCTCTTGGGCGGTTTGCCTTTTATCGCCTAGGCTCAGCAGTTTGAGCACCGCCTGCTGTCGCTTAGCGACGGCACTGCTGCTGTGCCTAGAGCTACCGACTGATGGCGCCATGCCCACGGATGGTAATTCGGAGGAGGAGGTGGAGGAGGGGTGGGAGGAGGAGGAGGCATAGTAGGCCTTTGAGACCTGGACCGAGGTAGGCCCCGCAATTCTCGCCGTCGGCAGTATATGACCAGTCCCAGGGTCAGACTCGGTCCCAGCCTCCACCAAGTTAACCCAATGTGCCATCAGCGATATATAGTGGCCCTGCCCGGCAGCACTCATCCACGTGTCTGTGGTTAGGTGGACCTTGTCAGAAACGGCGTTGGTCAGGGCACGGATGATGTTCTCTGACACGTGCTTGTGCAGGGCTGGGACGGCACGTCGGGAAAAGTAGTGGCGGCTGGGGACCGAATACCGAGGGGCAGCCGCCATGAGGTTTCGAAAGGCCTCGGTCTCTACCAGCCTATAGGGCAGCATCTCCAGGCTAAGCAGTTTGGAGATGCGGACGTTGAGGGCTTGGGCGTGTGGGTGGGTTGCACTATACTTCCTTTCGAACTCCAGCGTCTGGGGTATGGAGAGCTGAACGCTGATGGATGCTGTGGAGGATCGTGGAGGCGAAGATGGGGTTTTCGCACGGAAGGTGTTTGGGCCGGGGTCCTGGGCAGGGGGCTGACTAGCAGATGACACCGGGGAAGGAGCAGTGGTGTGCCCGGCCGGAGGTGAACGGGCTTGGTGCCATTGAGTGGGGTGTTTAGCATTCATATGCCTGCGCATACTGGTGGTAGTTAAGCAAGTAGTGGTGGAACCCCTGCTGATCCTGGTTTGGCACAGGTTGCACACCACAGTCTGTCGGTCATCCGGTGTTTCTTTAAAGAACCTCCAGACTTCTGAAAATCTAGCCCTCGTCACGGGAGCTTGACTACATGAAACATTTGGCGCTGATGCACCAGCTCTGGCCCTGCCTCTCCGTGTGGCCCCACCACTGCCTCTTCCAACCTGTTCTGCTATAGGACTCGCCTCAGTCTCAGAAGCACTGTGTTCACCCGGCCTTTCAACCCAGCTTGGGTCTGTCACCTCATCATCCTCCGATCCCTCAGTCTGCTCCCCCCTCGGACTTCCTGCCCTGACAACAACTTCACCACTGTCTGACAACCGTGTCTCCTCATCGTCCGACACCTCTTTACACACTTCTTCCACTACGTCAATAATGTCATCATCACCCACAGACTGCGACCGGTGGAAAACCTGGGCATCGGAAAATAGCTCAGCAGCAACCGGACAAGTGGTTTGTGACTGTGGGAAGGGTCCAGAAAACAGTTCCTCAGAGTATGCCGGTTCAAATGCCAAATTTTGCTGGGAGGGGGCAGACTGGGGGGAAGGAGGCTGAGGTGGAGGAGCTGGAGGAGTGCTGATTTCGGTGACATGGGTGGACTGCGTGGAAGACTGACTGGTAGACAAATGGCTAGAAGCATTGTCCGCAATCCACAACATCACGTCTTCGCACTGTTCTGGCCTCAACAGTGCTCTGCCACGAGTCCCAGTAACTTGAGACATGATGAACCTAGGGAGTGTAGCTCTGCGGCGTTCCCCTGCTCCCTCATTAGCAGGTGGTGTCGTCCCCGCCCAGGAACACGGCCTCTGACCCCTGCAGTAGTTGGACCCCCACGTCCACGCCCTCGTCCTCTACCCCTAGCCCTCAGGTTAAACATTTTCCAAATTAAAGTGTAAACTTTAATTTTTTTTTTTTTGTGTAGGCTATTTTCTAGCCTACACTGAAAGCACACTGCTTTGCCAGATGACTTTAAGTTATAAAAAGAAATAAACGTAAAAATAAATCAGCAGACTCTGCCTAATTCAAATCAAACCCCTAATAAATTGTCCCACTTCGGTGTTTGAGGTGGATATATGTGTCACTAAGAGCTAAACACAACGGTAGCAAGTCTCCCTGCAAATTACTCACAATATGGTACTAGCTGCACTACTAATGACAGCAAGCCCAGCCACAGGCAAACCAAAAAAGTAAAATAAAACGTTATTGTAGCCCTAAGAAGGGCTGTTGGGTTCTTGTAGAATCACTCCTGCCTAACACTATTCTAATAGAACACCCTAACGCTTTCCCTGACCAGCAGCAGCTCTCTCCCTAGCGGCATCCAGACAGAGAATGATACGAGCAGCGCGGGCAGGGACTAGTTTATTCCAGGGTCAGCCAACCACTGCTATCAACGTGTAAGGGTACCACGTCATGCTGGGTGGAGTGCAGAGTCTCCTGGCTTGTGATTGGCTATGTTTCTGGCCGCCAAAAATCAAAACGACGGGAGATGCCATTTTCTCAAGCGGGCGAAGTATTCGTCCGAGCAACGAGCAGTTTCGAGTACGCTAATGCTCGAACGAGCATCAAGCTCGGACGAGTATGTTCGCTCATCTCTAATGATGACGTGTTGATAAAGCTTGCAATCCAAATGACACTAAGTGGCGCCGACTGATGGCGTAAGAAAGTGGAAGGTGCTAATAGTGTAATTGAAATAGAATAAAATAGAGAAAACAATCAATCAAATGTGCTTTCAAAAATTTAAAAAAAAAAATTCCCTTAAAAAAAAAATTTATTTTTTTTTTGGCAATATTCTTGTGCAAATTAGCAAAACAATACAAGTATGGTCGGCGACATTGATGTTGGCACAGCGAATGCAGCCACATAAATTACGGCGACTAAACCATATATATAGTGAAAAAGTACTAAGGTGCTGAAAAGACAGGTAAGTAGAGATGAGCGAACATACTCGTCCAAGCTTGATGCTCGTTCGAGCATTGACGTACTCGAAACTGCTCGTTGCTCAGACGAATACGTCGCCCGCTCGAGAAAATGGCATCTCACGCCGTTGTGATTTTTGGCGGCCAGAAACAGAGCCAATCACAAGCCAGGAGACTCTGCACTCCACCCAGCATGACGTGGTACCCATACACGTCGATAGCAGTGGTTGGCTGGCCTGATCAGGTGACCCTGGAATAAACTAGTCCCTGCCCGCGCTGCTCGTATCATTCTCTGTCTGGATGCCGCTAGGGAGAGAGCTGCTGCTGGTCAGGGAAAGCGTTAGGGTGTTCTATTAGAATAGTGTTAGGCAGGAGTGATTCTACAAGAACCCAACAGCCCTTCTTAGGGCTACAATAACGTTTTCTTTTACTTTTTTTTGGTTTGCCTGTGGCTGGGCTTGCTGCCATTAGTAGTGCAGCTAGTACCATATTGTGAGTAATTTGCAGGGAGACTTGCTACCGTTGTGTTTAGCTCTTAGTGACACACATATCCACCTCAAACACCGAAGTGGGACAATTTATTAGGGGTTTGATTAGAATTAGGCAGAGTCTGCTGATTTATTTTTTTTTACCATTATTTCTTTTTATAACTCAAAGTCATCAGGCACAGCACAAAATCCAGTTGTGTGCTGTCAGTGTAGGTTAGAAACTAGCCATAGCAATAGGATAGCATCGTTTTGTTTATAAAAATAAATAAATTAAAAAAAAATAAACACAAAAAAAAAAAATTAAAACTTACACTTTAATTTGGAAAATGTTTAACCCGAGGACTAGGGTAGAGGACGAGGGCATGGACGTGGGCGTCCAACTACTGCAGGGGTCAGAGGCCATGGTCCTGGGCGGGGTGAGACACCACCTGCTGATGAGGGAGCAGGGGAACGCCGCAGAGCTACACTCCCTAGGTTTATCATGTCTCAAGTTACTGGGACTAGTGGTAGAGCACTGTTGAGGCCAGAACAGTGCGAAGAGGTGATGTCGTGGATTGCGGACAATGCTTCTAGCCATTTGTCCACCAGTCAGTCTTCCACGCAGTCCACCCATGTCACCGAAATCAGCACTCCTCCAGCTCCTCCACCTCAGCTTCCTTCCCCCCAGTCTGCCCCCTCCCACCAAAATTTGGCATTTGAACCGGCATACTCTGAGGAACTGTTTTCTGGACCCTTCCCACAGTCACAAACCACTTGTCCGGTTGCTGCTGAGCTATTTTCCGATGCCCAGGTTTTCCACCGGTCGCAGTCTGTGGGTGATGATGACATTATTGACATAGTGGAAGAAGTGTGTAAAGAGGTGTCGGACGATGAGGAGACACGGTTGTCAGACAGTGGTGAAGTTGTTGTCAGGGCAGGAAGTCCGAGGGGGGAGCAGACTGAGGGATCGGAGGATGATGAGGTGACAGACCCAAGCTGGGTTGATAGGCCGGGTGAACACAGTGCTTCTGAGACTGAGGCGAGTCCTATAGCAGAACAGGTTGGAAGAGGCAGTGGTGGGGCCACACGGAGAGGCAGGGCCAGAGCTGGTGCATCAGCACCAAATGTTTCCCGTAGTGAAGCTCCCGTGGCGAGGGCTAGATTTTCAGAAGTCTGGAGGTTCTTTAAAGAAACACCGGATGACCGACGGACTGTGGTGTGCAACCTGTGCCAAACCAGGATCAGCAGGGGTTCCACAACTACTAGCTTAACTACCACCAGTATGCGCAGGCATATGAATGCTAAACACCCCACTCAATGGCACCAAGCCCGTTCACCTCCGGCCGGGCACACCACTGCTCCTTCCCCTGTGTCATCTGCTAGTCAGCCCCCTGCCCAGGACCCCGGCCCAAACACCTCCCATGCGAAAACCCCATCTTCGCCTCCACAATCCTCCACAGCATCCACCGCTTCTCGGTATTCGGTCCCCAGCCGCCACTACTTTTCCCCATGTGCCGTCCCAGCCCTGCACAAGCACGTGTCAGAGAACATCATCCGTGCCCTGACCAATGCCTTTTCTGACTAGGTCCACCTGACCACGGACACGTGGACGAGTGCTGCCGGGCAGGGCCACTATGTATCGCTGACGGCACATTGGGTTAACTTGGTGGAGGCTGGGACCGAGTCTGACCCTGGGGCTGGTCATATACTGCCGACGCCGAGGATTGCGGGGCCTACCTCGGTCCAAGTCTCAAAGGCCTACTATGCCTCCTCCTCCCACCCCTCCTCCACCGAATTACCATCCGTGGGCATGGCGCCATCAGTCGGTAGCTCTAGGCACAGCAGCAGTGCCGTCGCTAAGCGACAGCAGGCGGTGCTCAAACTGCTGAGCCTAGGCGATAAAAGGCACACCGCCCAAGAGCTATTACAGGGCATCACGGCGCAGACCGATCTGTGGCTGGCACCGCTGAACCTGAAGCCAGGCATGGTTGTGTGTGACAACGGCCGTAACCTGGTGGCGGCTCTGCAACTCGGCAGACTGACACATGTGCCATGCCTGGCCCATGTGTTAAATCTCATAGTTCAGCGTTTCCTCAAGACATACCCCAATCTGTCTGATTTGCTCACGAAGGTGCGCCGCATCTGTGCGCATTTCAGGAAGTCCAGCACAGATGCTGCCACTCTCAGGGCAGAGTACTAAAAGTAGGGGAAAAAAAACAAAACATAGGCAAACAAGAGGACGGCGCCTCGTGTGATACTGTGAGGATAAGGTGAAAGAGGTACGTATGGTATCCAATGGAACCACGCAGAAAATAGGGGGGGTATGTAGGAAGTGACCCCCTCCCCTAGAGTTAATGCGCTTTTAAAGTATCCGTAAGCTGCCCTTCAGCTTGCTGGTGTTTAACCTAAGTTAAACCAGTGATCCAATAGACAGAAGGGGTGGTTTAGAAAACCAAAAGAGGGCTGGAACGGCACTATTGGGACAAGGGTCTTCAAGAGGGTTAAAATGCTTTATAACCCTTTATAAAGCATTTTAACCCTCTTGAAGACCCTTGTCTGAATAGCGCCGTTCCAGCCCTCTTTTGGTTTTCTAAACCACCCCTTCTGTCCACTCTCAGGACAGCGCAGCGCCGCCTCCAACTGCCCACTCACCGACTGTTGTGCGACGTGCCCACGAGGTGGAATTCAACATTAACCATGTTATCCAGAGTTTACCAGCAGCGCAGAGCAATTGTAGACTGCCAGATGTCAACTTCCACCAGAACTGGTAGTCAGGTCAGTCAGCTTCCTCAAGTCTACAATGAGGAGTGGAGGTGGATGTCTGATATCTGTCAGGTGCTGAGTAACTTTGAGGAGTCAACACAGATGGTCAGTGGCGATGCCGCCATCATCAGCCTCACCATCCCGCTGCTTGGCCTGTTGAAAAACTCTCTGGTCAGCATGAAGTCGGAAGCTTTGCGCTCGTCACAAGAGACGGGGGAAGAAGATTCCCTTGTTGATAGCCAAAGCACCCTCAGCGCATATCGGAGGAGGAAGAGGAGGAGAATGTTGGCGAGACAGAAGAGGGGACCATTGTTCAGTCCTTCACTGTTCAGCGTGTATGGGCAGAAGAAGAGGAGTTGGAGGAGTTGGAGGAAATGGGCAGTCAGGCCAGTGAGGGAAGTGAATTCTTGCGCGTTGGGACTCTGGCGCATATGGCAGATTTCATGCTAGGCTGCCCATGCCGTGACCCTCGCGTTCAAAGAATTTATTCAAGCACCGATTACTGGGTATTCACTCTCCTGGACCCACGGTACAAGCAAAATCTTTCCACTCTCATCCCTGGAGAGGAAAGGAGTGTGAGAATGCATGAATACCAGCAGGCCCTGGTGCACAAGCTGAAACAGTATTTCCCTTCTGACAGCGCTAGCGGCAGAGGGCGTACTTCTGCGGGACAAGTAGCGAGGGAGAGTAGGCGAGCAGGCAGCTTTTCCAGCACTGGCAGGGGTACGCTTTACAAGGCCTTTGCCAGTTTTATGTCACCCCAGCAAGACACTGTCACCTGTCCCCAGTCTCGGCAGAGTAGGGCTGATCTTTACAGAAAGATGGTGAGGGAATACGTAGTTGACCATACCATCGTCCTAAATGATCACACAGCTCCCTACAACTACTGGGTTTCAAAGCTGGACACGAACTGGCGCTGTACGCCTTGGAGGTTCTTGCCTGCCCTGCCGCTAGCATGTTGTCCGAGCGGGTTTTCAGTGCAGCTGGTGGCATCATCACCGATAAGCGTACACGCCTGTCGACTGACAGCGCTGACAGGCTGATGCTTATCAAGATGAATAAAGCCTGGATTTCTCCGGATTTTCATTCTCCACCAGGTGAAAGAAGCTCAACCTGAATAATGTATGCACTCCTCCTCCTCATTGTCCTCCTTCTCCTCCTCTTTGTACACTAAAGCAGATGAAACTGGCTATTTTTTGCCAGGGCCAACTGGCTCTAGCTATAGTACTCTATGTATTTAATTTTTCTGGAGGGCCACCTACCTGCTCCTCTGGTTTGAAAACTTTTTTGGACAGCCACATACAGGCACTATCCAAATTAAATTGTCTCCATAGCAGCCTCCACATGTCGTCTTTTTAGCTGGCTCCATACATTGTCTCCATTGCTACCTCCACACGTCATCGCCATAGCTGCCTCCAAAAGTCGTCCATATAGCTGCCTCCATACATGTTTTCCTTATCAAACGAACTGTGTCAGGCAGAATTTTGGGTTATTTTCATGGATTCCACATCAAACTTGTTAACTTTGTCGCCACCCTGCTGTGTAATCCACAAAATATACTGGCAAACTTTTATCATTTACCGATATTATTTCAGCGCTTCTTGCACATCTGTTTACATTCCCCTCACCCGCCATATCCCAAACTTATAAGAACGCTACTACACTTGATCTTATACAAAAGGTTCTTAGAAGTGCTGTTTGGGGAGTAGCCAAGAGACAGGGGCTTGGATAGGCGAAAGCTCGCCTGGCAGCGGAGCGCCAGCTCCATCCCAAGATCCAACTAACATAGTTTTAACTGCAGCACCTTTAATCTACTACTAGTTCACTGCCTCCATACATCGTCCCCTTATCAAACGAGCTGTGTCAGGCAGAATTTTCAGGTGTTTCACCAGATACATAGTGGAACTCGGCCCATCTGTCGCCGCCATGCTGGAGACCTGAAGTTGCAATCATAGCAGCGCAATATGAATGCCCCATACTGTCGCTCTTAATCATGGAAGTCATCTCCATGGCTGCCTCCACATGTCGTCCCCTTATCAAAAGAGCTGTGTCAGGCTCATTTTTCGGGTGTTTCACCAGATACGTTATGGAACTTGGTCACTATGTCCCCACCATGCTGTGTTATCGACTAAATATACCGTCAACCTTTTGTTCACATAGGAAATCATTTCAGCGCTTCTTGCTCACCTCCTTTGGTGAAGCCTGAGTCCATTTAGGGTATGTCGTCATGACACTCTCTAGCCTGCCTCTGCATGCCGTCCCCTATAGTGTCAGGGTCAATTATTGCATGTTTTAGATGCTATCTAGCCTCATTCGGTCACTCTGTCATGGCCATGCTGTTGCCCATAATTTTGGCATAATGGTGCGATTAAGCAGCCTCAGAGGCATCCATGCATGCTGCCCCTGCTGTTTCCTGTCCATTTCCGTGGTGTTTCTATCCTTTTCTGAGGTTCCCAGGTGTTTGGCCAAGCTTCCCTGTGCAGAGCCTTGGTCCCCTTGAAAAATGCTCGAGTCTCCCATTGACTTCAATGGGGCTCGTTATTCGAGACGAGCACTCGAGCATCGGGAAAAGTTTGTCTCGAATAATGAGTACCCGAGCATTCTAGTGCTCGCTCATCTCTACAGCTAAGTATCCTGTGTATATGAGTAATATCAGGGAACCTAATTGTCCACTGGTGAGTCACGGGGTTAAACAGAAAATATATACTAATAAGTAACAGTAGAATAATCGGCAGCATGATCTAATCGAGTAAAATAATAAAATTATCAATGAAGTGCATAAAATATGCATCCAGAAGAGAATGCAATCATGAAGTGTTAGGGTCACCCCCAACCGACATGGAATGTCATGCGATTAAACATGTAAAGTACAAAGGTGTATGGAGTGAATGACGCTGCTCCAATAAAAACACATTATACAAGATAACAGAGACAACGAATGGTGTCCCCACAAAATTCTAGATTGGGAGTGAATGCCACCAAAGTTCCCCACATCCATGTATAAATGGTGGACTTACAAAAGGACAAAAGAAACTTCATGCCGGTTTGAAAAGGGTATAGGTTTTGGGGTCCACGGAGCCACACCAAGGCCTACACCGCACGCAAAAGAAGGCGAGTAGAAAGGTAATGTATATTATGAATATAATAAGTGTGCTGCTGATATAGCATGCAAAGGTTCTGCTCATTGTATTGGTCACAGAACACAAAAAATAATGAAACTTCAATTTTTAAAAAGTTATAGTTGATCCTTTCAAGCATGATAACTCACAGTATGGTTTGCAAAACTGCTGAGGGGAAAGCAGTGGAGGAAGCTTTGTGGAGATACAATTAGGAATGTACATGAAAAATACATAAAGATGCGTATATAGAGCATCTTGGGAATAAAGGCAGAAGACAAACATTCAACCTTCAAGAGGGTAGATCAGCCAATATGGATTCAGAAGAGATCAGTATGAAACACTGGAAACCGATGACCGAGGAATCTTGGAGCTGCGGAGCCGACGAGAATCATCAGAGGGTATGATGAGTTAATGTACTGTACATAGGGAAGACCACATTGCAGGGTCTCATTCTAAGTGAAGAAATACATTAAGAAAAAAATTTAGAATGTTACAATAATAATGTATTCGAGATGAGAATATGTGCCACAGTGAGTTGTGAGGATGTGCCATGAAAATGAAAAATGAAGTAAGGTAGGAAGCCTGAAGCTTGGGAGGGAGGGTGAGGGTGTGTGAATGAGGGGAAAAAAATGAAGAGAATCAACTTCCCAAGAGTGAAAGATCTGAACTCTTAAATCCCTGGGGAAAATTTTTACCTTCAAGTATTCCTCCAAGCATCTGATGTTCCACCAAGTTTTCGTAAAAGCTTTATGTAGATTGATCAACTCGGTGGAGAGTCTATTGAAGTCCGTATTGGAGCTAAGGGAAGAAGTTTCTTGAAAAAGGTCTCCAGTCCGGCTACTCCAAAGTGCCTCCCTGGCCTGCAAATCCATGGGGAGAATAAGCAAGTACAATCTCCCCTGAAGGTGAGAAAGTATGTGAGACAATGGAAGAAGTGAGCGTACTACGTAAATCCTAAGACAATAAAGAACAAGTTATAGATTAAAATAGTCAAGAAATCAAAATGATAAATGAATCTAGGATCAAACAAATGGATAATTAGGATGAAAAACACCCAGAAAAACAAGGTATGCCCTTGTTAGGTAAATTAAGTATACAAAAAAAATGGGTGAAGAGATGACTCAAAACCGCATCTCAAGCAAATAAGTACATAAAGAACAAAGAAAAAGAGGATGCGTACAAGTAATCAAGTAATTTTATTGAGCAACAAAAAATAAAAATAGAAAACATAAATTACGGCGACTAAACCATATATATAGTGAAAAAGTACTAAGGTACTGAAAAGACAGGTAAGTATCCTGTATATATGAGTAATATCAGGGAACCTAATTGTCCACTGGTGAGTCACGGGGTTAAACAGGAAATATATACTAATAAGTAACAGTAGAATAATTGGCGGCATGATCTAATCGAGTAAAATAATAAAATTATCAATAAAGTGCAAAAATATGCATCCAGAAGAGAATGCAATCATGAAGTGTGAGTTATCATGCTTGAAAGATCAACTATAACTTTTTAAAAGTTGAAGTTTCATTATTTTTTGTGTTCTATGACCAATACAATGAGCAGCATCTTTGCATGCTATATCAGCAGCACACTTATTATATTCATAATATACATTACCTTTCTACTCGCCTGCTTTTGCGTGCGGTGTCGGCCTTGGTGTGGCTCCGTGGACCCCAAAACCTATACCCTTTTTATACATACCCTATCCAGCGGCATGAAGTTTCTTTTGTCCTTTTGTAAGTCCACCATTTATACATGGATGTGGGGAACTTTGGTGGCATTCGCTCCCAATCTAGGATTTTGTGGGGACACCATTCGTTGTCTCTATTATCTTGTATAATGTGTTTTTATTGGAGCAGCGTCATTCACTCCATGCACCTTTGCACTTTACATTTTTATTCGCGTGACATTCCATGTCGGTTGGGGGTGACCCTAACACTTCATGATTGCATGCTCTTCTGGATGCATATTTTATGCACTTTATTGATCATTTTATTATTTTACTCCATTAGATCATGCCGCCAATTATTCTACTGTTACTTATTAGTATATATTTCCTGTTTAACCCCGTGACTCACCAGTGGACAATTAGGTTCCCTGATATTACTCATATATACAGGATACTTACCTGTCTTTTCAGCACCTTAGTACTTTTTCACTATATATATGGTTTAGTCGCCGTAATTTATGTGGCTGCATTCGCTGTGCCAGCATCAATGGTGCCGACCATACTTGTATTGTTTTGCTAATGTTTTGTTTACATTACAGATTTCCTGAAAAAAATCAGGCTTTTGACAATAAAGAACTCCAAAGGTGGCACCAGCAGCAAGAGGTCAGAGGTGTGGAGGTGGCGGCAACATGGTAGGCCACAGAGTGGCACAATAATATAGTGTAGAGGTGGCATCAGTAGCTGCAGATTGGAGACGCCACATCCATTATACATTACAGTTTTCCTTAAAAAAATCAGGCCTTTGACAAAAATGAACTCCAAAGGTGGCACTGGCAGCAGCAGCATGAAGTCAGAAGTGTGAAGGTGGTGGCAACATGGTAGGCCACAGAGTGGCACAATGATATAGTGTAGAGGTGGCATCAGTAGCAGCAGGACCCAACAGGGTGGCACAATGACAGAGTCTGGAGGTGGCGGCAGGAGGAGCCCATATAGCCAACAGCAGAGGAGGCCACATTGTGGCACAATGACGAAGTTTGAAATGCATTAGAAGTTGAGATTTTCCATTTTAATTTGTAGATTAGAGACACCACATCCATAATACATTACAGTTTTCCTGAAAATATCAGGCCTTTGACAGAAAAGAACTCCAAAGGTGGCACCAGCAGCAGCAGCATGAGGTCAGAGGTGTGGAAGTGACGGCAACATGGTAGGCCACAGAGTGGCACAATGATATAGTGTGGAAGTGGCATCAGTAGCAGCAGCAGGGGCCTGCAGAGTGGCACAATGATATAGTCTGGAGGTGGCATCAGTAGCAGCAGCAGGAGCCCGCAGAGTGGCACAATGATATAGTGTGGAGGTGGCGTCAGCAGCAGCAGGAGCATGCAGGGTGGCACAATTATATAGTGTGAAGGTGGCATCAGTAGCAGCAGGAGCCCGCAGAGTGGCACAATGATATCGTGTGTTGGTGGCATCAGCAGCAGCAGGAGCCTGCAGGGTGGCACAATGATATAGTGTGGAGGTGGCATCTGCAGCAGCAGAAGCCTTCAGAGTGGCACCGTGAAATAGTGTGGAGGTGGCAGACAATTCCAGTCCCTGGTAAAGATAGTAGGAGGCAGGTGCAATTGGCAGATGTGTGGCATCAGGCGGGTGGGAGCATCAGAATAGTGGCTGAGGCAGGTAGTTAGAACCCCAACTCATTTCTCAACATTTGGAGGAGGCGTCATGGCTGATCTAATCTGATGCATTAGGCATTGGAGAGTTGAAATCCTGGCCGATCCAAGCCTGATTCATCTTGACAAAGGTCAGTCTCTCCACATTACGGGTGGACAAGCGGGTTCTCCCTGGGGTAACGATGGCCCCCGCTGCACTGAACACCCGCTCTGATGCCACACTACTGGCCGGGCAGGACAGCTTCTCAACTGCAAACTCCACAAGTTGCGGCCACGCATCAATTTTGGCTTCCCAGTAGTCCATGGGATCCTCTACCTGAGGTGGTAAAGTGCTGTCCAAGTAGGCCACCACCTGCTGGTGCAGGATCTTCTCCTTGTCCTGCTGCTGCTGGTGGTGGCTACCCTCCTCACTAGGCGGGTGGAGGAAGTTGCTCAATAAGGAATCCAGACTTGAGCAGCCGTGGCAGTAGTGAGCGATGACTGCCAGGAATCCCCCGGACCTGACAGAGAATGGACAATGTCGCACATAGGCAGCGGCCAACTCTGTGCACAGTATTTCTCTATAGTATGCCAGTTGTTTCTCCCTCCCAGCAGCTGGAAAAAAAGTCACCCATATTTGCCTGGTAGAAAAGGTCCAAGAGAGTGGAGAGCCAAAAATTTGGATGATATGTTTGGCGTATTTATGAAAAAACATTTCAAAATTTTTTTTAAAAAATCTTGATTTTTCAAAATTAAAAATGTTGTATTTTTTCGACAAATACAGGCGGTCCCCTACTTAAGGACACCCGACTTACAGACAACCCATAGTTACAGACAGACCCCTCTAACCTCTGGTGAAGCTTTCTGAATGCTTTACTATAGTCCCAGATTGTAATAATCAGCTGTAAGGTGTCTGTAATGAAGCTTTATTGATAATCCTTGGTCCCATTACAGCAAGAAATGTTTAAACTCCAATTGTCACTGGGGCCAAATTTTTTTTTGTCTGGATCTACAATTATAAAATATACAGTTTCGACTTACATACAAATTCAACTTAAGAACAAACCTACGGAACCTATCTTGTACGTAACCCGGGGACTGCCTGTAGTCATAACAGCAAAATAACTAACATTAATTACTAACATTAACCAAATGTCTGTTTTATGTTGACATGGTTTTTTTATGCATCCTTTCATTTTTGTAGGATGTTATGAGGCTTAGAACTTTAGGTGCAATTTTTCACATTTTCATAAAGACACAAAATCATACTTTTGACGGACCTGTTCAGATTTCAGGTCACTTTGAGATGCCTAATTTATAGTAAAAGGCTATATGTTTCACCCTTTAAGAAACTATACCCCTCAACTGATGTTAAACAACTTTTTGAAGTTTGTTAACTCAAATTGTTTTGCTAAAACAAAATCAGTTGCAATTTAGAAATTTAAGTTTTTTAGCTAAATGAAGGTATTTTTCAAAAAATTTGAACATTCTCAGTAAATAAAATACCAAAATGCTCCAAAGTTTGATACCCAATCTCTCCCGAGAATAACAATGCCCCATATGTGGTGGTAACCTGCTGTTAGGGCACACGCCGTGACATGGAAGGGAAAGAGCGTTATACAATCTTTATTATTTTTTGCAATTTGGACATGTAAGGGCTTATTTTTTGCAAGATTAGATGCACTTTACAAATATTTCATTCTTGTGGGTTTAGTTTATTTAGGAGATTTTATTAACTCTTGCATGTATGGAGGAAAAGAAAATCGTCTATTCTGGTTTAGTATTTTTTGAATCTTTTAGGAATGTGTTCGCTGTACCATAAAAATAATGTTATCTTTAATTATGTTATCTTTATAGATCATTACGATTTTGGCTTTATGTTATTTTTATAGTTTTTCATATATTTTTCTAATTTACTGAAGAAAAACTAATGTGGAGATACATTTTTGTTTTCATCTATCGCCAACTGTTTGGAACTGGTTTAGGGCTTATTTTTTATTTGCTAATTTGTTCTTTTTAGTGGTACCATTTTGATGAACATAACTTCATTAAAGGATTTTATGAAAAAGTAAAATTTTTGGCAAGTTTGGCACGTTTTTGAGGGAGCTGATGAAAGCATGCATAATTAGCACCCTGGAGTGCTGGATATCTTATCCCTATGCTCCATGCTGCTAATTATAACTTTCTATTCTAGATAATCCCGGCGTGTCAAGATTAGCAATGGACAGCGCTGGGATCAAGATGAAGAGAAGCTGAAGAATTGTCTTTGCAGCAAGAATTGTTACTTTTCCATGCCTTTTATGGCAGAAGACAGGGTGAGTATACCTGTCCATATCTCTAGTTCTTTAGTTCACCGAACCACCATCCTGATACAGTTATAAAGAATAAATCCTCATCATTAAATAATCTGAGAAGCATGATTCTGGCTCCTATAGAGCCCAAGATATACGCATCTAAATTAATGATCAACTTCAAGCCTCTCAGCTTGACTCTGCTATGGCAAAATATGACAGTTTTCTGCTCATTTTTACATGACTTTGGAAGAGGTAAACAGGCAAGATTTTGCATAAAATAGGGAATGTTAGAGGATAAATAATATACTACAAAAGGGGGATGCTATTTTAATGGGGTAAAATAATTGAGGAAAACATAAATATTTCAGTCTTAAAATAGTGTTGGAACCACTAAAAAAAATGTACAGCAATTAAGATAAAATGTACATATTTGGTATCTTTGCATTAGTAGTGATTTATGCTACTAAACTATTACTTATTGATCATTTATTTGTAATGCATGTTCTACCAAATAGAAAACACTGGAATTAATACTTTTTGGTGCCTGTACTAGTATAACACTAAACAAATTGGTAACTTTTCTGTTTTCTGTGTCATTATAAATTAGTTAGTAAATCATATGTACCCCCCCCCCCCCAAAGTGGTAGCAATAAAAAATTAAATCTATCCAACAAAAAAGGAACAAAGACCCCTCATACAAAATGTCAAAAAAGAAAAAAACTTTCAAAATGTAACAATGAAAAAAAAATGAAAACATACATCCTTCAAGTATGTATTTTTATTTTGTTTAACCCTTTCACGACCCGTGACATAATTGGGTCGTCACGGGTCGGCTGAAGGTGCTTGGAGAGGGCTCACGGGCTGTTATAGATTTTTGATTGTGGGGGGTGAAAAATAAAAAAAACAAAAAAGAGCCAGGTCCTTAAAGGGTTAAACATTGTAATATATGAGGTGGATCTAACAAGCTTTTTAATAAATAACTTTTTACTAAAGGAAATTTCTTTCATTGGTTGACAATAAGGTTTATGGGTGTAGAGGAGCAGAACATGGGAGAGTGAGGGCAGAAAAAAAGACATACGACTATAGCATCTCATGAGTAATGTCTCTGAAAACAGAGCTGTATATAATAGTTGGCCTGATAACCTATTTTTTTGCCTCCAGAAGCTGTCCTACTTTTCTTCCTGAATAAACTATAAATAATAAAGTTTACTAATACTTTTGAAATTGATGATAAATAATTTCAAAGTTTATGTATACTCCAAAGCCAAAATAGACTACATTCTTAAAAGGTTGTGTAGATGATAGAAGTAAAGTAAATGGAGAAAGAAGCATTCCTCTAGTTTTTAACCGGTTCGCGAACGCCCGCCATGTATTCACGGCGGCGGTCGCGTTCCGATGCATGGAGAGGGCTCGCGGGCCGAGCCCTCTCCATAGCCGGTAAGTCTCTGCTGCATATTGCAGGAAAGACTTACCGGTAACACCCGCGATCGGTGCCGGCACCGATCGCGGGTGTTTTCTTGCTGATCGCCGTGCCACGCATGGGCGCCGCCATCTTTCCGAGGATCGCCGCTCCCCGTGACGTCATCGGGGAGCGGCGATCCGTTGCCATGGTAGCTTCGAATCTCACGAAGACCCGAAGCTACTTCGGGTTAATCCATTCATTACAATGTGCTGATAGCACATTGTAATGTATGAGGAGTAAAATCCCCATATACTGCCATACTGTAGTATGGCAGTATATGGTAGGATCGATCAGACAACCTAGGGTTAAAGTACCCTAGGGTGTCTGAAAAATAGTAAAAATAAAAATAAAAAAAAGTTTAAAAAAAATTATCACCCCCCTTTCCCTAGAACTGATATAAATAAAAATAAACAGTAAAAATCCTAAACACATTAGGTATCGCCGCGTCCGAAAATGCCTGATCTATCAAAATATAATAACGGTTTTTCACTGCGTTTAACCCCGTAACGGAAAATCACGTCCAAAGTCAAAACTGGCACTTTTTTGCCATTTAAAAAAAAAATTAAAAATTCTATAAAAAGTGATCAAAAGGTCGTACAGTCCTAAAAATAATATCATTGAAAACATCATCAAAAGTCGCAAAAGATGACACCACCCTCAACTCCATACAACGAAGTATGGAAAAGTTATAAGCACAAGAAGACAGCAAAATAAAAAAAAAATTTTTGTTCATGAGGTTTTAATTTTTGTAAATGTATGAAAACATTATAAAACCTATACAAATTTGGTATCCCTTTAATCGTACTGACCCAAAGAATAAATTGGATGCGTCATTTGTGGCGTGAAGTGAAAGCCGTAATATCCAAGCCCACAAGAATACGACACAAATGCGTTTTTTCACCATTTTCACTGCATTTGGAATTTTTTTCCCGCTTCCATGTACATGGCATGGAATATTCAATGCGATCACTATGAAGTGCAATTTGTTACGCAAAAAATGAGCTGTCACATAGCTTTTTACGTGTAAAAATAAAAAAGTTATAGATATTTGAAGGTGGAAAGTGAAAAATGGATATGAAAAAACGGGAAACCGGTTACCGTATTTTTTGCCCTATAAGGCGCACCGGACTATAAGGCGCATTAGTCCGATGCGCCTTATATATGTAATAATTCCATATATAAGGCGCATCGGACTATAAGGCGCGGGGTCCGGGGGCGTGGCGGAGGTCCGGGGGCGGAGCGGAGACCCGACGGGACGTAGACAGCAAATCTCCAGCGGGAACTGCAGACCACGCGGCAGAAGTTGTTCGTGCCGCGTGGTCTGCAGTTCCCGCTGGAGATCTGCTGTCTCCGGTCTCCGGTAGCGGGGACCTATGTAAGTATGGTCCGCTGCCCAGCGCCATACATAGGGCGCACCGGACTATATTTCCACGGAAATCCAAGGCTTTTAAGTGCGCCTTATAGTCCGGAAAATACGGTAATAATTTCCTTTGCCATTTATATATGCACAGTTTGTTAAAAAGTACCATTTTTTTAGGAAAAAATCTTGCTAAAAAGTGCCTGCGTCTTATAGACAGAAGGTCAGGAGGATCCAGCACTGCCAGACCCTCCTAACCGCTGTAGATCGGATGATGCCCTGATATAGAGCTGCACCCGATCTCCCAGAGAGCCGGACCGGGTAAGTAAATCTGCCCCATTGTTCCCAGGATGTGCTGCAAATACTTACTTTCTTGGAGCCACTGATAATAAATTAATGTATCAGAATAAGTATAGTCAGTTTTCTGATACATTAATTCATTACATTTTGGATGTACTGTTCTTGTTATCAAATTTTTTTTGTTCGATAAAACCTATTATGTACAACTACAGGGATGCCCTATGGGTTCAAAGTTCTCCCGTTCACGAGCTAATATCTATATGTCATTGTTCGAAGACAATTTTTCATCATAAAAACCCATATGTACATGCAATTAAAAGTTACAATCGGTCCATATACGTTTGTCTATTGCTATGGAATGGCATCCCCACACTTATACCTCAGGTTGTACAGTATTTAAATTACAATAGTTTTAATCTCAAATTAACGTACACATATTCACACAAAGAAATTTCTTTCCTTGACTTGCTGCTAATAGGAAATGCCAACACAACTAAAAAAGAAACAAATTTATACAAAAAAACGATTACAGGCAATACGTTGCTTCACACCACCCACTACATGTAACTTGGAGCCTACCAAAAGGTCAATTTATCAGAGCAAGGAGAATATGTTCTACAGACAACATATTTGTCAGTACCTAATTGCTTGTTGGAAAGAGGTTATAACAAACATAATGGGGCAGATTTACTTACCCGGTCCAGTCGCGATCCAGCGGCAAGTTCTCCGACGCTGATTCGGGTTCTGCCGGGATTCACTAAGGTCATGCGCCTGATATCCACTAGGTGACACTGCTGTGCTGAAGTCCGCCGGGGTTCACCTTCTGCATCTCGGTGTATGTGAGTACTATTTTTGCAACACAAATTTTTTTTTTAATTCTGTGTTTTTTCCGAATCTGTCGGGTTTTCCGACGGCCACGCCCCCCGATTTCTGTTGCATGAAAGCTGGCGCCTATGCACCATAATCCGATCGCGTGCGCCAAAATCCCAGGCCAATTCGCTGCAATTCGGAAAAATTCAGGAAACCCGGCAGAAAAATGCGATTCAGACCCTTAGTAAATGTGCCCCAATATATCTAGATTGCTCACAGCAATCCTAGGTCAAAAGTATTATATTAAAAATAAAAACGTACAGAACTGAAACCTGTAACAAAGTACTTGCACCTGCACTCATTATTAGCATACATTATGGGTAAGTTAACCTAATATAACCTAGATATATGGGTAACCGAACACTTAACTTGCTCTAAACTCTATGGGGGTCATTTACTAAGGGCCCGATTCGCGTTTTCCCGACGTGTTACCCGAATATTTCCGATTTGCGCTGATTGTACCTGAATTGCCCCGGGATTTGGGCGCACGCGATCGGATTGTGGCGCATCGGCGCCAGCATGCACACAACGGAAATCGGGGGGGGCGTGGCCGAACGAAAACCCGACGGATTCGGAAAAACCACTGCATTTTTAAAAAAATTGTGTCACGAAAATTTTACTCACCTTCATCCAGGATAGGCCGGTGTATTTCGAGGCATTCCAGCGGACTTCAGCGCAGCAGCGCCACCTGGTGGACGGCGGAGGAACTACCATCATAAATCCCGGCAGGACCCGAATCCAGCGCAGAGAACGCGCCGCTGGATCGCGAATGGACAGGGTAAGTAAATCTGCCCCATTGTGTATTGCATGGGCAATTGATCCTGCACTTTGCACCTTATGAGACTATACAGTGAGCTGCTATGAAGCTATATATGCACTAGCACTTTATTCTAAGACTGTAGCAGTTTACCCATTTGATGGTGCTCAATGAAATTGTGTATTGTATGTTTTTGTGATGTGCAGAAGCACTAGATGGAATACTGGGATCGATTTTCATACTGTTGTAATTTCTTTACTTTTCAAAAAAATTCTTTAATAAAATGAATTATATTTTTAACTATGTAGTCATGGACTGTATAAGGACCGAGTTTCACTCCTGCGGTTGTTAAGAGATATTGAGCTGTAAATGGAGTGGGTTCAAGTTAAAAATTTTTGGTCAAAACATATGTTATTTTTTCATAGTGTGCTGATCATTTGGTTTGGTGGAGGGCCTTAGATGTGCAGAGCAACAACTCTAAATTATTTTTTATTGGGTGGTATATTTCTGATAGCATAAAATTGCAGGGAGTGTGGTAAATGTAGCTGCATCAACTGAAGTTTTACAGAAAGACTAGCTCATTTCATGCTGCATAAAGATCAAATGATTGACCTGTTAAGATACAGTATATAAAAATAGAAATTGAGCTAAAGTGAAAATGAAGTGAAGTCTGGTATGAAGTCAATTTTGCCAAACATTAACTCCATTTTGAGAAAATATTTGTAGCATTCAATGGGTGACACAGAAAATGAACAATAAATAAAATTATAAAAATATAAAAATTATAAAATTATAAAAATAATAAATAAAAGTATAAAAGGATTCCCAGAGGCTCTCTGGCTCTGTATATCCCTAAGTGTCCATACGTACACCAGCAATACCATTTCCGCATTGATGCGTGTCATGGAGGAAAGAAATATATCTCACAACTCCCAAAGTGGCTCCTTCCTCAGGTGGCTTTGCGCTCCGATCATCTGAAACACAAAGCCCATGTGTGGAGTTGTGAGATATATTTTTATCTTTTCTATTAGATTTTGCTTTGGACTTTTATTGAAAAAGGATATATAGAGAATAATAAACTTGACAATGAACGTTGAATGTATGTATCCATGTTGAACATATAAACAAGAAAATGTTACATCATTGCATCCTTGTGTGCTGGATTCTGCAGCACCAGGCACAGAAGCAGACAACAAGCCAAACACATGCAGGCCCAGGCCAACCAGGCTCCTTGCCGACTTTGCCTCCAAATCAGGGAGCTCTGAGCACAAGACATGGCACAATCAGAGCGCTGAAACCTGGCAGCACTAAGCGCTACACCGGGTACTATTTAAAGGAAACCTACCACTTGTAGTGGCAGGTTTCCGATGGCAATATCGGGCACCAGCTCAGGGTGAGCTGGTGCCGGAGCTTATTTTAGTTAGTGTTTTTAAATCGCGGTTTAAAACACTTTTTAAACGTTGTAGCCGGCGCAGGCAGGTACGCGCTCGGCGCTTACCGTGCACGCGGCTCTCATTCACTTCCTATGTAGCCGCGTGCACGGTAAGCGCCGAGCGCGTACCTGCCTACGCCGGCTACAACGTTTAAAAAGTGTTTTAAACCGCGATACCGCGGTTTAAAACACTAACTAAAATAAGCTCCGGCACCAGCTCACCCTGAGCTGGTGCCCGATATTGCCATCGGAAACCTGCCACTACAAGTGGTAGGTTTCCTTTAAGCTCCCAATATACAGCATACCTCATGATGGACCAGAGTACTGAAAGCAGACTGCAATGGAGAACCTGAGCAGGCGTATTAGGCCCCTTCTAGACTTGCGGTTTTCATGTGCGTGTTCTGTGCGTGCTTTTGACGCTCAGAACTTGCATTTCACTCTGTCCCATTGTTTCCACTGGGCCTGTCATAATTTTTTCACGCGCGTGCATGCGTTTTTCACTCCCCATTCAAGTATATGGAGACGCATCAAAACCGCATTGCACTTGCAATGCTTGCGAGTGCAATGCGTTTTAAATGGATGGGTTGCTAGGTGATGTGAAAAAAAGTCAGGAAGTAGACAGGAAGTAGTGTGCATGTGTAGGCCTGGGACATTTATCCGTAGTAGTGCTGCTTTGCAAGATGCCCAGAACCTGGATGTCGAAGAAACTTATATATTTGGTTCATGACTGTCCTACACTGTGGGATATTCGGAGGAACGATTATCATGATCGGTACAAGAAGGAGTCTATATGGCTGGAGATCAGCAAGGAGCTGCTGAGGCAAAAGTGGGCTAAAATGTCGACTGATGAGCGCGAGCTTGCATGTAAGTTTTATCATACTTTTTGTGTTCTTTTAACGTGTTTATTTTAACAATATGTTCCTATTTTGAGATACTGACTTTGCCTCTGTTTTGTCTTGGTAAGGACATGCAGCAGAGGTGGCGGACCTGCCGCGACCAAATTTACAAAAGATATTTGTGCCCAAGAAGGTCACAGTGGCTCTTCCCATTCCCGAAAGTGTCCCTACTGCTATCAGGAGCAGATGATGTTTTAAAAAGACATTTTTAACATGGGCCTGTGAATTTGCCTTTTTTTCTGTTTTAAAGGGATCTTGTCTGTCTATACAAGTGCCTTTTAGTAGTTTCTGCAGTACATATATATATATATATTGTAGGGGTTCACTCAAATGGTAGCCTTAGAGAAGCGCCAAGCAGCAGTCTTTCAGGTGAACAAAACAGGTGTCTTTATTTAGACATAAAAATAACAGGGAAAAGGGCTTGCTCTAGCCGGCAAAACAAAATGCATAGTCCATATGATAAATTTCAGTCCATGTTATCAAGCACAGTTCACATTCACAGACACAGTACCGTACTTCACCCTCCTGGGTTAGGAGCACCTTTTCAGTCCTCAGACTTCCCCACACAGCAAGGCTCTGCTATTCCCTGTGTTCCACTCAACTACACATAGGTAGGGAACCACCCACCCTTCTCCTGACACAGGTGGCTTTACATAGGGCTGCAAGCCCTGGCCTGGAACGTGGGAGCAGCCATCCCACCCAGCACTGTGACTGCTCCAGAAAAAACCCGTCCCGGATCAGCTGCATTGCAGCTATGCTAAAATAACAAAAGTGCATCAGTGGCCGAACGCAGCAGTACTGGTTTTTACTTCACCGAGGCCAGGCACCACGGTGACATGTTTCTACCTTCCACCACAACACCTTGTGCCTTTCTACATTATATATATACACTCACCGGCCACTTTATTAGGTACACCATGCTAGTAACGGGTTGGATCCCCTTTTGCCTTCAGAACTGCCTCAATTCTTTGTGGCATAGATTCAACAAGGTGCTGGAAGCATTCCTCAGAGATTTTGGTCCATATTGACATGATGGCATCACACAGTTGCCGCAGATTTGTCGGCTGCACATCCATGATGCGAATCTCCCGTTCCACCACATCCCAAAGATGCTCTATTGGATTGAGATCTGGTGACTGTGGAGGCCATTTGAGTACAGTGAACTCATTGTCATGTTCAAGAAACCAGTCTGAGATGATTCCAGCTTTATGACATGGCGCATTATCCTGCTGAAAGTAGCCATCAGATGTTGGGTACATTGTGGTCATAAAGGGATGGACATGGTCAGCAACAATACTCAGGTAGGCTGTGGCGTTGCAACGATGCTCAATTGGTACCAAGGGGCCCAAAGAGTGCCAAGAAAATATTCCCCACACCATGACACCACCAGCCTGAACCGTTGATACAAGGCAGGATGGATTCATGCTTTCATGTTGTTGACGCCAAATTCTGGCCCTACCATCCGAATGTCGCAGCAGAAATCGAGACTCATCAGATCAGGCAATGTTTTTCCAATCTTCTACTGTCCAATTTCGATGAGCTTGTGCAAATTGTAGCCTCAGTTTCCTGTTCTTAGCTGAAAGGAGTGGCACCCGGTGTGGTCTTCTGCTGCTGTAGCCCATCTGCCTCAAAGTTCGACGTACAGTGCGTTCAGAGATGCTCTTCTGCCTACCTTGGTTGTAACGGGTGGCGATTTGAGTCACTGTTGCCTTTCTATCAGCTCGAACCAGTCTGCCCATTCTCCTCTGACCTCTGGCATCAACAAGGCATTTCCGCCCACAGAACTGCCGCTCACTGGATGTTTTTTCTTTTTCGGATCATTCTCTGTAAACCCTAGAGATGGTTGTGCATGAAAATCCCAGTAGATCAGCAGTTTCTGAAATACTCAGACCAGCCCTTCTGGCACCAACAACCATGCCACGTTCAAAGGCACTCAAAACACCTTTCCTCCCTGTACATTTGCATGATGCCCAGAACATGGATGTCGAAAAACGTATATATTACATACACATAAAATAATCAGCAAAATGATTTTGAATACGAATTCCAGCTAAAGCAGGTCGAACATGATGAGTGGGTTCAGGAGCTGCAACATCTGCAGATATTATTTCTGGCTGTTGGTTCTCAGGCTGGTCATACATACGACAATAATTATGTAAAATTACACATGCTTTGATCACACAAATGACATTTTGGGGAGACAGCTGCATTGATGATTGTAAAACCCTCCATCTGCTAGCCAAGATAACAAATGCGCACTCCACAAAACGAAGAGTCCGGCCCAGGTGGACATTATAATTTCTGCATCTAAAATCCAAACCACGGCGTGGGATGGGGCGCATAACATGATATGAGAGTGCAAATCCCTCATTTGCCACTATAACAAATGGTAAAGAGGGCACAGAAGAACCGGGCAAAACATGGGGTTCAGGAATATCAAGCCGACGGTCTGATAAACGCTTTCCCATTCGAGAAGCACGGAAAATATCAGCATCAGCAGAACCATGGACACCAATATCTACAATTCTAAAATGGTAGTTACTGTCAGCCAGTGTCAACAAAACCACTGAGAAATACTGTTTATAATTGAAATATCTTGAACCAGAGTTTCTACACACATATATGTTTGCCATCCAAGGCGCCAATGTAATTTGAAAAATTGGCATTTTCCATAAAGCCCTGAGCAATATCCAGTCATTGTTGAGCTTTTGGCTGAGGCATCATGGTGCGTCTCAAATGGGCCCAAATAACCCCACATGTGAGAATCACAATCCTTGCAATGGAAAGTGAAATAGAGGGATGAAAACGAATTCCATTAGCAAGAAATCTAAAAATAATAATAATAATTAAACATTCAAACAAACAAAAAAATAATTAATTAAATACCGGAGGGTAACCAGAAGACGCTCCTCTACAGAAATACATTTCCGCAGCCTGGTATCTTGAAATGTTAGTGTAGGATAAAGCTCCGCCAACAACTGATCAAACAAGGTGATGGATAAGTGGCAAAAGCAAATAAACTTGTCTCGGTCTTTGTGGAGCTCTAAATACAAAGTATAGAAGACACCTTCGCTGAGATACAATTGGTGATACAATATGCTTACGCCCATGGGGTGGACAACGCCATAGATCACTTCGCTCACCATATTTCTGGGATATATACCAACCAACAACAACATCCTCCAAAGTATCAGAATCAGACATGGTTCAACAAACAAATGCAACAAGCAAAAAGACAGCCCAAGCCAAGAAATAGAGACCATGCAATCATGTGACTTTCAAAAAGCCCTTTTTATGTGGAATTCTGGGACATTAGGGTACCAATTTAAGAATCATGTGATTTCAAAAACGCTAGAAACACGCAAGCAACAGGCGTGTGAAAAACGCAAAAACGCTAATTACTCCATGGAAAAATGGCCCAAAAACAAAGCAAAAAATTTCAGTTTTTGACGCACCCTGATGCACCCTGATGTGATATGCAACACAAGAGGCCTTGGAGCATCAGCGAACCAACGGCTCAAATCACAAGCAACGCATCTAAACACCTGATAACTGAAATTCCAGTACCACCACCATCGACTCTCAACTCTCCACCCAAACAATGTGTATAGGTGCAGATTGTTTTCTGTTTCACCCCTCTGTGTGACCTGCATGTAACTGTCACTGCAACCTGTAACATATGTGTAAATTCTAAACTTGTGTAACCTGTAACATATAACCAGCACTGGGTAGAAAACAATTTTCCTATGGGATTAGGGAAGCATATTGCATTGTATGAACTATTTACAAAAAGTTTTGTTTACATGTACCACAAGCTGCGCCCCTCGCCATCGCTTGTGGCACATGCACTGTGTGCTTTTCTCCCTCCGGATATGCACAGGACCAGAGTGGAGATAGTAAATGCACTGCGCATGTCCAAGATTACGAACGAGATCGCAGAGGACGGGGAGGTGCTGGAGGCAGGGCAAGAATCACCTGAAAAGAGAAATGAAGGCAGAGTTTTGATGACCTGGCTGTAGGCGGGTTGCACACTTGACCAGTCAACCCCAAAGCCCGCCCCCCCTGATTAGTAGATGACTTGGAATATAAGGTGATATTTCAGCATGTGGCTGGCACACCAGCATTAAAGGACTTTTCTGGACAGCATTTACTACACCCTATAACAGTGATGGCGAACCTTTTAGAGACCGAGTGCCCAAACTACAACCAAGACCCACTTATTTATCGCAAAGTGCCAACACAGAAATTTTATTTGTGATTTATACTCCCTTCTCTGTCACAGCTTTCATTGATACCAGCACTCTGAGGACACCAATAAAGCATAAAATAGAAGAAATTTGGATGATCATTGTAGCTTCCCTCCAGGGTCCCATAAACAGGAAGAATTGTCAGGGTCGGAGCAGGAGCTACATAATGATAATCCAGATCTGTCCACACCTTCCCTCTACTCCAGTAGTCCCACGTAGCAATGTCACTTAAAAATAACTCTGTGCACAGCAAGTCCTGGGCTGTCTGGGACTGCAGGAAGATACCTGGAGTCATCTCTGGTGATGGCCTGAGTGCCCACAGAAAGGGCTCTGAGTGCCACCTCTGGCACCAGTGCCATAGGTTCGCCACCACTGCCCTATAAGGTATGTTTAGGGGTTTAATAGGCATCCTGCTGGTGACAGGTTCCCTTTAAGATTATTGTCCACCAATACCTCCAAGACTTCCAAGTAATTATGTATATCTATATTAAACTTAATTTGCCATTTCATTAGCATAAGCACCCATTTTCCACAAATCCATAGTCATATTTGAGTCATATTTAACAGAATTTTCATTTTTTACATGGAATAAAGATGGCATGCTGATTGTGCTTTGTTTTTATTTTTGCTTAAATGCAAACTTGTTTTTAGACATTTCTGCAAAAAGAAGGTAAAACTTTTTTCATATAAAAGCACTTCAAGAGGTTGAACTCAATCGTTTTGTTGAATATTCTTCTAGACACAGGTCCAGCCAATTCCTGTGAATAATCTTTAGTAATCTCGTGTATATCTGATTTTGGAATACATTTAAACTTCCCATTTCCTGCCTATTACAGAAGCTTGCATTGAGGTGTTTTCATCAGACTTATTAACTGGGGCTGCTGATGTTAAGAAATCTGGAAGTTATTGAGTCCATGTGCAACTTATTCCCTGGGGTGATTAAACTTTCTTTCTTTTATGATGTAAATGGTTCTATTATTACCCCTTCAATGTTGATGCATTACCATGTTTTACTTACATAAAGGGGCAATTTTTCAATTTACTTCTAATAAAAGTTATATGTTAGCATATCTCACCCACATACTATTCAGCTATCTCCCCTCCCCCCCCCCCCAAAACTTTCCATTTTGTATCAAATATTGATGAACCTTTATTATTCATGAGGCATAAATTAGCTAGCCTTGACACTCCATCTTTGTTCATCGAGTCTTGCATTAGCATCGAGTCTTGCAGTAGCATCGAGTCTTGCATTATTCAGAAGTTCTAGGTAGTTGTTGTCTGTGTATACAGTTAAACAAGGATCCACCAGATATTTTTTGTATTACTCTGTTAAAACCCAATGAGAGCATTTAGCTGGAATGAGCAGTAGTGTTTAAAATACATGGGATATTACAGCATCCAGACTTTTATAACTTGTTATTGTTATTACGGCAGTGGTTCACCCACTTGAGCAAAGTAAGGTATGAAGCAACAGTTATAGCCCAAGAATCCTAGAAAGCTTTACTTCTTTGATGGTGGTCTGTCTTTGCCAATTCTTTACCTTGGCTGTCTTCTTGACAGGTTGTATACCTTCTGCACTGAGCATATGTTCTAGGTATTTCACTTGTGGCTTGAGCCGGTGACACATGAAGGGCTAAAAGGGGTTGTCCACTTTTGGCAAAAAATATATATTGTTTTTGTAAGGAAAAGTTATACAATTTTCCAATATATTTTCTATATCAATTCCTAACCATTCCTAGATCTCTGCTTGCTCTTATGCTATATAAAGCTTCTATGTTTAATTCCTGTGGTAGTAATCTGTCCATGTGATGGACATGCAGGTGTGCAAGCCATTACTATCACAAAGAATAATCAGAGCTGTGTGATAAAGGTTTGTGCACCTGTGTGTCCAGCATATGACCATAGGCAGATTTCTGTCCACTAGAAGTAAACATAGAAGCTTTCTACAGAAGGACATCCGCAAAGATATTGAAATCAGTTAGACATTGATAAAGAAAGTATATTGGAAAATATGAATATCAAACAATATCAATTATTTTTTGAAAGTGGACAACCCCTTTAATCTTTAAGCCATTCTTGATGATGACTTTAACGACTTCCAATAGACAGTGCAGATGGTCTTGAGATGTCCTTCAAACAACAAAATCACCTAGATACAGAAACAAGCTCTGCAAGTTTTCTCACGATTTAAGGGACAATAGGGGCCTTCAGTCCCCACTGGTCAAGTCCAAGGTAGAGAATTAGGCAACAAAGCCCAAGTCACTCTCAGATTCCTCAACACACGGCAGGGGATATACATACTTATGGGTATTGCTATTTATCCTACTTCAATGCATGCAAGAAGGGTTTTAACTATTTTGGATAACATTAGAATTTTAAAGTTCTGAAGAAGCTTCTTCACAGGCTAGTACATAATAAGAGTTATTGGTCCATGTCGCTCCTTAACTTGGTGGTCACCGGTAAGAATGGGATGTTTGATCCAATTGGCCTTGCCAAAGTCCAGAGGATAGATACAAAGGTTTGTTTGCACCCCTTTACTACATTCACTCTAAAGTAGATTGACATTTCCTAAATTAAATTTTGTCCATCAGATTCCCTGAGATATTTTTTTTTCTTTTCTCCTGCTTGAGTAGTCTGCAGAATGAGCTATTGGGTGGAACTTGGGAGGTTCCACAATAGTGTCAGGGCTGATCATAACTGCAGGCACCCAGACATTGAAAGTAGTCACAATGCTGTGGGCAGCTCTTATGTATTGGTGTGCATTCAATAAAATGGGAAACATCAATTAGGTAGTTTTCATTCCGCACACTAGGGCAAGTTTGACACTGGAGTATGGTTTTGGAAAAGGCTGCAATATCACTGGTTGGGTATTTAGGTGAATTACTGCTGAGCAGCAAGCATTTTGATGGTAAATTGTATGACGGTCTTTTCTGTAGCTGGAGCTGTTTGAAGAAAAATCTGCAAAGTAGCTAGCACTTCAGAAAAAATAATTTTTAAGATATTCATGCATCAAACGGGATCATGTCTTAAAATGACACCTTTACAAGAATATTTATGGTCATTAGATCACAAATCATCATAAGGATGGAGATGCTTTTCTCCATGGATGCTGTCATCTCTTCAACTCTATTTGTATGAATAACAACGCTACCATTTCTTCTATGCTTTAATCAACTAAGCTATTGAAATGCTACATGTTGAGTCTGGGCTTAACTGCAGTATTCCTAAGTGCTGTCTCTGCCTGTAAATCATGGTGTTTAGTGCATAACATACTGTTGTGTCTTTCTCCATTCTGGAATTCTTCAGCTCTCCAACTTTGACTTTCCCTGCAATATTACTACTTCCTTGTTTGGATGGTGTACAAAAGTGACTGAAGCTCTTAGGGTGTGGTCACAGGTACCGTTATGATTCGGTTTAGAAATAGGGGTGTGCCACGGCCCGATTGCATATGAGTTTCTACGGAAGTGCATGCAGTTGGTAACCAACATCTAGTGTCTTGTATTGTTTAAATGCAAGACACAAGAGTGCTGGTTACCGATCACATGCGTTTCCAATGAAACGCATATGCGATTGGGTCGTGGCATGGCCAGTAAAAAAGCCCTATCGCCTCTGATGATTAAACCTTGTTTTCTCCAGATGAAGACATGATAAGACATTTTGGACAATTTCCTTATTGTTAGAAATCACAAGGATCCTCTATTTCCTCAGTCAGGGTCACATCTGCCATGAGGCAAGATGAAAATCTTGTCTCAGGCAACAGAATGCGGAGCCCTTTAAGGAGCAGCGAAATTTCCCACTCTAATGTGGACGACTGAGGCTCAGGTTGCTGCCTGAATCACCCACCAGATAAATAAATCACACCTGTATCTAACACACAGTTATGATTTATATGTGGAGCGACGCAGCGCCTTTCCGGCTGCGTGGGACAAAGGCAGCAGTTGATGACGTCACGCCGGCTGTGTTTCTGAACGGGGCCGTGGCTGTCAGAAGAGCCACAAGAAGCAGGAGCTGTATGGCTTGCGAGCACCCTGCCTGGAGGTAAGTATAAGTTTTATTTTTTTCATGGACAATTATTAATAAGGGGCCGATTGCTAATATAACATTATAGGCCTATCCCTATAACTTCTCTATATATATATTTATATGGCACCAGATTCTATTTATACTGGGGGGTCTGTCTATATTTATATGTGGGGCCAGATTCTTTCCTACTGCGGAGGCTATATATATTTATATGAGACAAGATTCTTTTTATACTGGGGGCTGTATATATTTCTATGGCGCCAGATTTTTTATACTGGGAGCCTGTATATATTTATATGTTGCCAGATTATTTTTGTACTGGGGGGGGGGGGGAGTCTGTATATATTTATATGCAGGGCCAGATTTTTTTTTATACTGGGGGGGTTGTATCTATTTATACGGGGCGAGATTCTTATTTTCCTGGGGGGGGGGGGCTGTATATATTTATATATACAGATAAATAAACTGGGGTGGCTATATATGGGGCTGTATATAAATGAACTGGGGAGTTCCTAAATATAATAAAACTAAACTATAATAAAAATAAAAGTTAATAATTAAACTAAGTGTTGTACTATATGTGAGGCTCTATATACTCAAACTGAGGGGGCTCTAAATATGGGGGAAAGATATTAATTACCTGGAAGGAACTACAAAAGAGGCTGTATATAATTAAACTGAGGGGGTGGGCTATATATTGGGGCCAGATAGTAAATTAACAGGGCTGACGGATTATATAGGAGACTGTAATTATTAAACAAATAGTGAGTTCTGTATACACGGCTGGGTTTCAATTAAACTAGGGGGGCGGAGGGGGGTGGAGGGGGGCGTATATGACTCTCATTACCTGTAGACAGTCATAGTGTCAGTGAGCCTGCCTGTGGGGATGTTAATTGTTAGTTACATTTTCAGCATGTACTGAACAGGGAGCAGGCAATGGAACAGGTGTGACTACTGAAAGGGGGGGGAGCATTTTAATATTCCCCTCAGGCAGCAAATATGCTTGAATCATATTACATTAAAAATTATTTTAAAACTGCCTTTGAATTTCTGCCTCCTCACACTCATCATAGACCACTGTCTCATTCACAATTGCTTTTAGGTCTCTTCTGAGATATAGGTATACACCACCTTTTATTTGCCCTGTCTTTCCGAATGAGTGTAAAACCTTGAATATTACTACCCCAATTATGTGATGCATCTAGCCATGTCTCCGCTACACCAATTAAATCCAACTGTTCCAATGTCTTACTCTCCCATTCACCACCCACTTCCCCACCCACCAATATAACCTGCCCCCTCTCTGACCTGTCTACCCCTTTAGCTTCTTCTTTTTCCTCCTAATCCTAGTTAAAATACTTCGCCACCCGTGCTAGGATCTTCTCCCCCAGCACAGCAGCCGCCCTTCCATTTAGGTGCAAGTTTCTGCTGAAAACAGCTTGTACTCCAATAAAAAAAAGTCAGCCCAGTGCTTTAGGAACCCAAATGCCTCTACTCTACACCAAGATCTGAGCCATACATTTAACTCCCTGAGCTCCCATTGTCTTTTCTGTTGATTGCATTGCGCAGGTAATATTACAGAGAATACTACTTTGGAGGTCCTTCCCATAAGCTTCCCTCCACCTACCATCTATTCTGTCATTGGTTCCATGGTCCATGATAGCTGGGTCATCCCCTGCCCCTCCCAGTAATTTATACACACTTTCCACCACATGCCGAACCCTGGCACTAGGGAGACAGCAAACCATTCGGTTGACGCGGTCTTGGTGTCAAATTATTCTATCCGTCTTCCTGATTATAAAGTCCCCAAAAACCACTAACTGTTTGGCTTAACAACACTACCATCCCTCCTACTACAAGTTACATTTGAATCCCAGGATGGGAATACCCCTTTAAAGTAATCAAGGGTAAAGTCAAGGTCTTAAGGGAGGTTAACTGAAATTTAAAAGTTAAATTAACAGATCTTAAAAAACAGTCAAAGAGAGCTAAATTTAGAATTGTAGGCTTCCCCAAAAATAATAGTCAGGGGGATAGTGAAATTAATATAAAATAAAATTGGAAGTTTTTGGTTTGGAGGGCCTATACCCAATTTTTGCAGTGGAGAAAAACCCACTTGTTAGGTAATACCCTAGAACATTTTTAAATTCACAAGACAGAGATTATATTTAGAGATGGGCAAATCGATTCTAAGAAAGTGGAATTCGTTTAGAATTTCAGGAAAACTTCAGTTCTGCACGAATCTGAAGTTTACGGTGATTTGTGGGACAAATTTTTTTTCCCCTTTATTAGCTAAATCTGAGCACAACATGTTACATGGGGCAGAGAACAAATTTCAACTCTTTTTTGTTGCTAAAGAATATGCTAAAGAATATATCAAGAAATCCGTGTCAAATCCACATAGTTGATGGAGTGATTTTTGCTCAAAGTCCAGGGTGTCAGTTTTTGGGGTTCTGTATTCCCCAAATTTCAATTCTTTTTTGTTGCTAAAGTTGCTATCAAGAAATCCTTGTCAAATCAACAGAGTTGACGGAGTGATTTTTGCTCAAAGTCCAGGGTATCAGTTCTTGTGGTTCTGTATTCCCCAAATTTCAATTCTTTTTTGTTGCTAAAGTAGATATCAAGAAATCCGTGTCAAATCAACATAGTTGCTGGAGTGATTTTTTTCTCAAAGTCCAGGGTGTCCGTTTTAGGGTTCTGTATTCTCCAAATTTCAATTCTTTTTTGTTGCTAAAGTAGATATCAAGAAATCTGTGTCAAATCAACATAGTTGCTGGAGTGATTTTTTTCTCAAAGTCCAGGGTGTCCGTTTTAGGGTTCTGTATTCTCCAAATTTCAATTCTTTTTTGTTGCTAAAGTAGATATCAAGAAATCTGTGTCAAATCAACATAGTTGCTGGAGTGATTTTTTTCTCAAAGTCCAGGGTGTCCGTTTTAGGGTTCTGTATTCTCCAAATTTCAATTCTTTTTTGTTGCTAAAGTTGATATCAAGAAATCTGTGTCAAATCAGCAAAGTTGATTAACCAATATGTCAGACAGAGAGGTGACAGGTGGAGCAGGCACAGGTTGCACCAGAGTAAGGGGACTTCGCAGCAGGGGTGACTCAGTGAGGCCAGAACTGCTGGTGTCATCTAGCAGCAGTGTGTTGATGAACAACCCAAAAGTTCTCAATTGGTTGACTAGGTCATCAGAGATAGTGGATCCTCTGGACCATCGCGGACGAGGACATAATCTGACACCTGGGACCAGATTCTAAGAGGTACCCGGTTTTCAATAGAGCCCATCGCAAAGAGGGTTGGACTTGCTGCGGCATGGTACCACCAGGTCGTTCCACAGGCACGACTTTGTCAGCGGTGGTGGCCAAGGCGAAGTACAGAATTGTGCAATTCGTGGTCGGGGCCAGGCAGGAGGTCAGGACAGGCAGCACGGAATCAGAGTCGAGGTCACAACGGGAAATCACTATCAATGCAGAGAACATAGAAACAAGCTTTCTCAATGGCAACGAGGCACAAAGATTTGGCAGGGAAGACAGGAAGGGGCTGAGAATTTATCAGAAATTGCCAGCCAGCACCAATTATCGGCGTGCTGGCCCTTTAAATCTCTGGGAAACCGGCGGGGACGCAGTCATGGGAACGTGGAGAAGTAAGCACAGTGGCAGGGGTGCGGGGGCTCGTATAGGAGGAGCGGTGACAAAGCAGAAATCTACTAAACCATGAAGAATTGATATAGAAAGTATACTGAAAATTGTATAACTCTTTATAATACAAACAATAAGATTAATTTGCTGTAATGGGAATACCCCTTTAAAATCAGGTCAAGGAACTTCCCAAATTCGGTTCCAAAGGTAGTGCAGATAATTGAATATGACCAATTTTATATCATTGAAATCAATTGGTAGAAGTCTGGGTTACTTCCTCTGGAGTTATACGTAGGGGCATATTTCAGTGAGGGGCAGATCATAGTGTGCCAGAGTTCATTCAGATTTCTGAGGGTAACTGTATCTGCTGATATCAAGGAATATTGTGACGGGTGCTCTCGCGACCCACAACTTGGATCACGGGCGCACCCATGCTTCTCTATGTGCCCCCCGGCCCCTGCAGCTGCTCTCTCCTCTCCTGGGTCTAGCACTGGCGGCAATAATTGGCTCTGGCTGCCAACTCTGATAAAGTTTCTGCCTCTTCCTGGCTTCCCTGCTGGATCTTTGTGCCTCATAGCCTTAGAGAAAGCTTTCCTGATACCCTGTGCAATTTTCATGATTTCCCGTTGTGACCTCGATTCCGTTCCTGACCTCGCTCCTGTGCTGCCCTTCCTGACCTTCCACTATGTCCCCGACACTTATCCTGTGCTGCCTATCTTGACCTCCTGTCTGCCCCAACCACGATCTTGCCTTACGAACCTGTACTTCACCTTGGCTGCCACCGCAGACCGGGTCACACCAGTGGAATGCTCTGGTGGTACCATGTGTAGCAAGTTCAACCCACTTTGCAACGAGCTATGGTGAAAACCGGGTGCCACTTAGACACCGGTCCCAAGTGTCGGCTTACGTCATTGTCTACGGTGGTCCAGAGTATCCACTACCACTGATCACGAAGAAGGGTGCCAATCCCCGTCTCTGTCCTGAATCAAGAGATTAAAACATGAAAAGAAGAGCAACCAGCAGGCTTGCCGAGGATTGAGACGCTGAGCAGTCTGGAGATAAAGGAGATTCTTATGATCTGTATGGACACAGACCATTTGGTGAGCTCCCTCCATAAGATAACGTCATTCCTTCTGCCTTGCAGCGCTGGGGTCCTGGGTTCGAATCCCACCCAGGTCAACATCTGCAAAGAGTTTATATGTTCTCTCCGTGTTTGCGTGGGTTTCCTCCGGGTACTCCGGTTTTCTCCCACACTCCAAAACATACTGTTAGGTTGTTTAGATTGTGAGCCCCATGGGGACAGGGACCGATTTGTCATGCTTTGTGCAGCGCTGCGTAATCTGTGTGTGCAATATAAATAAAGGAATATTGTATATTATATTATATAGATGCCTCTTCACCCAGACAGAGCCCAAAGCCCGAACCCTTACATCTGGATTTTTCTCTAAGACTTTCTCCTCTGCAGAGAGGAATTACTCCATAGGAGATAGAGAACTACTCACATTAAACTTGCTCTGAAAGAATGGCGTTATCTTATGGAGGGAGCTCACCACCCGGTCTGTGTCTGACAGGTTGACATGTTTTGCAGGATATAGAACTCATTTGATGAGAAATTTGCTTGTTTTTGCATTGCTATTTTCAGAGACGTATATGAGGAATGAACAAAATAATAAAACAAATACTTACCTCCCTGATCCCTTGCCACTGACTTGTCTTCTCCTAGATCTTCTGCCGCCGGGTTGCATCTCTGTGCAGGAACACAGGTAGCGCGAGATGACATCATTACATGCTGCCTGGGTCCTCCACAGAATACAGAGCAGTGCAGACAAACAGTTCTTGTCTGTGATGCTCTGCATATCAATAGACTGGTTCTATTGATATGTGGTGGCTGGACTGTACTCAGGGTGGGTGACTCGGGTGGCTGCCCATTCTGCAGCCTGACCCTCATGTGGCCCTGGCTGGGGGCACTGGGAAATTGCCGTGATTGCCACCGCGTATTGCTGGCCCTGTGTGAAATGACAGCAGCAGGTATAGTCAATGTAAGAAACATGGTGGTCACCGTAAAAAGTCATGATAGCCAGGGAGAGTGACCTCAAGATAGGACACTGTCAGCAAAGTTAGATCTGCCTTAGCCATAATGGTGTAAAACACCAGCTTATTCCAGGCTTGGTTCATTTTAAGAAAGGTGACATTTTGAATATAGCCAGAAGACATCTAAGACCATCTTGGTGTCACAGCCTCCAAAGTAACACTTCCCTCTGTGACAATTGTGTGTCATTGGTGCTGCTGGTGTTATCATCATTGTCATCTTCATGCATTCCCAACAGTGTCTCCTCCTTTTGGTTGTCATCCTCCTCATCCCCCTCCTCTAGACTAAGCTCCTCATCCTCCTCCTGCTCCACCATGTAATTTTTTCCCTAACAGTGGCAGAAAGAAATGTTGGGTGACCTACTTCCTCTATTGCCAACAGTTACATGAGCATCAGCATCTTTTCTGATAAAAAAGATAATGGAATTGAGGTCATTCAGGCTGCAGCTGACAAATTTTATGGCCTCTTCAAGGGCTTCAGAACTCAATAGGGATCTTGGACAAGCTTCTACTGCCAGATGTCAAAATCTCAAGCAATTCCGCTTGCTGCATGACAAAGTCATCCATTACTTTCCACAGCTCATAAAGCCGCTCTAGCATGTGCAGTGTTGAATTCCAAAAAGTCAGCAGATTGCCAATTGATTGCTACAAGTTCAGAAGACAATTGTCGCTAATAAGCTTGCAGATTTCTAACTGGTGGGGAGACAACCGGCATGATATTTGCAGCATGCTGTGTGGCTTCTCTCGCTAAGGCATATCAAATCTAACAGTGCATGGCAGTGCCTATCCTGCCACACGTGTCAGGAGGGAGGGTTCACAATGCTGTCAACCGCTGCTGCTGTAGGCGGAAATGTGTCCATGGAGGAGCAGTTTCCTGTTGCCTGGCTGGCACTGGTGGTGATGATAGAACACTGTAGAAATTCAAAGGATGAGTATTCCAATATGCGTGTTATATGACCGAGATTGCTTGCACCTTCGCAATACACAGTAAAATTGTCATGAACATGTCCAGCAACAAAGCAACCACAACCAGATATGGTGCAAGCTATCATACTAGGTAAGTGGTGACGAGCTATCCCTGTAACGTGCCTGCTGGCTAAGGCCCTGCTACAGCAGATAAGTCCGCCCTTACAAGGCCGAACCTGCTCTCAGGATCCTAACTAATGGACCCTGAGTGACCCTACAAGGTGACACGGAAAAACTTACCTTGTCGCGCAGCCACTGGATGGTGGACTGAGCATGTGCAACATCCCCCACCGGGGCCTAGCCTTTTTTTTGGTGCCTGGAGTCAGCCGGGGCCTGCAGTACCTGAGTGGCTGGCGGTGCTTGATATGGGGAACCGAGGAGCTGTCCTACAGCCTGGCAGGTCTCCAGCAGGGTGGTGTTGGCAAGAAATGATGAGGGAGAGGCTGCTATAGCGGTTCTCCCTTGGGCAACCCTTTGGTGTCTAGAGTATGAGTCTCTGTGTAGTGGACAGGGTGCCTGTGATGATGGCAGCCGTAGTAGCAGGGACCAGACAGAGGTAGACGTTGAACAAAAATAACTTACAGTTCTTTATTGGAACCGACAGGAACCGTAGCAACGTGCCTTAACAGGATGGTGGAGTGCTGGAGATGTAGTTGGAGGGAGCCACAGGATGTAGATCATCAGCCTGGATGCAAAGGGCAGGCTGGGAGGTAGCTGTGTCCTGGAAGGATGCTTCAGCTTTATCCTGGATTGCTTCAGGTATCACCCTTAAAGGTAGGATGATACCCCTTTCCTCTTACTAACTAGCAATTAGCTCCACTCTTCAGGCAGGGGCTAGGCTCACCTGCTCTTGCTCTGGTGTGCTAGCTGCACAGACTCCTCTGAGTCTCTAATCTGAGAGAGTGAACTCTCTCCTCACACTGCACTCTCTTCTAAGAGAGAACTGACTTCTTCTCCACTCTAGAAGTTTCCTGAACAGGGGTTTTGTTACTCCCACTGGTCAGGTGGTGGCTACTCCTCCAATTACATCTCAGCTCACAGAAACAGAGTGTAACACATGTGATTGGCTGACACATGTGACATCACACAGAACACTTAACTCCTGCCTTACCAGGCAGGTTCTACCACTGCAGTGTTCCCCTGTGTTATCTAGGGACTATATAGTGACATGCTGTGGGGCTAGTCAGACCCTACACAGGCTACAAACTACATGGTGGGACTTATTCGCAACCACTCCTCTGCCTTGCATCGGCGAGGGTGTTGCACATGTAACAGGAAATCAGAAGTAGACTAGTGTTCACACGCAGAAAAGCATCAAGCCAAAAACAACCAGGGAAAGTGGGGTAACGCTGGGAGATACACGAGATACACAACACTGATTGACAAACAACAGATATAGATAGACAAGCAGAGTTGGACAGAACCAGGTCAAAATCAAGACGGCTGCAAAGGCACAGAACCGAAAGTAATAAAATGGCTGGTAACACATAGCTGAAGCTGAAGTCAAATACACAGAATAACAAACAAAGCAGTAGCACTAGACAGCAAAGAGAAGTCTAAAACCAGCAACCTCTGAAGGGACAGGGCAGAATATAAAGTAATGGACACTACCCCCAGCACTGACACTCAAGCCATAACTGCATACAAAAGAAGCTCAAACTCGAATCCAGCTTTCCCTAATGAAAGATCCTGAAAGGGAGTTGTCAATCAAGACGGGGTGTGGTTTTCAAGCACAGAAACCTGAAAGCTAATCCTATTCAGAGAAATTTGCAAGTTCTGACAAAAATAGTTTATTTTGCCTGAAATCGCAGTGATTTCCTGTTGCCTAGCTGGCATTGGTAAAAAAAAAAAAACACTATAGAAATATAAATGATGAATGTTCCAATACGTGTAGGCAGCAGTTACATGACGGAGACTCGCCTCACCTACATAATAAATAGTAAACTGACAATTCTGTGATTTCATGTTGCCTGACTGGAAGTGGGAAAAGAACATTTTAGAAAAATTTTAATTAACCACTTGCTTACTACTGTACAACTTTATACGTTATACAGTAGTAAGGGCTATATGCAGATGGCTCACATGCTGAACCTTTTATGTACGCCGTGGGTATCAGCTCTGTTACACAGCTCTGCCACAGTTGGTTCTGGCACTGATTGCGGCAGATAACATGTTAACCATCATAAATGGCCGATTGGCGTCCCCATTAGGTCACTGGAGGGTGCCAATAGATTGCCTGTTAACGGCTCCCATGGCTGTCATTCAGCAATCAGACAAGCAGACTGTAATACAGAAGCAGTATATTTACAATAAACTGCAATAGTAACAGAACACTAGATATTTAAATTATGTAAATCTAACTCTGTACTGACTGACCACACCAATGCATTAAACTGTAAAAGTTTTTAGTCTGTAAATAGCAGTGATTTCCTTGTGCCTAGCTGGTGAGAGGCAGAACACTATAGAAATATAAGTGATGAACATTCTGGGGGATATTTATCAGGGCTTCTGCGCCACATCAGCTCATAGCTAGCACTAGCAATTGTTTTCCCCTATCCTCCACCTTCACACACCGGATACATCAAGAGGCCGGAGCCTATATGATAAATAACCCCGTCTGTGGGTTCTATTTGACTCAGCTTTTCAAGGATGGAATTCAGGTGTTTTTAGCTGTTGTCCAAACCTGACTAAAACTATGCTACAGGAACAAAGATGGACTCTAGTATGGCTAGTATAGCCAAGTAATCTAGAAACAAAAGCGAAAACTATTGCGAAAAACTGCAAAAGGCAGAATGTATGTTTACAATATTTTATTAGATTTGCCCTTAAAATAATGTAAACACATGCTAATGCAACACATCAGTAATCTCATGCTCTATCTTTTCCCCATGTATGGCGCGGAACAGTGCCACGTAGTGCCACCAGGCCACCATTGCCGTCTATAGGGACATATATGTGGCTGCAAATTTGCGGCCGCATATATATCCCCTCAGGCGGCCGTGTGAATGAACCCTTTGTAGGGGTTCAGCTCAAATGTGGAGGTCGGCAATGACAAAGCTCTCATGGACAGCAGGATTCAGGTTGAAAACTGTGCATTAATTCCACAAAACACCAGTATCAAACAAAACATCAAACAAAATCCTTGCCTGTCCGGCTCTAACTATACACTTGGCGGCCCTCACTAGCCACTGGAGGGCTTCTCCCTGCCAGCATGAAACATACGCTCAGTAACCCCGTGTCACTCACGTGTGGCTCTCACACAGTCCAGCTTCTGTGTCTCTAGGTAAAGAGCAACTCCTGACTGTTCCACACCCTGCATTAACCCCTTAAGGACGCAGGGTTTTTCGGCTCATTTCTCGCTCTCCAACATCAAAAATCCATAACTTTTTCATTTTTACGTGTACAGACCTGTGTGAGGGCTTATTTTGTGCGTAACAAATTTTACTTTCCCGTAATGTTATTTATTTTAACATGCCGTGTACTGCGAAGCTGAAAAAAAATTTGAAAAAATTAGAAAAATTGAAAAAAAAACGCACGTGCGTCACGTTCTTGTGGGCTCAGTTTTTACGACTTTCACTCTTCGCTCCAAATAACACACCTACTTTATTCTTTGGTTCGGTGCGATTGCGGTGATACCAAATTTATATAGGTTTTATTGTGTTTTAATACATTTTCAAAAATTAAACGAATGTGTACAAAAAAGAAAAAAAATTTTTTGCCATCTTCTGACGCTAATAACTTTTTCATACTTTTCATACATGCACGGAGATGTGTGAGGGGTCATTTTTTGCGAAATGAGGCGACGTTTTCATTGCTATCATTTTGAGGTCTGTGCAACATTTTGATAATTTTTTATTTCATTTTTTATGTTATGTAAAAAGGTGTAAAAGTCACATTTCGGACATTTGGGCGCCATTTCCCGCCTCGGAGGTCACCGCCGCCCGTAACCGTTTTTATATTTTGATAGATTAGGCATTTTGGGACGCGGCGATACCTAATATGTTTGTGATTTTTACTGTTTATTATGTTTTATATCCGTTCTAGGGAAAGGGGGGTGATTTGAACTTTTAATATTTTATTAATTTTTTTTTTATTTTTTAAAACATTTTTTTCTTTTTTTTTTCACTATTTTTTAGACCATCTAGGGTACATTAACCCTAGATGGTCAGATTGCTCCTACCATATACTGCAATACTACAGTATTGCAATATATGGCATTTTTGCAGGTCATACATTACAATGAGCCACTGGCTCATTGTAACGAACCTGCATAAGCCATGTAGCCTCGTGTCAAAAGAAGACCCGAGGCTACCATGGTAACCGATGACGTTCGGACTTTGCCGGCGGCGCTGAGAGGGTTAATAGCCGCGATCGGTGCAAGCACCGACCGCGGTTATTAGCGGTGGGGGTTTTCTGCAAAATGCAAAAACCCCCACCTTTGTATGAAGAGGACTCAGTCGCGCAGAGCGTTAAGGGGTTAAGGGGTTGCACACATGGTGCATTGTTAGACCCATTAGAATATGGAAACTGTGGTCTGGAGCAGTGATCACACTTCTGTCCCTACTCCAGCAATTAGGGTCCTATACCAGGTCTTCCAAAAGACCAACACATGGAAAACAGCATCCAGTTTGACCCAATTCACATTCTGGTTGCTGTAATTCACATAAACACTCATTTTCTATCCAATTCAATAGTGACATCGTCACACCTTAGTATGCAGGATCTCCCTAAGCACTAACAAAATATCATATCATAGAATGTCATAGACTATGTCATAGACTATGTCATAGACTATATCATAGACTATGTCATGACATGTTTTGAGTCGCAACCCCACACCTTACAAATGTGCTTTATAACCTAATCCCTAACTGCAGTAGCCATGTCAGGTTCTATTTTGCTACAGGTCATTAATATGAGCCCAGACCTGCTTGGTTCCCATAGGCAATGAAGGACATTGCCTCGCTTTCTCTGTGACAAGATTGTCCTTTTGTTATTTTTGATATACTGATGACACATGTGACAATACACAGATTATGTTATTTTTCTTCTTGCTATGGCTATTGTAAAATTGGTCTGTCTCCATTAATGCGCCTCTCTTTACATTTAGATCTACATCTACATTTACATCTTTGGGACCCTCCTTGACACGGTGATCTCCAGTCAATTGGATGACTTTGGAAGTATGGTTTCACGAGGGGGAACAATGATCCTGGATGGGACTAGACTTAGACCTCTTGGCCAATCGGCAACAAGAGGTCCCGCCAGATGATAATGCCTCCTTACCTGTGGACCGTCCTATGGCTTCCTCCTGTGTCCTCCGTGGAGTCCCGTTTTGGATCGTCTCGGTCCCTCCTCTGATGCCCAAGTCGGATCTCCTTACTGTTGGGCAGATTATCCACTGTCCAGGATGGCGACATTGAATACTTGGACTGTTATGCGCATGTCTACATGTTTTTTCAGATACCCCGGCGGTGATCTGTATTAACACTCATTTTTCACCGTGTATTTATCAAATGTACATTTCTTATGTTAGACAATATATATTTATATTTAAAAGAGTATTAATGACGTCATTTAGTTACACGTGTTGGTGATTAGCTCACCCCCTATATAAATCACCTGATTGTTTACACTTGATGCTTGAAAATGCCTTTATTGCTAAGGTGAAACGTTGCAGTTTTTATGGTGGAATAAAGTAATTGGGGGTAATTTACTAAGGGCCCGATTTGGATTTTTTGCGACAGGTTACCCGAATTTTTCTATTTTGCGCCGCGAAGGAAATCGGGGGGGGCGTGGCCGTAAAAAACCCGACGGATTCGGAAAAACCACTGCATTTAAAAAAAAAAAAAGTGTCGCTCGACACGCGCTTACCTTTATCCAGGATGGCTCGGTGAACTCCAGTGCGTTCCGATGCACTTCAGCTCAGCAGCGACACCTGGTGGATGTCAGAGGAACTGCCTTAGTGAATCCCGGCCGGACTCGAATCCACCGAAGAGAATGCGCCGCTGGATCGCGAATGGACCGCGTAAGTAAATTTGCCCCATTATCTCTTCACTATACGGAGTGCTGCTTCATAGCTGATTGTGCTGCTATGGTGGGTTGTGTCTGAACCCGTTCTGAAGATTTTTTGCACCCGTTTTTTTCCTCATGCACGGTGCTGCTCTACAGAAAATTCTTGGACATTATTATAAGACAGCTTCTGTGTAAGAATGATTTGGATTGCATTCCTTAGCCAAAATTGTTGTAGAGGCATTAGATTATCTCTGATATTCCAGTTACATCCAGAACTGCAGTCTTATTCTTGCCATTTCATAATTTCTGATGCTCAAGTCACATCCAGAGCAGCAGTCTTATGTCTACCATTAGATCATCTCTGATACTCCAGTCACATCCAAAGCAGCAATCATCTATCTACCATTACATCAACTAGGAAGGCTGCAGATCCGCATGTGACTGGAGTATGTATATGATATAATATCATCTATGATACTCCATTCTCATCCAAAGCTGCAATCATCTATTGTTATATAATTTCTTATACTCCAGTTACATCCAAAGCTGCAATCATCTACCATTATAACATCTCAGATCAATGCAGTTCTAGATGTAACTTGAGTATTAATCTGATGTTATATAATCTCTAGGTAGGGGACACATTCCTGGAATAACTTTTGGAGGGCTGATGTTTGGAGGCGGATACAAATCACACCACTGCAGGGCAGCCTTCTAATGACCCCAATCGCTATAGTGCCCCTGCCAGGAGAAGCAGCCCTGCTATAGGACCAGGGGAAGGTAGTCTGAACATGTGTGATATAAATGCAGGCAAAGGTAGTGTGAATAAGGGCAGATACAGGAGCAGAGCAAATTTCTGTCTTTCGTGTATGAGTTTTATATGCAAAATATTTTTTGTTAACCCATTCTATTTTGTTATAGCAGCTCTTTACTATCCCAGGCAATGTTGGGAAGTACAGCGATTACTATATAAGTGGTATTTAAATATAGATTTTCACACTGTAAATTAAACATTCAAGTTTTTTGATAACTGGAAAAAGTGCACACCATATAAATTTGCATAGATCTAGATTGAAAGTGCACTTTCAATTTTGCTATGCTGAGCAGTTAAGCAGGTGATCGCTGCTGGATACTAAACACCTCTCTCAATCTCATCCAGTCTTTGAACTTGTCACAGTCAACGGATGCTTAGCGAGACTCATTAAACCATTTTACTGCTGGAAACTATTTTCCTCAAAGCAACTATAAATCTCAGACAGGTGATATTAATCACAACAACAAAATGATAAATGATGTTTCTTGGACCATAGAAAGGTCCTGCAAATGTATTTCTTTTTAACCCTGGAATTACAGTAGTGTAATTCCTCATTTTGTCCAAGCACATGTATCCACATCTCATACTGAATGACAATGCTAAATACGTCACAAGCATGAGAAAACATTCTAGGAAGAAATGGCCTGTCACTTTTTGACATGACTGCAAGAATGTTGTGTGAATTCTTTCCACCATAAAGTGAAGGAAACATATCCTGGTGTGCTTCATCTATATCTCTTCCCAAAGCTCAATAGGTGGTTTCTAGTAGAAATATTTCAGTTAGTTGGTGGAAGAAAAAATTGCTATCTACATTGGATTTATGACCAAAATATTAACATATTTAAGTAATATTCTTCTTAGTTCCAGAAGTATTTGGAAAGAGACAACATTTTTCTAATTTTAGTTTTGTATATTATTGCAATGAACTTTTAACAATTAAATTCACATGTGGTTAAAGTTCAGCTCTAATTCAGTGAGTTATACAAAATGATTACATAAAAATGTGGGAAAATAAAGCATTTTTTAACACAATCACTTCATTTCAGGGGCTCAAAACTAATTGGAAAAATTAAATAATTGTAAATTAAATTAAGATTGAACTTCTGGAGGTAGCAGCTTGTTGAATTTTACCTGAAGTCTGCTGTGAAGAGGAAGGAGCCAGAACTGTACCTTTAGGTGCACCTGTACTACTTATCACAGTTTCCGACACACAGTCCCTGCCTCTCACATACTAAGGTCGGTTTATGAGGTGGTCTAGGATCAAACCAGAGAGATGGTGGTTATTGAGGGATAGGATAGTGATGTGTGTTACAATGTCAGTTAGTGAATGTTGGTGGATGGTTGAGAAGGATTTTTGAGAGCTGGGGCATGAGTGATATACTCTAGGACTGCCTGTGATAGACAGACAAGCCTCATTCTAGAGTTGGATACATTTCGGACGCTGTTTCAGGCAGCAACCTTTTTGAATCGGGAAGGGTGGGAGGAGGACCTTGTTTAGGTTTTATAAAAATTAATTTGATTTTAAAAAAATAATTGTAAATAAAATGTTAATTTCCAATACATTGTTGAAAACCCATTGTTGACAATGACTGCCTGAAGTCTTAAACTCATGGAAATCACCAGATGCTGTGTTTGCTAATGCTCTGCAAGGCCTGCAGTGGATTATAGTTGCTGTTTGTTTGTGGGCTTTTCTGTCTGAAGTTTAGTCTTTAACCCTTTAACCACCTTGGACGTAATGGGTGTAATATATTGCCACTTACAATAAAAAATATAACAATATATAATAAATATAAATATATAATAAAATAAAATAGTTAACAAACCGGTACAGTGAACCCCGTAAAGAAAGATAATAAAAAAGCAATAAAAAGTTATCAAAAAGTCCAATTTATACCACAATGATTCCAATAAAAAGTACAACTCATCACACAAATAAACCTAAATAAAGCTCAATCAACAAAAAATCTAATGATGAAAAGATCTAATGATGAAAAATCTAACGATGAAAAGACAAGTGATTTTTCTCTAAAAATGCATTTTTTTATTCAGCAAAATTATTCAAACAAAAAAAGCAATATAAATGTGATATCACCATAATTGTACTGACCCATAGAACATTAACAAAATCTTTATAGTGTATGAAACACAAAATAAGTTATCCCCTGCCAACCATGGACCCAAATGCATGTCCAAGTAGGCAGGTAGTTCCCATACTTGTGCATGTATTTTCATCCTGCATGAAACAGACCGTGACAACTATAAATGGCGACAATGTATGGTAGCCCGGCTGTATGAAAGCTGCGATCTGGGCTGCAGGCAAAGCAGTTCAAATTGACCACGGCATCTATAGGGCTTCCCCATGTGTGCTTGGTTCAGGGGCGCTGATAGTCTTCATGGCAGCCCCAGGGTCCAATGAAGGACACCCAGACTGTCTTCAGGTGCTGAGTAGCAGATCCTGTTTCTAAAATATACCACCAAGGTGAAATACAACATGTCACGGAAAATCTGTCTGAAAATCATATTGGTAAGTAAAAGCGTTCTAAGGTTATAGTCTCATAAAGTGACACATGGCAGATTTGATAAATCTGTGGATAGGGCCTAACTTTGATTAAAGGGAAAACCGCTTTAAAGGGTTAACAAGTGAAATGCTTGCTCAATTGGATTGAGACCAGTTCAATGACTTGGCCATTCAAGAATATTCCACTTCTTTGCTTTGGCTTTATGTTTTGGGTCATTGTCCATCTGTTTGAGGCCAACCTGCTAGGCTAGATTTGTAATTTATCTTATATAATGTGCGCGTCATCGACAACACTTAGGCCACACTAATGAGAAACTAAACGGCCATAAACTTAATATTCAAAGAGATTTCTATTGCATTGCCTGTCAAAGCACTGTTCAATAAAACACCCAGTTAACTTAATTTGTTATACGGTTACTCTAATTGACCATATACCTGAATATCTAAAAAAAATCTGATTTGATACTCCTTGTAGACGGGAGGTCTTGGATACATAAATTGAAGACGATAAAACCTCACCATTTAAAAGAAGTTATATATCCATATCGTATCTCACCTGGCAAGGTTAATTGGTCCCTTAGTAGAGTATGACAATGCAAAGTCCGGACAAGCGTTGTACAATTCATTTTGAACCGTTTTGGCTTCCCTCGGCACATCGCTGAGACAGCAGTGAGCAGAATGAAGATCCTTATAAGATTGCAGAACAATGTTGTAGTCTCTATGTGATGAGAAGATCTAAATCATGAGAGACTCTAACATTCCTCTGCTATTCTTATATATACAGGTTGGAGGCCAGGGCAATATAACACAAGCAGTGATCACCCAGACCCTCTCATAAAATTAATGGAGGGTGATAAAGAGCCCTTCTACATCATTTCACTAGTTCGACCATAGGTTATGGCCTACTTACTAAAGGTCACAGGTATAAGTCCCCATCTGGATTTATACATCAAAGGAAAATGTGGCATAATCCATATTTCATTTTCACCAATGTCCCCATATAATTACAGGTAGATTTGTACAGAAACCATGTCAATGGCAAAGAGGTGGCTTCACTACAACAGGAAGCAATTATATAACCCTTAAACTATTCCCACTAAACTCATCATGCATAGTATGTGTGCATGTAGAGTATTATGATGAAACAGCTGGAATTAAAGCCAAGATTATGGGATGCAAGATATCAGCTAAGAACCTATCCTATAAAGCCAAGATTATAGGATGCAAGATATCAGCTAAGAAATATTCTGAGGCATACAAGGTCTGTTTACACCTCCTAGTGATAAAAGGCAATTATCCTATGCCAGGCCTCCTGGTGTCATAACAAGCAGGGGGGCTGGTCAGTGAATGTTAGAATCTATTTACATGAAAGTCTCCATCTAAAATTTGTCGTTCTTTGGGGGTCCCAGGTGGAAAGTTTGATCTGGCCTTTCTGCTTCCCCAGGCACCAGACTTAATATATTACGTGATGTTTTAAGTTCTGTTTTCTTTTTTCCTTTTTATTTTACCAAACTGTTATTTTTCTGCATTGTATGTTTACATCTGTTTAACCCCTTAATGACCGCCGTATTGGCTTTTTACGGCGGTCATTAAGGGTACTTCTTCTAACGTGACGCCTTTCTACGGCTTAGCGTCAGAAGAAGATTTCAGGATATTGGGTCCTGCAAGTGCCGGTGTCGGGCTGTGATATAACAGCCCAGACCTGGCACTAACAACCGGGATCGGAAAAACTCCGATCCCGGGTGTTTAACCCCTTACACGCCGCGGTCATGCTTGTCCACACCGTGGATCGGAATGCCACACCCCCCCCCCCCCCCCGGTGTGCTTAGCGGGGGATCCAATCCCTCCTACCTCGGATGATCGCTTGTTCAAGCCAAGAAGTAGAAAATGTAAAAAAGTTAAAAAAAAAAAAAGATTTCGTAATCTTAGAATATAATTAAATAAATAAAAGTCCCATAATATCCCCAGTTACACATAAAATGCAAATAAAGTATATAAAACACACAACACGTACATATTTGGTATCACCGCGTCCATATCAATCTGTACAATAAATCTAAATCAATATTGAACTCACTCGTTGAACGACGTAAAAAAAAACTCGAAAAACTTCCCGTAATATACAATTTTTCATCAAACACCACCACTAAAAATGTTCTAAAAAGTGATCAAAAAAAGTTACGTTCCCTCATATGATACGACTGAAAAGAACAACTGTTTTCGCAAAAATAAGCTCTCAACCAGATCTGACAACAGAAAAATGCAGAAGTTATGGCCCTAAAAAGTTGTCAATAGTAAAAATAATGCGATATTCTCCAATATTGGTATTGCTCAGGAAAATTGAGCAAAGATGAGAAAAACTATATAAATGAGGTATCACCGCAGTCGTAGTGAACCAGAGAATAAAGATAAAATATTATTTTTACATTACGGTGAGCGGGGGAGGTGGGGGGAGAATGCTAAAAATCCAAAATTAAAATTGATGATTTTGTTTGTGTCCCCCTTGAAATAGTTAATAAAATCTCATGAATAGGCTTTAGACTCCCAAAATGAATTATCTATACATTGTATCTCATCCCGTAAATAATAAGCCTCATATGTTCGCATTACCAAAAAAAATAAAAATTTATAGGTGGTACAATGTGACAATACAAATCTGCTGTGAAGGGCGCCTCCATTCATCCTATGCCCGGCCGTGCGCCCATACAGAAGGACCACATATGGGGTATCGCTACACTCGGGAGGAATTGGGCATCACATGTTGCAGTGCGTTTCATCATTTAATTTATTCTAAAACTGTCAGTTACTAAGTGTCCGCGGAGCGCATTTTTGTAGGGTTTTTCGACGATTTATGTTTTGCGCCGAATTAACCTGGGATTTTGGTGCACGCGATTGGATTTGGGCCATCAGCAGCGGCTTGCACGCGACAGAAAACGGGGGGCGTGGCCGTAGGACAACCCGGTGGATTCTGACAACGCGCAAGATTTAACATTTAGAATTGTGTTGTAAGACATGCACTTACAAGCACCGGGAAGAAGAAGGTGAACTCCAGCGGACCTCGTGATATATATATATATATATATATATATATATATATATATATATATATATATATATATGTGTGTGTGTGTGTTTGTGTATGTATAACCCTAGAATGCATACCTGGGGCCTCGCAGGCCCGCTCTGTTAGTTGTTTTCTTTTTACTACAAGATTACTTTAGTTAGAATTCTGAAACTCTAGGTATTCCTCAGTTATATAGTTGTTAGTCATTTGCAATTGTTCATATATTTTTATGTTACAGGCATTTCGGTATAATAACTGTTTTTTGTGAATACCCCATATTTACATACCTGGGGCCTTTTAGGCCCGTACTAGGTTTAGATGTGATCCTAAGTTTTTTTGTCTTTTCTGTTGCTGGGGAAAACTTTGACTTAGGCTGCATTCACACTGCCGTTGCCCGCCGCACCGTACCGTAGCAGGGCAACGGCAGCGTGCAGAGTGAAGAGGTGAGCACAACTCATCCCCGCCCCTCTCCATAGGGATACATGGTGCATGGTGCCGTATTACGGGAAACGATAGGACATGTCCTATCTTTTTCCCGGGTATGGAGTGGTACGGTGCCGCACGTTCCCGTAGCGCGCTATGCGCCCATTGCCATCTATGGGGGACGTATATCGGCCGTATATACGCCTCCCATGCGGTCGTGTAAATGTAGCCTTAGTCTTTATGACTCCGCTGTTGCTGCGCAGAGTGTGGATTGTGCCTGACTACATGGTCATGTGATCTTGGGAAGGAGGCCACCTCATGATGTCATGCGTCTCTGACATAGTTCATAGTTCCTGAGCAGGAAGGAGGAAGGAGTCAGTTTTCTTGTTTCTTGAAAAAGAAACTCTGAGCTTCAAAAATCCAAAGATTTCCACTCCACCTAAAAGAAAGTGGTGACCTGCTGAAGGTGAGACAGGTGAAGTGCACAGACACTAACAAAGAGTCTACAACCCCTATTGTAATCATTTTTTTTTCATTATAGTTTACTGACTTCTAAGGTTACAATGGCACAGTCTACATCCAGGGGTTTGACTGACCAAGAAATCAAAGCAATCATTTTTGATAGTGATGAAGATAGTGAACTTTCTTTGTCTGATGAAGAGTACATGCCACCAGCTAATGTCTCTACTTCATCATTGAGTGATTCTTCAGATGATGAAGAAGAAATGGATCCAGCAGAACGTACAACCAGAACATCGAAAACAAATGTTTTTTGGTACAGTACTCCTAGGGTTCTTGGATGCACCCCACCACATAATATTGTAAGAGTTGCTCAAGGAACTGTAGGAATTCCACAATTCTTGTCCAAAAGAGAGATTTTCTGTAAGCTATGATCAGATGTGGTATACGTTTTCAGGAACATCCAGAGCCAAGAGATAAAAAAAGAAAGCGATGTTACATTTGTCCAGCAAAGAAGGACAGGAAATCGGAGCGTGTCTGTACCACTTGTGGACAAAATGCCTGCAAGGATCATTCTTCCGAACAGATAACATGTGAAAGATTTTGCGGTCATTAGTAAATTCGAAAAGGAAACTTTGAAAAGGGAAATTCCTGCAGCATGTTTACTGCAACTTTTATATAAAAAAACTTTTAGACAAAAAAACATTATTATACAGAGTTATATCGAATGAGTATATTGGGCGTTTTAAGCCCGTTCAGTTACTTTGGGTTTTTTTTGCACAAAATGTTTTGAATTATTCACATCTTAGGATGTGTTGGTGGTGTCTGCCAGGAGGTGATCCATAATGGATATGATCTCTTGGTAACTCCAGTTAAGGCTGCCAGAATGCCCGGATTCTACCAGCCTTAGCTGGGGAGAAAAGGAGGTGAGATCCAGTACAGATCCCCTCCCGGCAGACACCAGCGCTAGTAGGAAAGCATCCTTACTTTGCATTTTTCAAATAAGCTTTGAAAAGTATTTTTATTTGAGTTATTCCATTTTATTTGCACACGGGCCTGAAAGGCCCCAGGTATGTAAAAGTGTAGATTTTTATTTTCATGCATTCTAGGGATAACAAAGAGAAAAATGGCAGCACTCCAAGATTCCATGAAGTTGAAATGTTGCAGTGGTCAGTGGTCACTTGAATAAAAGTACACAATGGATGGAATCTTGGGAGTTCTGCCATTTTTCTCTTAGTTATTAAAAACAGCAGCAGCACCCTGACATTACTTGGGTGTAGATGCCCACTGTTTTTGGGCTATCACAGCCCAATAATACCAGACTGAACCCACCCCAGTACCTAATCATCTATAGGTGATCAGGTACTGGATTGTACCCGACTCTTCCAGGCACTTGCTTACACTAGGCCCAGTCCTAGTAATGGGTGTGTCTATCAGAGTCCATCAGAGATTTGAATAAATAGATTTAGGAAATATATTTTATTAGCCCCTTAATGACCTGGCCCTTTTTGTTTTTTCATTTCCATTTTTCATTCCCCACCTTCAAAAAGATATAACTTTTTTATTTTTTCATGTAAAAAGCTGTATGAAGGCTTGTTTTCTGCATAACAATTGACACTTAATATTGACAGTATTTAATATTCCATGCCATGTACTGTGAAGCGGGAAAAAATTCCAAAATGGAGTGAAAATGGTGAAAAAATGCATTTGCGCCGTTTTCTTGTGGGCTTGGATTTTACAGCTTTCAATGTGTGCCCCAAATGACATGTCTACTTTATTCTTTGGGTTGGTGCAATCACAGGAATTTTGGGGGGTTTTATAATGTTTTTATACATTTACAAAAATGCAAACGATCTCTACAAAAAATATTTTTTCTATTTTGCCATTTTCTGTCGCTAATTACTTTATACTTTGATGTACGGAGCTGTGGGGGGTATAATTTTTTGATGACGTTTATAATGCTACCATTTTTAGGATAATACAACCATTTTATCACTTTTTATTGAATTTTGTAATATATTTTTCAAAATGACAAAAAAAGTGACATTTTTGACTTTGGGCCCTATTTTCCATTATGGGGTTAAACACAGTGAAAAACCATTATTATATTTTGATAGGGGGGTGAATTTTTTGTTTTTTTTTATAATTTTTTATTTTCACTATTTTTTGACCCCCTAGGGTACTTTAACTCTAGGTTATCTGATTGATCCTACTTTATACTGCCATACTACATTATGGCACTATATGGGTATTTTCCTGCTCATTCATTACAATGTGCAAATCTGTATCAGCATTGGTCTTTTTCAAGATTCATTTACTATTGATGTGCATTTTGTTATTATGTTGTGTCTTTTCTATGTACACTACATATATGAAACACTCTGCCCACTACCCCTTGAAGTGGGGCAGGAGGGAGAACTCTAAAATCTTAAATGGGAACTGTATTGCCAATATGGATTCCCAAGGAAAAATTACATTAATTCAATCTACGATTCAAGTAATTTTCATTGACAGATTCCATTGACTATAATCATCGGAAATCAAAATGGGTTAAAAAAAAATGTAAAACTAGGTATCTTTTGAGAAATGCACATAGATTTTATGAAATATTTGTCACATATTTTTTGCTTTTAAATCGATCTAAATGATACTAACGTTGACCCTGTATTTTCACTCCCTGGTGGTGAGGTGGGGGAATCAATTTTTTTTTTTTAGAAAACTACATTCAGCATAACCCAGTAACAACAATGTGGACAGTAGTTTTCTGTTCTCTTCAGTTGCCGGTTTGATGCGAGTCCCCTTGCCTCGTGCACATAGGAGAACTTTAATAACTAAAGTTTTCTCCCCAGTAAAGATGGAGATTTTTCTTGTTGCCTAGAAAGTTTTCAAAAAATAGAAAAATATTACATCCTTCTATTTTCACATTTTGAATCTGATGTGTATTTATCGTTTCTTGACGATTACATTGCCAGCCCTCATCAAAATTGAAAAAGAACTACCGTATTTTTCTTATAGCCCAGTGCGCCTTATATATGCACTGTACTTACAGACAACAGCTGCCGTGAACTGTGCACAGGTCTGCCATCTGCTGGTCATTCATCCTTATAATCAGGTGCTCCTTATAATCTGGTGCGCCTTATATATGAACCTAGACGTTTTAGCAGGTATTTATTGATGGTGCACCTTATACTCCAGTGCGCCTTATAGTCTGAAAAATACTGTAGATCAAATCAATGTGATTCTTCAGGGGGAATTTGAATTTGCTATAAAAAGATGGGTATTCTCTTGATGAGCTTCAAGAGTCACATGAAATGGTCTTCCAACAGTCTTGAAGAAGTTTCCAGAGATGCTTAGCACTTGTTGGCCCTTTTGCCTTCACTTAGCAATCCAGCTCACCCCAAACCATTGCTATTGGGTTTAGGGCTGGTGAATGTGGAGGCCAGGTTATCTGGCGTAGCACCCCATCACTCTCCTTCTTCGTCAAATAGCCCTTACACAGCCTGGAGGTTTGTTTGGGGTCAATGTAATGTTGAAAAATAAATGATGGTCCAACTAAACTCAAACCGGTTGGCAGGGTTTGACTGGAGGGCCTAGGGCCCACCGGTGAAAGTGGTTCTGGGGGCCAACCACACAAATTGATATATAAAATGTCCAATTTAAGGCCTGATACATATGAGCATTACAATACACAATACCTCAACATTGTCCACTGCACTATAGCAGTTAGTTTTATATTATTTACCTATGCAAACATGGCATATAGAAGAGAAATGTTAAGCTGATGTATTTAAAGAATTGTTCCATAGATTAAACTATTTAGCATATAGGGGAAAATGTTTAAACTATATCCCCGTAGAATGGCAGCATCAAACTGTGTTCATACCACATTTGTCGTCATGATGAAAGGAGTCCAATCCTTTGTCCTGGATTCATGGACTGACCATGGACATGTCTTTCTAGCCTAAGGGTGAAGTCACACGTGGTGTTTAATGCATGCCTTGCAACAGCTGAAGAGAGATCTTCCTATTTAAATTGATGTTAACCATTGTGTTTACAAATGACAACTGCTAACAAGATGTTAACACAAGTTTAAATTGTGTGAACACGTGTATTTTTTAATTGACTGTTAACACATGTGTTAATGGGTGCTTATTGTAAATGCAAATGTTAACAAATTTTATTAGGCAAATGTCTATGCAGCTGTTGCAGTGGGTTTGGAAACTCATGCGTTAAATGTCATGTGTGACTGTACCCAGAAGATGAGGAGAGACATTGACGGGAGAGATTGTGGTAGAAACAGATGTGATTGTGGATGCTAACGTGATTTAAAGCAGTATTTTTCCCGTGGCTGGGGGCCCAATTTCAACCATAGCATTGTAAAAGTGGAATTCTCACTTTTACCCCTTTTGTGGGAGTGGGGCTCAGACACAGATTTAGGCTTCCTACATACCAGAGACATGTAGTTCTCAGGCTGCAAAAAGTGTTCCAGCGCACAATAAAAGACAGCCAGAACCGCAAACACATTGATCATGCAAAGTCTGATAGAATTGTGTTGCGCACCCCATAAAAAAGGTGCACAAAAAAAAAGTCAGAGCAGTGTCGGGGGTGCCAGATCCATGAAGAACATTTAGTGTAGTTTGTATCCTAAGGCCACTTTTACATGTCCGGCGTGATGGAGAGGCGTAGGGGTGTCCCCTCCCCTCTCCATAGAGATGCACGGCAAATGGCCGTGCACAAAGGGAAAGATAGGTCATGTCCTATCTTTTCCACATGTACGAGGCAGTGCGGTGCTGCATGCGTGCGGCATCCAAACGCTCCATGCACCTATTTTGCTGTCTATGGGCTACGTATGTCCTCCGTACATCCTCCATACGTCCATGTAAATGAGACTTTAGTATGAAGCCATGTTCACATGTTTCTTTCTTGACTGAACTAGAAAATGCAATAGGTATGCATATACACATATATGTTTCTACTGAAATGCTTGTGTTCTGGAATAAGCTGCCAACTGAACATCAGCAAAATCTCTATGTACAGCTGCATATTGCAGAATATAGAAATTATATAAAAATAAATAAATATAATCCTGAAAACATGTTAGGTATTGCTGCGTCCCAAAATATTCCCAGCAGTGAACCACGTGACAGAAAATAGCACCAAATGTCTGAAATGCCACTTTTTCGCCACTTTGCAACACACAAAAATTAAATTAAAAGTTCTATAGTCCCCAAAATGGTAAAATCGATACCGTCATCACATACTGTAAAAAGTAAAACAGTTACATACAATGAATTATGAAAACGTTATTAGCGTCAAAAGATGGTAAAACAAAGAAAAATCTTTTGTACCAAAGGTTTTTAATTTTTTTAGATCTTTCAAAGCCTGATGAAACCTATGTGTATATATATATATATATATATATATATATATATATATATATATATATATATATATATATATATCTTTGTGACCGTAGAGACACAAAAAAAATTAAGGGGAGGTGTCATTTGGAGCGCACAGTGAAAGCCCACAGGAGAGTGGCACAAATCTGTTTATCCGTCAATTTTACTGTATTTGGAATTCTTTCTGCTTCCATGGCATGTAATATTAAAGGGGTTTTAAAAATTACTGAGGGCAGGGCTGGGCTAGTTAACCCCTTAAGGACCAGGCCCTTTTTCGTTTTTGCGTTTTTATTTTTCACTCCCCACCTTCAAAAATATATAACTTTTTTATTTTTCCGTGTACAGAGCTATGTGATGGCTTATTTTCTGTGTAACAAATTGCACTTCGTAGTGATGGTATTAAATATTTCATGCCGTGTACTGGGAAGCGGGGAAAAAATTCTAAATGTAAAAATGATGAAAAAACACATTTGCGCCATTTCTTGAGGGCATGGTTTTTACAGCTTTCACTGTGCGCCCCAAATGACAGGTCTATTTCATTCATTGGGTCAATACGATCACGTGGATACCAAATTTGTATAGGTTTTATAATGTTTTCATACATTTACAAAAATTAAAACCTCCTGTACAGAAAAAAAATTCTTCATTTTGCTGTGTTCTTGCGCTAATAACTTTTTCATACTTTGGTGTATGGAGCTGTGAGTGGTGTCATTTTTTGCGACTTCTGATGACATTTTCAATGCTTCTATTTTTAGGACTGTGCGACCTTTTGATCACTTTTTATAGAATTTTTTCTATTTTTCAAAATGGCAAAAAAATGCCATTTGCGACTTCGGGCGCTATTTTCCGCTACGGGGTTAAACGCAGTGAAAAACGGTTATTATATTTTGATGGATCGGGCATTTTCGGACGCGGCGATACCTAATGTGTTTATGATTTTTACTATTTATTTATATTTATATCAGTTCTAGGGAAAGGGGGGTGATTTGAATTTTTATGTTTTTTTTAATATCATTTTATTTTTTTACTTTTCTTTATTTTTTTTTACTATTTTTCAGACTCCCTAGGGTACTTTAACCCTAGGTTGTCTGATTGATCCTACCATATACTGCCATACTACAGTATGGCAGTATATGGGGATTTTGCATACCATCTATTACAGTGATGGCTAACCTATGGCACTGGTGCCAGAGGTGGCACTCAGAGCCCTTTCTGTGGGCACTCAGGCCATCACCAGAGATGACTCCAGGTATCTTCCTGCAGTCCCAGACAGCCCAGGACTTGCTGTGCACAGAGCTATTTTAAAGTGACGGCTCTACCTGTGAGTATTTTCTGCTTTATTGGTGTCCTCAGGGTATCAATGAAAACTGTGACAGAGAAGGGAGTATAAATCACTAATTAAATTTCTGTGTTGGCACTTTGCGATAAATAAGCGGGTCTTTGTTGTAGTTTGGGCACTCGACCTGTAAAAGGTTTGCCATCACTGATCTATTACAATGTGCAGATCGCACATTGTAATAGATAGTCTCGATCATGACAGCCTCGGATCTTTGTGTGATCCCACGCTGTCATGGCAACGGATCGCCGCTCCCCGGTGACGTCACGGGGAGTGACGATCGGAGCCAAGATGGCGGCACCCACGCGCCGCCGGCTCTTTAATGCCACCGGCAGCTTTGCCGGCGGCGATCAAAGGGTTAACACCCGCGATCGGTGCAAGCACCGATCGCGGGTGTTAGCGACGGGCTTTTGCTTCATTATGAAGCAAATGCCCGGTGAGTATGAAGAGGGCTCAGCCCGTGAGCCCTCTTCATACTCCCCCATGTGCAGTAAGACGTAAGGGTACGTCTTATTGCGCTATGGGGTTAAACATAATAAACAAGTGCTTATCCCCTCCGGCGCCGCCGATGTCCTGCGCCGCGGCCCATTTGATCCGTGCCCGTTTGTTTACAGGGGCACAGAAGCCGTGCACAGGGAACTTCCGGTCCGCGATGTGGCCAGCTCCTCCCATCCATCCCTATCTCTCAGCGTTGTAAGCGCTGGGAGATGGTGTCAGATAGGAGCTTCCGGACAACCGGAAGCTCCCTGTGCGCCCCTGTATACAAACCGGCGCACAGAGGAGACCGCCGCGGCGCTGGGCAAGGTAAGTACATGTTTATTATGTTTAACTAGCCCACCCCATAACCCCTTTAAATACAGTCACTAGGAAGTGCAGTTTGTAATACAGAAAAAAAGTTCTCATACACAGGAAAATAAAAAAGTTAGCACGTGCAGATTCCTGCTAGGAGGCACTGCATGTTGCAGTCTAATTGGGGGACAGAGCCAACAGGCGTCTGGGCCTACCGGTGAATTCACATGCACATCGGTGGGCCAGTACGACCCTGCCGGTTGGAATAGCATGCCGCTGCAAGATGCTGTGGTAACCATGCTGGTTCAATATACCTTCAATTTTGAATAAATTCCCAACAGTGTCACCAGCAGAGCACCCCCACACCATCACACCTCCTCCTCCATGCTTCACGGTGGGAACCAAAAATGTAGAGTCCATTTGTTCCTCTTTTCAATTTTTATAGTCATGAAAATACAGAAGACTCTTTGAATGAGGAGGTGCTTACAAACTTTGGGTCTGTACTGTATATTTACATATATAAATATATTTACATATACACATACGAACAGGATATATATTGCACATCACAGCAAAAATGTGAAAATGTTCTGCACACCAGGGCTGTCATCAGTCAGATGCAGACATCATTTGCTGTATAAATCAGTCAAAGTAGTTGCTTCCTCTCTCTGTGCTAGCCATGCCTGTTCTGGTCTTTTGTATTGGCTTCTCACACATGGCAATTCTTCTCCATCAGATCTAGGACAACTTCTGCTGGCCATAATTTATTGCTGCTAAATTTGCTTCTCTGGTGTCTTCAGCTCCATGCACCACATCTTCAAACCCCACACTGCTAAAGTTACCATAGTTGGTACAGTTATAATATGTACAGTGCTCTAATTAACTCGCCACCTCCTCATTACACAGATCAGCAGTACCCTTCTTCAAGCAAGAATATGTAGCACACTACACCTTAGTAATTAATATGTAACAAACAACCTTCTCAATTAATATGTTGCATTGCAGACCCACTATTAATATAAAGCTCATCAGCCCACCTGAATTAATGTAGTGTGAAGTAGATCCCCCTTATCTGAGACCCCCTATTATTCCCCTTATTAGGGAGCCCCCTATTAACTAATTCAGAGTACATAAATCCCCCGCACCCTCCCACTAATTAATGCAGCATTTGGCAGCCCCCCCAATTTATCAATTACTTAGTTCAGCAGCCCCCCATCCCCTATAACTAATTAATGCAGAGCTCAGTCGCAAAAAATATGCCTGCTTCCTTGTTGTCATTAATGGTGAAAAATTCCCTGAGGGCTAGTTCTATTTTGGCTGATTGGAATGGGTGCAGCGTTGGACTGGCCCACCGGAGTAGCGGAGAATCCAATCCCGGCGCTCCCATCTCTGTATGGCGGCGTGGTCCCGGCGCCCGATGCCTGCTTCCCGCTCCTGTGCTCGCTAGCACCTGAGATGGCGCGTTCCCGCGGCTGCTGCAGATGGTAAAGCCCTGTGTGTGTGTGTGTATGTCTGTCAGTACTGGGGTGGGGGGAGGCCCTATCTCTATCCTGGGGGGGGGCCCATTTCTATCCTGGGGTGTGGGGGAGAGGCCCTATCTCTATCATGGGGTGGGGGGAAGGCCCTGTCTCTATCCTGGGGTGGTGGGCTGTCTTTATAGTGGGGTGGGGGTAGGCCCTGTCTCTATGCAGCCGTACAGCCATACATGGAGCTCCAGCCGCAGTACACTGCCATACATGGAGCTACAGCTGCAGTACACTGCCATACATGGAGCTACAGCCGCAGTACACTGCCATACATGGAGCTACAGCCGCAGTACACTGCCATACATGGAGCTACAGCCGCAGTACACTGCCATACATGGAGCTACAGCCGCAGTACACAGCCATACATGGAGCTACAGCCATAGTACACAGCCATACATGGAGCTACAGCCATAGTACACAGGCATACATGGAGCCACAGTACACAGCCATACATGGAGCCACAGTACACAGCCATACATGGAGCCACAGTACACAGCCATACATGGAGCCACAGTACACAGCCATACATGCAGATACAGCCAGAGTACACTGTAATATAATAAGATGTTTTCCCAGCGAAGATTGGACACAGTTAGTGTGTATTCATACTGCCATTGTGGGGACGCATATTTGGCTGCAACCTTGGCTGAATGCTACAGTTATGTATGGACCTCGATTCTGGCTCTGTATCTAATGTTTGATAGAACGTGTTTTACACTTCAATTAGGAGTAGTGTGGTAGTCTTTCTTATTATATGAAGGGTGCCACCCCCCAAATTTTGTCTGGTGGGCCCAAGGTACACCAGTCTGACACTGAAGACTATTGACATATCAGCTCTCCATACATAGTCATTGTGTTCTGAGAATGCATAAGACAGTGTGACTCTCCCATCCCTATTTTTAAGTAATACACAGTTCATTAGTCCCCCTCCTTATTAAGTAATGAAGAGTTCAGAGTTGTGCCGTTTATGGAGTATACTGGTAATAAGCACACTCATTTCCTCATCTCTGCACCTAGAAATTGTAGCTGCATGAATTGCATGACTGTGTTCACTGTAAACAAGCCACATATCCAATTTTGCAATTGGTATGACTGGTTTAGCTAGTCCCAAATGTTATCATACCATTCACTTCTTCACTCAAGTTACTTGTAACACAAGAAGAACAAAGTATCTCACACAGCAATGGTGAACTTAAATTTACATTTCAAAAAATGTAATTAATTTCACAGAACAATCATGCTGAACCACTAGCAAGGCGTAGAAAATATGAAATGCTACATTGGTGCACATGAAATGTGTAATTATTTCTTGGAATAAAATCTGAAATAGCTAAATTAAAGATAGGAAGGTAGATAGGACTCTTTCATTTCCACCCATCTAGGGTGATCGTCTAGTGATATCAGTTAATGCAGTGAGATTACATAAATCAGAGAGGAAATGAAATGCAGCACAACAGTGGGGGCATATAAGTCTCCTACAATTGGTGCTGAATATTTAATTGTGCAGAGGAGAATGAACATGACATAGGCAAAATTCAGAATAGGTACTTTTAATTTGTTTCAGAAGTTCATTATATGTTCAGTCAAAGAGTTTTCAAATGCTGAACATTTAACATATTTTGAATAATGGTTTACTTTCTATAAAATAATTACATAAAATAGAACTCAAGGAGTAGGATTAAAACACTTAAGAACATAAAAAGTTCAATGCAAAAATAATCAGTATTGGGTACAAAAAAAAATGGGGTTTTAGAAACTAATGTAGGTATGATATTGAAATTCAAGCAGAGCATTATCAGCAAAAATGGCTGTGTAACATTATTGCAAATTGAAAAATAACTTGTTGCTCTTGAATACAATAACCTTCTTAAAATGATGATACATTTAAGTGACTAATGGAAAAAGATGTTGCAAGCAAACTTTTAAAGACTACTCAAGACTATCATCCCAGATGAAGAGACCTCGGTATCATTATGTTAAGAAAGTATTTCCTCCCCCTCCACAGTGGCACCCCTCGTGAAACAACACTAAAGAACGAGTCCCATCTGGGTGCAGAGCCAAAGCGTAGGTGTTGCGTTTTGGCTTTAAATTTGACATTTATGTTGGGTTCTTTCTGTCATTCAATGCAGTCTGTTCGGTTTGCAACATGTCTGCTCCAATAGAGCTTGTGGAGCTCTCCTTATCTGTAGATCCAGTGGCTTCCCCTGATCCGGTCAGTCCCTCCTCCAAGAGTGTCTTGGCAGTATTAACTTAAAGGGGTATTCTCGTTTGGGCATTCACATTCAGTTTGATAAATCTGTCATATATAAACATTTCTTCAATTAGATGTTATTAAAAAATATGTTCCTGTGTGAAGATAATTTCTCATAAATGTAATCATATAGTCCCTTAGAAACGGGATGGCTTCCTCGGATACGACCACGTCTGCTGGGGGGATTGCACAAAGAAACAAAAGGTTTTTGTATATGAAATGGCCGGGATTTACTACATGACCCACAGCCATCCTGTGGTAATGATCGCTGAATCTTGGTGGTCAGACAGCACTCAATAGCGCATGTCTGGCCACTGCTGCCAGAGTGTGACGTGGTCGTAACCGAGGAAGCCATCTCGTTTCTAAGGGACAGAATGACTACATTTATGAGAAATTATCTTCACACAGGGACATTTTTTTTAATAACATTCAATTGAAGAAATGTTTATAAATGGAAGATTAATGAAACTGAATGTGAATGCCCAGACGAGAATACCCCTTTAAGTTAACTGTCTGTGTTAATTCTAAATTATGTTGTCAAGTAAATTTAGAGCTCTGGGGACAAAATTGAATCAAATCATCAAAATCCTGTAAAAAAAAAAAAAGTTTCTTCATATAAAAAGGCATTTTTGCTAGAAATGCACAAAGAAAGTTGTTGCGGATGAATCACTCTCCTTAAAGGGGTTGTCCGTTTTAAAAATTCAGCAGGCAGGCTGGGCAGGGATTTTAGTAAAATAAACCATGGACTCACCTCTTCATGTTGTCATGCACCATGGGCCATCTAAGCAGTGTCTCTGTTTGTTTAAAGTGGCACTGAAGCTCCAATCCGGCATGCTCACCCGTCCACCTATCCCAGCTCCACTGGAAGTTGCTGGATCGGAACTTCCGATAACCACGGCAAGGGACAACGGGAACGACGGAAGAGGCGAGTACAGCTTTTTTTTTAAATCCCTCCCCAGTTGGCCTGCTGAATTTTTAAAACTGTTGAACAACCCCTTTAATTTCCAGCCTAACGCCTTTTATTAAAAAAAGAGATGTCTTTGACAGTTAAGAAGTAGCTTCCACCACAGCCGTCAGTTCCACCTTCTACCTCCTAATGCAAAATAAAGTTCCAGTGAAACCAGCAATAGAAAAGGGTGAAGCAGAAGATTCAGAAAATTTGGTTGATAATTCAGGAAGACCCTGCTGCTCGGAGAATGAAAGGACTCGCTCCTAAAGGCTTTAAGGAATACCATCGGCTAACAAAATATTGGGAAAAATACCACGTCTATCCTGGACCAGAGCCTGGGGGAAAAGGAGAAGAGAATGTTCCCAGTTCACAAGAACAGCAATGCTATAATTAAAAAAAATGAAAAGAACCAGAAAAAAGATCAGGCATTTCAAAATATTACTAGCAAGTATCCCTTTGCAGAGGAAGATTCTAAATTCTGGGATGCGCTCACAAAGATAGATGCACCTATTGCGAAAAATCCAGTCTAAGGTCTGTTAAAGGATCCCATGGATAGTAAGACAGAAGGCCTGTTGAGGAAAGGGTGGGAACATTTGGCTATTATGTTGCAACAGAGTATTGCTGCAACTCCCACTGCAAGAGGTCCAAATGTCTGGTTAGGCCAGCTAGAACATCATTTAAATCTCCAGAACACCTTAGGAGGCCATATTGATTCTCTTCCATTGCTTTAATAAACTTCTAACTTTGTGGCAAATGCAGAATGTTAGCTAGGTCAGCTGCTCTCTCAAATGCAGCTAGAAGAACAACCTGGTTAAAGGCTTATAGCGGTGATACAGGATCAAAGACCAGGCTGTGCTCATTGTCTTATGAAGGGGGCAGATTGTTTGTTTGGTTCAGCCAAAATAAAGGGTTCCCTTAAGAATTAAGGTTCTATCACAACTGCCAGTCCTTTCCGACCCAGATAAGGTTTCAGTCAAACTTCAGAAGAAGATTTGGAGAAAAATCCAGAGGTTTTTTTGTTCAACCCTAACTACCCAAGAATAAGCGTAAAGTAAGTCATGACAGCGGGCTCACAGTGGTGGGAGACTAAGGTAGGTCCATAAGGCCTAGGGAAATCTGTCTTCCTTCTCTTGGGTAAAATACTGGTCAGGCAACAGTCTTGAATTTCGAGAAAGAACACAAAACTGATTTTTAGTGATCTACTGATTTACATCAGTTGGCCCTGAAAGAGGAAATCTTGAAGCCAGTCCAGAAAGAAGTGCTGATTCCAGCTCTATCAGTTTAGTAACAGAAAGGCTTCTACTCATCAGTATGCTCCTAGATAACCAGATGAAAAAATGTTTACAAAAAAAGAAGGTAATATCAAAATCAGAATCCGTCTGTTTTGTTTACAGAAAGGACATTGGTTTATTGTTAGACTTTTTGCCATGGGACTTGACATGGGACTTAGGGTCTTTACCCTGAAGATTCATATCTCAGCTTTCATTGCTTTTCTGGATTATTGATAAAGGGTATTTGGGGGATTGGGTTTTTACCGAGTTCCTATAGGTTTTAGTGATTTTATCCAGTCTGTGCTATTTATCATAAGCACCCACTCCAGTCCTTCATACATCACATGTGTAACAAAAGCAAATGTTCAAATGAATAACAAAAGTTCAAATGGCCCAGCTCACCTTCAGCTTGAGTCACTCCTAGGGCACGGAATAGCGTGAAGCCCCACGGATCCAGGGCACGAAACTTGAAACAAAACCAGCGCTCCTTAACACATGTACCTTGCAGTGTTATGCAGTTTTTATCTGAATTGGAAATAAAGAGATACACATTTTTTATCTGCAAATCTCCTGAAGCGCTGGTTTTGTCCTTGGTTTGAAATCACATGAGTAACATACAACCCTCGCACATACTTATATATAAAAAGACTTTACTAACATACATGTGCCAAAGTAACTACATAAAATACAATACAAAATACATGGAGAACACAACTACACACAAACTTTCCTGCCCCCTCCTGGACCACAGTAATGTGTATGTATATACAATATATTCTAACACTACAGCAGCTCCTAGATATATATTGTGAAGCGGTAGTCACATCCAGTACTTGACCATATACACTCACCGGCCACTTTATTAGGTACACCATGCTAGTAACGGGTTGGACCCCCTTTTGCCTTCAGAACTGCCTCAATTCTTCGTGGCATAGATTCAACAAGGTGCTGGAAGCATTCCTCAGAGATTTTGGTCCATATTGACATGATGGCATCACACAGTTGCCGCAGATTTGTCGGCTGCACATCCATGATGCGAATCTCCCGTTCCACCACATCCCAAAGATGCTCTATTGGATTGAGATCTGGTGACTGTGGAGGCCATTTGAGTACAGTGAACTCATTGTCATGTTCAAGAAACCAGTCTGAGATGATTCCAGCTTTATGACATGGCACATTATCCTGCTGAAAGTAACCATCAGATGTTGGGTACATTGTGGTCATAAAGGGATGGACATGGTCAGCAACAATACTCAGGTAGGCTGTGGCATTGCAACAACGCTCAATTGGTACCAAGGGGCCCAAAGAGTGGCAAGAAAATATTCCCCACACCATGACACCACCACCACCACCAGCCTGAACCGTTGATACAAGGCAGGATGGATCCATGCTTTCATGATGTTGACACCAAATTCTGACCCTACCATCCGAATGTCGCAGCAGAAATCGAGACTCATCAGACCAGGCAACGTTTTTCCAATCTTCTACTGTCCAATTTCGATGAGCTTGTGCAAATTGTAGCCTCAGTTTCCTGTTCTTAGCTGAAAGGAGTGGCACCCGGTGTGGTCTTCTGCTGCTGTAGCCCATCTGCCTCAAAGTTCGACGTACTGTGCATTCAGAGATGCTCTTCTGCCTACCTTGGTTGTAACGGGTGGTGATTTGAGTCACTGTTGCCTTTCTTCAGCTCGAACCAGTCTGCCCATTCCCCTCTGACCTCTGGCATCAACAAGGCATTTCCGCCCACAGAACTGCCGCTCACTGGATGTTTTTTTTTCTTTTGGACCATTCTCTGTAAACCCTAGAGATGGTTGTGCATGAAAATCCCAGTAGATAAGCCGTTTCTGAAATACTCAAACCAGCCCTTCTGGCACCAACAACCATGCCACGTTCAAAGGCACTCAAATCACCTTTCTTCCCCATACTGATGCTCGGTTTGAACTGCAGGAGATTGTCTTGACCATGTCTACATGCCTAAATGCACTGAGTTGCCGCCATGTGATTGGCTGATTAGAAATTAAGTTTTAACGAGCAGTTGGACAGGTGTACCTAATAAAGTGGCCGGTGAGTGTACATGTACATATAGAGACTCATGCACAATACCATCTATATATCTACTCCTCCAATACACAAGCAGGGATCCACGTGTGAATGGGATACGGCTACAGGTTGTACATGTAGCTACACTCATATATACACACTCACTGCAAACACTTAGTTATATATATATGGTAAAACACAGACACCTGGAACATCGATAGGTACATGTATAAAGTCTACTATATTATAATAAGTACTATCTTAGAATTACTCTTATAAAGTTATATACATACACAGAAAGCACACACAATATATAACCTGGTTCCTTATGTTAAGTGCAGGTCATCCAGGAGGGTCAGGAAACAAAGAGCAAGATTTCTGGTTTCACCAGCTTAAATATCCCTTTGGGCAAGTCCCTGCCCACTCCCCATAACTCCACTCCAAGACCCCCTCAGGGTAGACCCCAGTGTGTGTAGAGAATCTCATACCTGGTTCATGGTGGTTTCTTCCTGTGTTATTGACCAAATGGCCTCAGTACACACTGACATCTCACCACAGAATATCAGTGACTGTGGTCAGTGTATACTGTATCCATTTACCCTATATGAAAAATATATATATTATGGTAGAGTGTCCAGTTAGGAACAATGATTATAGGAAAAAGGAGGAAAAACCGGTAACGGCTCACCCCTTGGAGATATGAGGCTCCACAGCAGTCATGCAGCCTCGTGCACAGAAATCCGGTTTAGGTTTAACGTGCTCCCCCATTAGCCTCGCCCATCAACAAAAATTTTTTTCTCTTTACCATTCATTTTGTTTGACATACTATATGTTTGTTTGGGCTTGCTAAGGAGATTACATTTTCTTACATAAATATATTTTTTAAGGCACCACAATTTTTACTTACTTAAAGGGCACCTACCACCACAAATCTACCTATAAAAGGTAGATTGGGTGGTAGGTGGATCAATGGGACGTGAGGAGAGCCCTTTTAAGGGCTAATCCTCACGTCCCTGCACTTTTTTAATAACTTTAATTTGGTATTTATTCAAATTTACTTATGCGGCTACCGGGGCGTGGAGTAGCCGCATATGAGATTACAGGAGGCGGCTACTCCACGCCCCGGTAGCCATTTTACCCCTCCTACTCACCCATCTTCGGCGCGCAGCTCCGCGTAGCTGCGCGCCCTCGTCCGGCGATCCTGCCGTCTGCGCATGCGCAGAAGAGCAGGCCCGCGCCTGCGCGGTCACAACTCCGAAACAGGCGCGGGCCTGCTCTTCTGCGCATGCGCAGACGGCAGGATCGCCGGACGAGGGCGCGCAGCTACACGGAGCAGGGCTTGAGAAAGGCTCAAAGCGAGCCGAAACGTCGCTGCTACACATGAAATAAACGACCACGTTTTCTTGATTCGATGGTTTGGAGTGCTGCTTTTTTCCTTTTTACTTATCTATCTATCTATCTATCTATCTATCCCATATCTATCTAGCTCATATCTATCTGTCTATCTATCTAACCTATGAATCTGAGGCACGGGGGAATCGTGGTAACACCCCATAGAACCCTACAGGCTCATTAACATCATTTTAAAAGTTGATATTAGAAGGAAGGAGGCCATGGATAACAAATATAAGAAGATACCACAGTCCCGGTGCCTGGATCTATGAGTAATGTCTATGGTTTATCAGGATGGATTAAGATGGTAGTTGGTAGTGGAATCTCCTATCATTACCTATTCTGATTTCCTATTCACACACGTTTGGTATCATTATATAGACACAGGCACTCTCCACCTTCAAAAATCCATAACTTTTTAATTTTTCCGTGTACTGCCAGAATTCCAAATGTGGTGAAATTAGCAAAAAAAAATGCACCACTTTTGTATTTGCCTCATTTTCTTGAGGGGTCAGTTTTTACGACTTTCACTGTGCGCTCCAAATAACACCTCTGCTTTATTCCCACCCCCCATAGTGTGTGTGTATATATATCACAAGTTAGTCCTCAGCATAGTATATATATGTGTTATATTTTATGAGAAAAAATATTTATAAAAGCTGTCTATATTGCCCCTCGCAGCCAATCCTAGCTCATATTTAATTTTTTTATATGTGTTTGAAAAACGTATATCTTAGCTGTTATTGGCTGTTATATGTATCTCACATATACAGTGATGAAAGGTGAACGAAACAGCGTCATGGCTTTGGTGGAGGAGACATGGCGTTTCTTTAGCAGAATCAGCTGTAGTAAGTCTAGGGACTACTTTAACAAATCAGGTGGAAGCATACCCTATGAGAGAGAGACACCTGTAAAGCATTATAGGACTTGTGGTTGAACTGCCTCTGTCAGTGGCGTGCATGTGCCTGGCTAGGCCCCTCCCACATCTGCTTTTCTGTGACACAGAATAGATGCTGCACAAGCATCAAAATAACAAATAAGAAAGTATTTATAATTCCAGGTAACCATTATGAATAGATTTTTGAAATATTTTAACCTCTTTGGGAGCTTTTTGAAGTAATTAGTTTCGTGGCATAACCCCTTTAAGGACTCTTTTCGGCCATATTGTATACAAATTTTTTTCACTACCGAATTGCATTGTTTCGATCCATCATCAACTTTTTAGTTTTCTATAACATGGATTCAACAACACATAGTTCCCAGACCACTTTGACGTTATTACCTGTGGATAACCCAGATCGTCTGAACAAGGCGCAAGCCCTCTTTTCACAAACTGACTTCACCAATGATTCGAAGCTCAAATGCGGAGTTCATTACATAAATTAGATGATTTATTAAGCAACCAACTAAGATTATGGTGGGATTGTACCACTCTACAAAATTACATGTCTAAAGATATGATCCCAAGAGGTCTACGTATATGCAAGTTCCCATCAACTCCTCAAACCAATGAATTTGAACTAGAATGGAATAACATCTTATCAACATGTTCATTACAACTAATGAAATTAATTGTTAAAACGGAACAAGACCAACTCAATAAATTACAGGAAGAAGTAGATCAGTTACAAGAAAAATTCAATCGTGACCTAGAGGAACATGCAACAAATCAAGTTTATCTCAAACAGACTCAATCAAGATTCAAACCAATTTTGCGAAAGACGAAGGAGATCAAAAGCAAAGGCAACTTTTTCCTCATCAGAAGGTGACTCCGAATTGAACACTGATGTATCAGATATAGAGAATAGCAACAACTCTAGCACTCAAAAACCCTCAAAAAATGACAAAGCGACGGCAAAAAAGTCTACAAAAAATACAGAAGAGCCGGAAGGAAACACTCCAAAACGACAAACAGGCAAGAGTATATACTACTCGTCAAACGAAAAAATAACTTCCTCACCAACACAAGATTATCATCAGGAATTTTCACCTGCTCATATTTCTAACCAAGTGACCAAACCAGAGACAACTATGCTTGAAGACAAATCAAGCGTTATTAATTTATCAGCCAACATCCTTACACAAGATCAAATACGGGTATTAAATAAAGGGTTAAGCTTTTCCCCAACCAGTAATATGGACTTATATCAGACGATTAAAGAAGTAAACAAGTTCAAAAGACTTCTTACTGTCAAGAAACACTTTCTTAAAGAAGACACTAGTGAATCTATACCAGAGATACACTCTGCAATTCCTCTGGTTAATCACAAAGGTCAAGAGAAATTTAACCCTAAAAATTATTTCAGTGAACATTCTACTCTTCTTAGTCTTCTGTAATTAGACACTATAACCCAGGAATCTGACACCATACTTAACGCTTCTCACCTTGTGTCTACGAAAAATCCTGCCTTTATCCAATTAATGCCCGTACAAGTGAAATGGACATGTTTCAGGAAAACGTCGAGGAGGAACTCAAAATACTATTCAACACTTCGACAACAGCCTCTTCTATCCAAAACCTGACTAAGTCTGAACAGAGGGCGATTGCTCAGCTAAAAAGGAACCCTAATATTTACGTACGCCAGGCTGACAAACGAGGATCAGTTATTGTTCTTGATAAGGACATATATTATGTGAGGTGGAGAAGATGTTAAACAACGAAGAAGTATACCAGAAACTCCCCACGGATCCCACCGAAAGAATAGCCAATGACTTAAAATCACTTTTGAAAGAAGGAGTATACTTAAATATATTAGATAAACATACCTCAGAATTTTTTTTTCCTACCGATTCTGTTATACCCTCTTTCTATGCCCTTCCTAAATCACATAAAACTGGGTTTCCCCCTCCGTTTAGACCTATTGTCTCCAGTGTCGGGTCACTAAATGAAAGAATAGGGGGATGGCTGGACAAGCATCGCCAACCTCTGGTACACAGGTCACCGGGCTTTATCCAAGATTCTAAATCAGTGTTAAACATCATGCATAATTTTGAATGGTCTGAGTCATCTGCATGGCTCACTTGTGATGTTACTGCCTTGTATACTTCCATCCCCCATAAATTGGCATGCAAAGCACTACAGTACCATTTACAAAAATACAGTAATTATCATAACACACTACAGGAATATATTATTTCTGTCCTTTCTTACTTGCTGTCTAATAATTTTTTTATGTTTAACAACAAGTTTTACCTTCAGAAGCTAGGGTGTCCTAAGGGGGCTAGTTTTCCCCCTCCCTAGCAAATTTATATATGTCTTTATGGGCGGAACGGTTTTTATTTACTTCTGAGAACCCAGATGTTTCCAGCATCTCTTGGTATGGAAGATATATAGATGACTGTCTCCTGGTCTGGAATTCAGACTAGGAGGCAGTCAATCTCTTCATGAAGTATATCAATGCTAACCCCCTTAATCTTAAATTTACCCATGATTACAACAGGGAACAGATTGCCTTCTTGGATATTCTCCTAACTGGGGATACTGCCAATCACAAAGTACAAACTTCTTTATTTCGCAAAAAAACATCTGGCAATACTGTATTGCATGCTTCGAGCTGCCACACTCCTCATACTATCAAAAACCTCCCAATTGGGGAATTCATAAGAGCGAGAAGATCCTGTACACTTGACTCACATTATCTACAAGAATGTAAAACCATCACTCGCAGACTGAGATCTAGGGCTATACTAAAAGCTTCTGTAAGAGAGCTTTAGGTATTGTTAATAGCAAACCCCGTGCAGTCTATCTGAGCACGAAGTCCAAACCCACTCAGGAGAAGTCGAGACTCACATTTAGCACTCAGTATAGTGCTCAATTCTATGCAATTACGAACATTATAAAAAAGAATTTGCCCATTTTGAACCACGAGCCTAATCTCAGAAACATTCTATCAGATGGTATTTCGTTTGTTGCAACTAGGGCTAGAACGTTGGGGAATATTTTATCCCCCAATACCTTCTCCAAAAATAAATCTAAAAACACATGGCTACAAACTAAAGGGAGCTATTGTTGTGGCGGCACTCGCTGCAATATATGTAAATTCATGCTCAAAAAAACTTCCTTCACTTCCTTTAGTACTAATGTAACCTACAACATAAAAATGTATATGAATTGTGAATGTTGTATATCTAATCCAATGTTCTAAGTGCTCATTACAATATGTGGGGTGTACCATGCGCAAGTTAAAAGATAGGATCAGCGAGCACATCACAGGTGCCAACCCGAACACAATTTCAAGCACCCGTAACTTATCGGGTATATCTAAACATTTCAAGGAATTACATGCTGGCTCTATGAGTGGCATGCAGGTAATAGCTCTGGAATATGTTTCACGCCCAAACAGGAAAAAGTTACTTTTATCTAGGGAAGCCTTTTGGATCCTTAGTCTGGACACCAGATTCCCTAAGGGCTTAAACTTTAAACAAGATTTGCTGTATTTCTACTAAAATCTATCTTTCTTCCTGTCACATTATCAATGGGCGTGTCTATCACATGCCGGAAACCTGCTACACGAGACTATGTCTATTATTATTTAACGCCAGTAGCAGCTAGCAGCAAGCCAGGTAAGATTAAGAGCTACAACAATGTAATAGCCCGAAACGCGTCACCGCTGTAATGTTGTTTGTCTCGTGTTTTTTTGTGTCCATGCTTCATGTATTTTTCATATTTTTTAACTTTGGAAAACTACATTTTTGATAATGTCTTAACAGCCTTTTAGCATTATATTTACCTTTTGGATGCTGGATTCCCTACCCTTTCTACAATTTTTGTTTTCTCACAGTTAGGAACAATGCTCCCCTGACACACTATGCTGGAAGTCTGCTCTTCTGTGTGTTGGTGCTTAACATAAAATGAAACAAACAAAAGTACAAAATAAAGACAAATACATCCAAAAATCACCATTTCATGTATGGGTGTAAAATAAAAACAGAAAGACATGGGGGCACATTTCAAAAAGTATCCAAAGCACCAGCATTCAGCACATCCTATTGGAGCTATATACAATATGAGGAAAGATGTGTCTAAAATACTTTATCTTTAATACAAATCATAAAAAACATAAACAAGACCAGTATATGTAGCTACATACAGATGATAAATTAATTACCCAATCCACAATAAAAATCCACAAATCGTTTTTAAAATTCTGCAGTGTTTCCGAAACCGTCGGGTTGTCCGATAGCTACGCCCCCCCCCCCATTTCTGTTGTGTGAAAACCAGTGTCGATGCGCCACAATCCGATCGAGTTCGCCAAAATCCCGGGGCAATTCAGCGCAAAACGGAAATATTCGGGAAACCCAACAAAAGTGCGGCGTTCGGACCCGTAGTAAATGAGCCCCATTAAAATTATAATTCATCTAGAGGTCACAGTCCATATGGTCTTGAGTACACATCACAAGTTCATTTGTTTGGCATCTTTGGCCAGATCTTTGGGTGAATAGTTCCAGCTTTCACTCCATCTTCCAATTTGAAATGCTTTGTGCAATCTGTGTGCGCTATATAAATAAAGAATTATTATTATATTATTATTATATTATATTATTATCTTTGTAGAAAAGGGATTGGCTAGTTGCACTTCCTTCAGTAGACAGGAGTTCACTGCTTAGAGGAGGACACTGCATAAAGGAGGAATGCTCAATAGTTGCCGCATGATACAGAACTCAAACTTCAATGTTCTATGCACATCCACCTTTTTTAACCCCTTCACGCTCCGTGGCGGATATATCCGCCACGGAGCGCAGTGACTTAGCGCTCAGTGGCGGATATATCCGCCACGGCGCTTATGCCGGCTCGGCTCTGGATCAGAGCCGAACCGGCATCGGGAAACACGGGGTGCCGGCTGTAACTAATAGCCGGCACCCCAGTGTAACACCAGCGGTCGGAGTGGGCTCCGATCGCGGGTGTGTAACCCGTGAAATGCCGCGGTCAGCACGACCGCGACATCTAACATGCCTCTAGGGGTCTTTCCCCCACGATCGGCCCCCCTGAACCGTTTTCGGGGGACGCCAATCACTGCTATGGAAGTGCTGGGGTCCGATCTGGTCCCCAGCACTGCCTGCAGGCACTGCCAGTAAGATGGCGTCTGTGACGTCATCTTACTGGCATAGTGCCAGCCTATGCAAGCGCATAGGCTAACACTGATAATACCCTGCAATACATGATTATTGCAGAGTATTATCATGAACAAGCAATCAGATGATTGCTTGGTCATTTCCCATGGTGGAAAAAGCAAAAAAAATGTTATTCAATAAAAAATAAAGTAATAAATCAATAAAAATGCCCATAAGCCCCATAACATATAAAGAGACATATAACACCAAAAAAGTCTAAATCATAACAAAAACCCCACATATATAGTATCACCGCGTCCGTAACAACCCGTAGAATACAAGTAAATCCTTATTGAACCCATACGATGAACGCCGTTAAAAAAAAACTATTGAAAATCCACCAAAAATTTACATTTTTACCTATTCAATCTTACAAAAAATGCCATCAAAAGTGATCAAAAAAACATATGTACTCCATAATGATACTGCTGCAAAGTACAGCATGTCCCGCAAAAAACAAGCCATCAACCAGCTCCCAAGTCAAAAAAGTAAAAATGTTATGCCACTTGGAAGACAGCAATGCAAAATGATAGATTTGCAAGAAATGTAAGAAAATATATTCAAGTCTGGTATCCCCGTAATCGTATCGTCCCATAGAATAAAGCTAACATGATTATTAGGCTAAACGGTGAACACGAAAAAAAAAAAAGTCAAAAATCCAGTACAGAATTGATGCTTTTCTACTCATACCCGCAAAAACGAGTTCCTAAATTTTCAACAATAAGGTGATACCAACCCCAAAATGGCAACACTGGAAAAAGCATCTCATCCCGCAAAAAAAAATGCCAGCACATGGCCCCAATAACGAAAAAGCGAAAATGTATAGCCTACAAAAGGGACCAAAGAGGAAACTAAAATCCTGGCAGCTGCAGGTCCCTCCTTCCATTCTGCGCCTCGCTGTGTACCCATAAAACAAGTAACGTCCACATGTGGGGGGTCTCTGCACTCGGGAGAAATTGCAGAACAAATTGAATGGTGGGTTTTCTATTTTTATCTTTTGGAAATGTGTAAATTTTAGGGCTAAATGAGCATATAACCGGAACAATTTGACCAATCTAAATTTCACCTCCATTTTGATTCAATTACTATGTAGATCTCAAGGGGTTAACAATCTTCCTAAAAGCTGTTTCTGATAGTTTGAGGGGTGCAGATTTGAAAATGGGTTGGTTATATAGGGGGTTTTGATACTAAATATGTAACATTTCATTCAAAACTGTATTTATCCACAAAAGAGTAAATTCTGAAAATACGGAAAATCGCTATTCGATTTGTAAGCCGAGCAACATCAAAATATATTATCCAGACATTTCAAAAATTATGAAAATGTAAAGTAGACACATGGGAAATGTTATGCAGCAACTTATTTAGGTGGTAAATCTATCTACCTGAAAATGTAATGATTTTGAATTTCAAAAAAGTGAGATTTTTCAAAAAATTAACCATTTTTTCTTTTTTTGGAAAATAAACGCAAAACTTATCAGCCAACATTTACCACTAAAATGAAGTACAACATGTGGGGAAAAAAAACAATCTCAGAATCGCTTTGATAAGTAACAGCGTTCAAAAGTTATTACCATATAAAGTGACGCAAGTCAGAATCCAAAAATGGGACTGAGCCTTAAGCTGTAAAATGGCTGCGTCCTTAAGGGGTTAATTCTCCTCATGTCTCAGAAATACCACTAAGACATTGGTAAGCAAAAAGCAAGCTTTATATAATGTATACTTGGCACCTTCAGCTCACACGGTATAAACAAAGGTTGGGAATCTCACTTCTATGGTGCTTCCCTTTTGACCGGCAGCGTATAAGACCCGCGTCCGACTGAACAGTCATTGTATCATAATGCGCCTCTGCAGTTCACCTTGGTTTTACCCACTCCCTGCAGAATCCCCAATAGCTAGAGCTATGCCCCATGGCCTATTGGCTGCACCACAGACTTTGCTGTCCTAGAGATAGTTACCCACTACCTTTCATGAGACCTATTGTACTTAGATAGGGGCAGGTAATCACCCCTCTACCCGAATTTTAATTACTGAGGTGCCAGAAATTAGAGAGATTATACAACCCATCTTAGTGGATATGATTTTGTAACTGTCCACCATGTTACCAGGTTAATACTTCCAATCACTGAGTTCTGTGATTAGCTTAAGGCTATATTCACACTAACGTATGGGGGACGTATATACGGCCGATATACGTCCCCCATAGGCAGCAATGGGCGCACGGCACCCTACCGTTCCGTACCCGGGAAAAAGATAGGACCTGTCCTATCTTTTCCCGTAATACAGCGCCGTGCGCCATAGGTTGCGATGGAGAGGGGCGGGGGTGAGCTGCGCTCACCTCCTCCTCCTCTCCCCGTACACTGCCGTTGCCCGCTACGGTACGGGCGGGCAACGGCAGTGTGAATATAGCCTAAGAACCATCATATTGCCACCACAAATATGCAAACATAAAGAAAAGAACAAATTTGTTATTAATGATTAACACCTTTGTCTTTCCAGGCAGACGCCTGACTTCAGGATTGCGCCATAAATGACTGAACAATGCTCTTCCCATGCACTTCTGTTCCTCTTAGGTGCTGAAAACAAAAAAGGACTGGATCTCATTAACCCCCTACGGGACTCAGCCTCTTTTGGCCTTAAAGACGCGGCCCCATTTTTCATATCTGCCCTGTGTCTCTATAAGTGCTTATAGCTTTGGAACGCTATGAGATATCCAGGGGATTTTGAGATTGTTTTCTCGTGACACATTGTACTTTGAATTAATTTCAAAATTTGGATGAAATCTTTTGCGTTTAGTTATGAGAAAAACTAAATTTCGCAAAAATTTGGAAAAATTCTTTATTTTCAACTTTTTCTCTACTTTTGATGCAGATAGTCATAGCTCCCAAATAAATTCATAATTTACATTTCACAAATGTCTGCTTTATGTTGGCATGGTTTTTTAAGATTCCACATATTTTACTAGAATGTTATGAGGCTCAGAATTTAGGTATCTTTTATCACATTTTTTGTAAAATCACCAAAACCCGTATTTAGATGGACCTGCTCAACTTCTAATTGACACAGAGGCCTAAATAATAGCAAGACTCATAAATTACCGTATTATGGAAACTACACCCCTCAACATATGAAAAACCACTTTTAAGAAGTTTGTTAACCCTTTAGGTGTTTTATATGGGTTAAAACAAAATGGAAGTGCAGTCTGCAAATTGTAATATTTTTTCACAATACACTCATTTTGGGTGGAAAATTAAACATTTACAATGGATTAAATGAAAAAAGGCTCCACAAAGTTTGATACCCAATTCCTCCCGAGTACACTGATACCCCATGTGTGGTGGTGACCTGTTGTATGGGCGCACATCCGGGCATAGAAGAGAAAGGAGGCGCCATCAGATTTGCTATGTCACATTGTACAGGCTATAATATTTTTTCTTTTTTCAATGTGGACCTATAGGGGCTTATTTCTTTTGTCACTTGAGATGCACTTTTCTGGTAGGTAATTTTGGGGCATCTATAGCTAATTGGTGAGATTGGAGGAAATGAAAATCATCAATTTAGGAAAATTTTATGGTTTTTTTTGGCCATTAACCATACCATAAAATTAGTATATTATTTTTATTCTATGGGTCGCCACCATTACAAAAAGACCTCATTTATATAGATTTTTTTTTATTTTTTCCCATTTTTACTGAATAAAAAGTAATTTGGCAAAAATGTTGTTAATTTTAGCATCACCGTCTTTCATATGCATAATTTTTTTATTTTTTGCCTCACAAATCTGTTTAAGGGCTTATTTTTTGCAAGAAGGATTGTTCTTTTTAGTGGTCTTATTTTAGAGTGCATAACATTTTTTAAATCACTTTTTAGAGCATTCTTTTATAGGGTATTAATTAAAAATGATCTTTTTTTTGAGCTTTTTTTTACGGGGTTCACTTTGCGGATCTAATAAAGATTCTGTTTTATTATGCAGATTGTCACGGACGCAGGGAAACCAAATATGTGGGGGTTTTGTGTATTTTATTCAATTGTACTGAATAAAAACTAATTTGGAGAAAATCTTGTTCATTTTAGCATCACCATCTTTTCATATGCAGAACTTTTTTATTTTTCGGCTGACTCTCTGTGGGCACCCAGGCCATCACCCCAGAATGAAGTTCACCAGACAGGACTCAAAGAATCTTCCTGCAGAACCTTCCTACAATGATAGATGAATTTGCCCTCCTCCTTTCAACTGGGTTGGTGTCTTTAGGAGGCTGAAGAATTGAAAGTTGTCAATGAACAAGGAGAAATAAATTACTGCTTAAATTGCTGTGCTGGCACTTTGCAATAAATACGTGGCTTTTGGTTGAAGTTCGGGCACTGAGGCTCTAAAAGGTTCGCCATCACTGGGCTATGATATTCAACTGTATGGAGAGCTCTGCTAAATCATTGGGCACTTGAAGTCATGTGGCCAGGATGACATCAAAGGTCCTGTTACATCTGCAACATCTAACCCATGTATGTATCTGCTAAAATAAAATCACAGCACGCCTCAATAGAGGATGGGGAGAAGTAGAAATCCAAAGAGGATTTCACTAGCTGTATTTGTGAAAATGCAATGACAGTGTCCCTTTAAATCATTTTTAAAAATGTAAAAAAAAAAACTAGTTAGTAGTATATCCTAACATTTGAGAAATATTTAAATCATATACATTCTCCCTTTTATATCTTTATTTACCAATTTATTGAGCTATGAGGATATTAACTCTAGAAAAAGATGTCTTTAAACCACAGTTTAAATCTGAATCAATTTTAGATTTTGAAAACACAGATATATGGAGCAATGCTGACATCTGCAGTTAAGAAGAAGTTATTGTAATTTGAAGTACTACCAGTAAAAATTCCCCATGCATAGCACCACCTGGCTTCCACAGGAGTACTTAATAAGAATTTTTTTCTATAATATTACTAGTGATGAGTGGCTGTTTTCGAAATTCAGCAACGAACATCAGGTAAAAACTCTGTTTGTCACCCAGACCAGAACCCAAACACAAACCCATTGAAGTCAAACATTGCTCTTAAATTGGATAAGGACTAGATGGCTGGAAAATATTGGGGAAATAACAGAGCCCTGAAAAAAGTGGCGAGGGAAAGAACTAAAAATAATAAAATTACAAAATAACATAGAAATAATAAAATAAAGTAATTTAAAGCAAATAATACAATGCTGTGGAGTCAGCTAGAATGCCATGAGGGGCATCTACAAATTTTAAATAATTGCCCTTTTCAAGGCAGTGTGAAGTACTGTGTACGTATTCCCATACCTTCTTATACAGCAGTGACAGTAATTGTGGGTGTATAGTAGTATAGTGACAAGAACTGTGAGTGTGTTAAAATGAAGTAAACTAAAAATTTGGATCAGGAATGTGGTGCTGCTGCTGGTAGTGGAGTTGGCGCTGCTGCTGCAAGGAAAAGACGTGTTACATCTGCACCTTTAACAACTTCCTCTGTCACAGGCACCAGATTTTGCAGCATATTCCTGTAGACCACAATAACACTCTCAGAATGGACCTTTTGCCAAGTGCTGCCTCTTTCTGGACTCTCAGAATGGAGATGCCAGACAAAAGTGAGGCATTGGTCAATACATCACAAAGAGACACTCAAGATCCATTCATGTCTTTTGACAGCCCTCCACCCCACCCCCATTCAAAATAACAAGGACATCTCAGCCACAGGTCATGGAGCAGTCACTTATGCTCTATAATAACATTTCTAGTTTCCATGGGCAATCCACCTGTCCCAACGGCCGATCAATTTGTGTTGGAGGATGATGATCTGGACAGTGGACCATAGCAGGACATCTGCTATGCATTTTATCATGATGATGAAACTAAACTGCCAACTTCTGCGGCTTTCTGAAATGTGGAGACTAACAAAGAGGGCAGCGTTGAGGACAGCAGTTTGATCCAACATGGATAAAAGGCAATGATAGTTTGGAAAAAAAATGGGGTGGTCCCAAGGCCTAGCTATCCAGTAGAAGATGCCAAAAGGTGCATTGGGAAGCCCATAGCCACAACGTCTCTTACCACGGCCTACCATGACCAGAGAAAGAGCACACAGAGTTTCTCCATGGCTGATCAGTTTCAGTACAGCCATGGGGAAATGGCAGCGAGAGGCGGTGTAACAAATTGGTCTAGGCAAAAGACCACAGACCGGCCAAAGAAGGGAAAGATTTCTTCCTAGACTAGAGGATACCTGGATCAACTGAATGTATTTACAAAAACTAACTTTTTAAAAAACAGAAAAGTTTTAGAAAACCTGAAACTTTGCCAGGTTGTGTCATGCTGCAGTGCTTCCAATATGGCACCAATATGGTCAGCACTGATAATGCCATCATCAGTGCTATCATACCCATCCTTTTCCTAAAAAAAAAAAAAAAAACACTTTAGGTCATGATGGAGGTTGTAGTGGTGGAACAGGAAGAAGCAGAGGAAAATTTGGTATCAGTCCAATCCATACATGCCTGGTCCAACAACCGTAAATGTACCCCACAGCCCAGCTAGGGGACAGTAGGAGGAAGAGGAGGAGTTTTCCTCAAAGCAGGGTAACTGGAGCATGACTAGGGGCATATGAAGGGGGAGGAGGCACCACCCAACGAGAACAAATTGTCAATTCACCTGGGCAGCGAGAGGAAGGGCCAGGTTTTTCCCATTTCTTATTTTAAGGCAGTTAGAGGAAGGGCCATAGCCACCGGTGCTGATTACTGGGTGGTTACCCTGCTGGATCCTCATTATAATGATAAAATAATATCCTTGATTCCACAACTGTAGCTCATGATAGAAAAATGAAAAAATATGGAGACAGTTATTGAGGATTACACAGATTTTGCAAACTCTAGCACTGCTATTCAGAAGAAAATGGATGCAATTCAGGAATATACATGGATTTAGCACACAGTAGAACTGCTATTATGAAATAAACAGATGCAGTGAATGCAGATGTAGCAATTTAGGAATATATACAGATTTACCAAACAGTAGTACTGCTATTTTGATCTAAATGTGTGCTGCTTAGATTATCATGGTACAGGTTTATCTATACATTTATTCAGATTATGAACATTCTACTACAAAAAGAGAGATGAGACAGATCGGAGATGAGAAATGATGAGATCCATAAAATGGATATAAAATAAAATGGCTTTGCTAACTCACCTATAACAAACACAGAGTTAGCTTTTCTATATGCCTCCCTCTCTTCAATAAAGACCTTGTCTGTAACTTATAGAGTCAGTATCTGTACAATGCTGCTTGCTGGCAGGAAGTGCTTGTGTCTGAGCTGCACTTGTAATGCAGGAAGGCGGTGTTGAGGGGTGAATAGTGAACTGTTTGTCTGTCTGTGTGCTTGTACGTTTTCTCCTTTTTCTCCCCTTTGCTGGTCAACAAGCATTTGTCTCTGTCTACTATTGTTTCAACAGACAAACCACTCAGCATTACCTGATCTTACTTGTGTGTGCAAAACCTGAGCAGAGGGTGTGCTGGGGTTATATAGCCTGTACCAGGTGATGCAGAGCTGCAGCCATGTGTATTTCTTATGATTTGGTTACTTGTGTATATTGTAAGCTCCCCTTTATTTTAAAAATGGAGACTGTATTGTGATGTTTTATACATTATTTATGTGAGAAATGTATCTTGTGATGTTTGTTTTAAAGGTGCAACCCAAGGGTGTATCCCTTTAAGACTCTAGGAGTCTTGGGAAACAGTTGGGTATTTAATGGACACCTGTGTGTACATAGATCATCTCTAGGTCAGAGTGTCTGATCTGACCACATGCGAGCTGCTTGTTCCGAGGTAGCTGCAACCTGGCCCTTGAATTATCAACATTTTTGTTCTTGCTATGTTCTGTTTATTTTCTTGTGTAAATAAATATAGGCCTTTTCTTTGGACCTGAAGCCTGAGTGAAGACCTTTTTAACAGCCAGAAGATCCTACATCTCAACAGAGGAGCATGATGCACAGAGCAATGCAGTGTACAGACATGAGAAGCTATTTATGAGAAGAATCTGACTATAGTCAGAAGTTTTACGGTCGTATCCATGGACAAACAAATAGTAAACAGAAGGACTGATAGAGACCGGAATTATATCTGTGAAATGCTGTATTTTTGTTAACAGTGAATTAGATATTATGTTATTTAGCTATCCTAAGTATATTTAAGAATCCTGTCATTTTGGGAACATCCTTTTAACTGCACAAACAGAATTATACCAGAAGGGAACAAAGGGACTTTATCTTTAACTCAAGTATTTCAAAATGTTATCTGAAAAGCACCATTACCTCTTTTCTGCCTGTGCATTGGCTACTGCTTTTGACCCTCACATGCACCTCGCTCTGCGGCACCAACTTGGTGCTTTCACCCTATCACCCCTCTTCACCACTAAGCGGATCATCAGCAGCAGGATCTCCATGTAGTACAACTGGTTACAACAGAGTGCCAGAAATGGAACCTGGCAGCCAAGAGCACCAGTTATGGCTTCTTCGGAGCACCTCTTTCTAAGCCTCTCTCAGTGTAATTGCCAGAACACAATGTACAAAAGAATTTTCTTCCCAGACGATCAATAAAGTTGTATCGTATCATATATATGTGGGTATAAGACACTCTGTGGGCAAACAAAAGTTTGCAGAAGGGAAGGAGTGCTATTTGGATCACAGATGGCTAGGTTTTATAATACCATGCTACTTTTGAAGAATCTCCAAGTTGCCAAGATAGCGGAATACTCTCCGAGTGACCTAATTTTGGAAACGTATGAAGTACATCCAAGGGCGATGTGAGCATTTTGACCCACAAGTATTGTATGAATTTTATTTTAAATAGGACCTGTCACCCCAAATAAACCCTCTAGGAGCTGCTTACTAAAGTATGCAGCTCCCTAGCCCTACCCCAGTAATAGCAGTGTTAAACCACTAGCTTTATCGGAACATAACGATAAAGCTAGCAAACACTGCCATAGCTTTGGAATGCAGGACTGCTGTAAACTGGTGTGTTTTATTCTTAGCAGTCTGTGGATTAGAAGTCGAAGGTGGGGACCATAAATTATAAATATTATGCAATTTCCTGTAACCCCTTGCCACAAACTGACGTAATAGTATGTTAGCATGTGGCAAGGGGTATATGGCGATGGCTCACGGGGATATTGCAGCAAACACCCACCATTAACACCCATGATCAGGAGCATAAAGATCTCAGTTGCAGGGGATGCGACCACAACCTTATAGAGTGTGGTCCCGCAGCTGTTGCTGTTCAATGTTCTCTGTTCTTCTTGCAGGACCCCTAACGGAGGCAGAAACGCACAGTCATTGCTCTGCCACCTCCCCTGCCAAAGCTGGAACTATATTCTCTGGAACATATAGTGCGCTAGATCGGCACCTGACCCGACCAGTCAGCAGGAGAAAGGAGGAGGGACAGCAGTGTGAGCACAGGGGAAGGAGAATAACCAGAGCCTGGACAGTAATGTAGCAGCTGCAGTATAGTAAGGTAACAAATGAATACATAAAAGTATAGGATCAGCTCATTCTCCCCTTCTCCACTACAATCCCTGACTCCTGACAAAGCTGTCTGTAAACAGGGCAGATACGTTTGCTTATTTGATATCTTTCCAACTCCCTCCTAAATCTCCATCTATACTTTATACATATATGAGATTGATATCTACCTGAGGAGTCTGGCTATCTAAATGTAAACTCCAGATTGGGCCCCCCCATATACTTCAAAGTTCGCCATAGTTTCATTTTTGGCAGTGTTCCCTCAGTTAACCCCTTAATCCGGATATGAAAGTCACAAATTTTGGCCCAAATCCACAGCTGCACCTGACCAGGCGTAGTAAATTGATGGGGAACGGTTTGCATATGTATGTGTAGCATATATGTGTATTTTCCAGTGTAATGTGAGGGGAGAGGGGGGGGTGATAGTGGCCCCGATCTGGAGTTTGCATAAATTAAAAAAATAAATACATTTAAAAGGACACCTGTCATCAGGTCTGTGTCACTATTTCTGTCACTACTACCTGTTGGAGCAGCTCACAAGGATCCCATCCCAGCCTTTATCTAGTAATTTCATACATTATTCATTGTAAAATCATCTATTTTTTATCATGTAAATGAGGCTGGTCACATGGTCAGAGGCAGTGATGTCACCGGTTACCCCTCCCCTCTCCTCCCCCTGCTCATGTCTGTGTGTAATGTATAGTAAAGCATGGCTAGTGTGTGTGATGCATCTGCTGACATGCTGCATCCTCCTAATCTACAGGTGAGAGACACAGACATGAGCTACACATGAATCTGACATGTTCTGCTGTAACATGGCTGCCTGGAGCTGCTGTATCTCTCCTAAACACACACACAGGCTGCAGGGGGCGTGGCCGCCAGCACCAGGAATCACATCATTATACAGCCTCACATCATTATACAGGCTGTCAGTCATGCACTGGGGGTGTGGCTGTGCCTCCCCCTCATGAATAAGGTGGACAGCTTGAATATGCTAATGCTTCACTGGACACTTCACAGGTCATTTGCATACAGCTTTAGGACCTCATTGCTTAGGTTGACAGGCATGTAGAGGGACAATGAAGGGATAGAGGCAATGCTCTCTAATGGCAGTTTATGAAAATATATTTAGTTTAGGGGGGTTATTTTGCATGACGGGTTCTCTTTAAAAAAAATGAAAAACCTAAAAGTTCAACTCTTTCCCTTTCCCTAGAACTTTCCTAAAAAAAAGAAGGAAAACAATAGACGTTTTGTATCGCTGTGTCCCAAGAGTCCTAATCCTTCAATGTCCAAAACATTAAAGGATTCATAAAGATTAAAATAAAAAAAGTGAAGGAAGAAGAAGGCGCCGAGAGAAACAAGGAGTTTCTGGGGGCAGAGCAGGCTAAAATACTGGAGATGCCATGGATGACAAAAAATAAATGAATCCTCTCCTTTCCTGGCTCCTCTACTCCTCCCTAATCCATATTGCAGCTCTTCTCTATGCACCGCTCTGCGTCCCACGCTGGGTTGTACGTGTCCGCATCAGGACCCAAATGTAGAACTGTGGCAGAAAAGGAAGAGGGCAGTTGAGCAATACAGTAAAGCTCCTGTGTCCTCTCATGTGGTCGGCCTGCTCTGGATCCGGATGCCGGCACATGCAAACGGTGTCAGGAGTCGGAACACAGAGTGGAGCAGCAGGAGAGGACCTTGGAGCAGTGAGAACTTTTCGGCGTTGTAAGTTTGGCTTTACAAACTCAACAGCACGGGTACTTACAATACATTCTGTCTGAATGCTACATTAATTAATTCTTGCCCGACTTAAATTGAATTCTACCACACCTGTCTGTCTCCTGTTGATTTTGCCCAGGGGTGATAAGTTAGTGGAAATGACAACTTCTGGACCAGGACTCTGACATATAATATATATGTTATATCATATTAGGTCTGCATTCCATTTCATCTTGCTAGAAGTTTTGTTTGGCTTCCTTGACCCTTTGGCTGTTCTCTGACTATCCATTCTTTCCAATTGATTCTGTACTGCATTACCTCTTGGTTTTACTGCATTTGTTAACTACACTTTATGTTTGTATTGTCCAGTATTTCTGTGTGTACACTTTGGATGGGGGAAGGGACCGTCGACTGTCACATAGGACTTAAGTTATGCTGGACAATAAAGTAGTGGTAGCTGAGAAGGGGATTTAGCAGGCCTATGTCTGTCGAGGTTATTCCTAGCTGTTCCCTCGCTGAATTACATTATAGCTAGTGCTTAACCTTCTCCTGGTCCATTTCAGTATGACCACTTTTCTGATCTGTCAAACTAGGTACATGTTATTTTGCAAGATCAGGCTGAAGATGCAGCACCTCTTGTGGTGTAATAGTCCCTTTCCTCCCGGGAACATAAAGTGAACATGTTGCTCCCAGAATGTTTCAGAAGTAATTTCTACTGTATTATCCGGTGAATTCCCCCTGCTTCCAAGCTCACATGGTGGGAGTAGTGATCTCCCTTTAATAGAAAGATCACCAACCTTGAACCTTCCTCCAAGAATGGAGGATTGGTCATTCATGGTTCAATTTTTTAGATTCTAGAGTTCCATTTTTTCTGAGCCAGACCATATATTGTATCCACTCCCATCTCTCCCATGTACTGATTACGTAACTAAACAGAGTAAAAGAAACAAAACAAAACAAAAAAAAAACACACAGCATCTCCTTTCCTTGATTTGCTTAAACAGGTTGTGGCTGCCTGCTGCTTCTTTAAGATTCATCTCCGTGGGGTTTACAATCTAATCTACATCAGTGAGGGGGATGAGTGGAAGAAAGTGTTCAATACCTCAGGTGGATCAAGACAAAAGGAAAAAAAAAGGGGGACAACAGAGGACGGCGCCTCGGGTAATAACGTCTGGTAAATCCGGCTCAGGAATAGGAGAAATCGGAGGTGCTCACCTGATAAATTCTTGTATGAAGGCACATAGAATACTGGAGGTAGTTGCTTCCTCCTTCATGCCTGGAATATTGATCCAAGGATGGCTACAAGTATTTGTAGGGGGTGTCCCTGTCTATGCAACTCCCACAGTCTGGATAACCGGCACACACCACAAGGGGTCCGGTGAAACAGCAAAATAAAGGCAAAAGACACCAGGACTATCGTGGGGCGCTGACAGCTCACTTCCCAAAAACCTCAAATACCTTAATCTTGCCAAAAATTAGTAAATTTTAATGCTCTTGTTAAAATACACAAATTAAAAAAGCTTGAATGCCCATTCGGGTGTTCAACACCCTTTCTCAAACAAGAGCATTAAAATTTACCTCAGGCTCTTTTGACCTGGTCTAATGCCCAAAAGAGACAACAATGCCAGGATAATAAAAAAAACACCTTCTTCCAGTCTGGTCTTCCAGTAATGTGAAGTCTTTACTGGTAGGCCCCAATAGGGCACACAAAACTGAAGCATTGGTCAATTATTTGGCAGACAGTTCTTCATCCGTCAAGGGATTAATCTTCACCACACTAAACCTCTGTTAAAAAAGCCGAGATCACAGCTTCATCCCCGTTCAAAACAGCAAATCTGTCTCAGAAAAGAAAGGAAAAAAAAAAAAAAAAAAAAAGACATGGAGCAGTCACTCATGCCGTATAATAACTTTCTTAGCTGGGATCCTGTGTCCCATTCACCTGCCCTGAGACTTTCTGCAATTTTCAGATGGAGGGTGGCACAAGTGAGGGTTCAGTGATTGAAGATGCCAGGGATAATAAGGAGGTTCAAGAACAAACATGGATGGGAGACAATGATCGTTATGGTGGCAGGAGATAAGGTAAAAACCAAATCTATTGAATGTCGCTTTCTCAACTGTCTTTACCCAGAAAAATCAAATAGTGGATGACATGAAGACTATGTAAATCCTCTTAAATGTCAGAAATCAAGAAATGGTGCAGCGCCGCTTCAAAAGCGCCAAAAAAATAAATGAATAAAACAATCAGCAGGCGGAGATGGCATACACTCCCACTTTTGAGGAATTATGTACTGTGAAAGACCATTATTTTTAATATTTAAAGATTCATTAAAGGAGAGGTTGTGGTGCATACAAATGTGGTGCCAATTTACATTAAAAAATCAAAATGCAATCCTGGAAACTACAGAACTGTGAGTAACTTTAGTGGGAAAAATACTTCATGGGTTTGTTAAGAGATGCTATGGATCCTGTCAGACTCATCTGATCAGCTTCTATGAGGAGCCAAGTTCTAGACTGGACCTGTGGGAGGCTGAAGATGCTGAGTAGACTTTTTCAAGGAATTTAATACAAGTCTGCATAGCAGGTTGGTACATAAAATGAGATTGCAGGGACTAAGAAAAAAAAAAAAAAAAAAAAAAAAAGTGTCAAAACAGAGGGTCAACATTAATGGTACATGCTCAGATTGTGTTGAAGTTACGATTGGGGTGCCACAGGGGTCAGTATAGGGCCCTCAAATTTTTTTATTAACGACTTTAAATATTTGTAGATGATACTAAGCTCTGTAAAGTAACTGATACAGAGGCAGATAATATAAAGTTACAGAGACACTTGTGGAAGCTGGAGGATTCTGTGGAGCAATGGCGGAAGATGTTTAATGTAAATAAAATGTTAGGTTATGCACTTGGGCTGTGGAAACAAAAAGCATAATTCTGTCCTAAATAGTCAATTATTTAGCAAAATGTCAGCAGAAAGACTGGGGTACTGGTTTGTCCTTGGGGTCCAGTTATGGTCCTGAACCAAAATTTTTTCACAATGTTCAGAGGAAACTGCGTTTTGACCAACCCGGTCATCACTTGTCACAAGCTCTACCATGGTAGACTAGATTAGATATTTAGCAGTAACTGTTGTATAAAGGGAACCTGTCACCAGGAGACCCATTTTTAGCACTCCCCCAGTCCCCACAGAGCATAGTACATACTCTGCCAAAGTGTTTTGCCAAAAATTGGTTTTACAGAAAAAAAAAAAAAGATATGTTATATTGTACCTTTCATTAGCATCTGCTGTGTGACTAGGCAGTTGCCCAATAGGAGGGACTGGAAAGGAGCAGCCCCCCCCCCACCCTTGGGAAACATGTGAGCTTTTCAAATATGTATATAATATAATAATAACTCCCCACACTCAGGATTGGCTGTAGAGGAGCAGGGGGCGTCAAGTGATGGGTGTTTTCATTTGAAAAGGTCACATGGAGTAGCGGAATCCCAAGGGTGGGGGTGGGGGGGGACTGCTCCTTTCCAGCCCCTCCCATTTGGCAACTGCCTAGTCACACAGCAGATGCTAATGAAAGGTACAATATAACATATCTTTTTTCTGTAAAACCAATTTTTTATACAAAAACACTTTGGCAGCATATGTACTATGCTCTGTGGGGACCGGGGAGTGCTAAAAATAGGTCTACTGGTGACGGGTTCCTTTAAGCACTGCTTGCATTACATATTTGCCATTTCTCTCTTAACTAGTAAATACATTCTCCAGACATGTGAAAGTTGTACAATGAACAATTTAGTAGAAGTCTACTTTTGCTTGAAAACCCAAATGTCATACAATGAAGACAAACCACCATTTGTATAAAAAATACTTTATTAAAAATTGTAATTAAAAAAAATAACTGTTCCAATAACACCAAGGGTTAACTATGAAAACTTATTTCTGTTTACACATCTGTGTCCTCATATCAAATTATGAGCAGTTTAGGCCAGATTAGATTAATGCAATTCTGCATTTGTGGAAATGGCAGTTTCAATGGCTGTTTACAGGCTCTGACAGATCCAATAACTTTACAGTATACTGCAATACAATATGCAGAAAATAAGCCATTATACAGCTCCCGTACACAGGAAAATAGGGATTTTTGAAAATGGAGAACAAAAAGCAAAAACTTAAAATGGAAAAAGTCCATTGTTGGCAATGGGTTAAAATGGTTTTTACTGCTTTTTACTTTTGGCATTACTATGACTGCAGTCGGATTTCCTGTGGGAACGCTCAAATCTGTGGAGAAAGCTGGCACTAATTTTGAAGTTTCCCTGTAGCAGCAATGTTTCCCTGTATAATGTGCTGAAAACATGGTATATATTCTGTATTAAAATAGTATTTTCTTTCCCGAACTACTGCAGTAGTTGAAAAAGGCTTGAGAATGAGCCAAAACGTGTCCCATTTACTGCCATATCATGGAATAAGAATAAAAAGAAGCTGACGAGATTTGTGGGTGCCAGGATTTTCTTCTTTAATTGATGCCTGAATGTCCAAGTCAATTTGTGCAGTTCTGTAATCCGCTTTTATTAAATTACAATATATTTGGAAAACCTTTAATTTTCATAAAAATTTTTACTTTGTTTTTTTCATGACATGTGATTAATTGATAGGATAGTTTTTTCTTTATAAAATTAGCCAATAAATGACTACAGACATGAAAAATACCAGCTATAATTTTTCCAATTAAAAACTTTGTTCAGCTATAATTTTTCCAATTAAAAACTTTGTTCAGCTACAAATGCAGAGGGTGCATGTGCTTTTGCAATTCTGCAATCTGTAAGCAAAGTCTTTCCTACAGCTCCTTCTATATGCTGCTTTCAGCAGTTTTAACATGATATAATATGGATGGTTCCTTCACAGAACTGAGGATATCCACTCTTAAAGTTACAGTCGGAAATCCCGTAAATAGAAAGCTGTAATAAAATTTTTTTTATTTTTATGTACAACTTTAAGGGCATATATATTTCTGGTTCCGTGACGCAACCATATACAAGCCAGTTCATTTTCTCCTGCGTAATATGACACAAGAATTGTATAAGCCCTGGTTCAGGAGATCTAGCGGTTTGAAGTTGGACACCGCCATGACGTCTATAATCGTCCTTTCTTCACAGGGCATGTGCAAATAGGACACGTGTAGCTGTATGGCAGTTGTGAAGGGGTTAAAACCTGTCACCAGACTTTCACACACACACACAAAAAAAAACCTAATTACAGCATATAAGCTATGGGAACCTAACTGTTGCCCACACTGTATTTAAGCAAGGTTGTAAAACTTATATTAAAATATATTTCCTATATACAGAAAATGAACTTTGAAAGCCTACCTGGCACACTGCAAGAAGTAGCAGCGAGTAACAAGGGGTGCGTTATTTATTCCTTCAGCCCAATTCCTCCCTCAAATCGGTTCACCTCATCCAGCGCTGAAGGAAGGGCGATTGACGGAGATACCAGAGATTTTCGCCGAGTCGTTGTGACTTGCGTGAATAACACACACCCCTTCTATCTTTCTAGCTTTTGAAAAGCTAACTATAAATCTAGATTACACTGGGGAACAAAAAAAATAAATAAAATTAGTGTTACCTGCAGTCTTTCACCGGATTTGGGGTATAATTGAGCTGTGGATTACAGAAATACCTTCCATTTCTCTTTATTCAGCGACCTCATGGAAAATCTCTAGTCCACAGCTACAAAATATGCGTGAAATTGGTAAAAAAAAAAATGCATTTTCGACGATTTCATGTGGACTTTACGGCTTTCACTGTGGGCCCCAAATGACAAGTCTACTTTATTCTTTGGGTTGGTACAATCATGTGGTTGTTTTTGTTATCAGGTTTTATAATGTTTTCATACATTTGCAAAAATTAAAACCTTTCATACTTCGGTGTATGGAGCTGTGGGTGGTGTCGTTTTTGTGACTTAATGACGTTTTCAATGCTACAATTTTAAGGACTGTAAGGTCTTTTGATCACTTTATTGAATTTTTAAAATATTTTTTATATATTTTGTATATAAATAATATATTTTATATATTATATATTTTTTATATTTTTGCAAAATGCCAAAACAGTAGCATTTTCAAATTTGGCCACCATTTTCCGTTACGGAGTTAAACGCCAGGAAAAACAGTTATTATATGTTGATAGATCAGACATTTTGGGATGCGGCAAACAGTTTTATGATTCTACTATTTATTTATTTATTTATTTATTTATATCAGTTCTAGGGAAAGGTGGGTTTGAATTTATAGGTTTTTTTAAAAATATTTGTTTTACTATTTTATCCAATATGGCAGTACCCACATGCCGCCGGGATTCAAACCACTCCGGCAGCTCTGCCGGAGGCATTTAAATGGTCAACACCCATGATCAGTGTCAGCACCAACCGTGCGTGTTACTGGTGGGTGTTTGCTGCAATATGCAGCAAACGCCTACCTTGTATGGAGAGGGCTCAGCCCATTAGCACTCTCCATACACCTGCAGCTGACATGTGACGTACCATTACATCACACAGCGTATGGGGTTAAAGGCCATGCCATTTTAGTTTACTGTTCACATAGCTGTATGAGGGTTTGTAGAACCAGCTTTTTTTTCATGGCAAAGCTAAATTTACCAAATCATGAATGGAATAAATGTGAGGTTTGTTTATATGGTTTTTACCGTGCGTGCCAAAAAATTATTTTACCTTATTTTCTGTGGGTCAGGATGATTTAAACAGTAATATATACATTTGTTATAGGTGTAAAGCGACATTGTCATCAGCATTTAGTCCACTAAATTGACAGTACCCTCAGGTACAGTATAGAATTATTATTAACATTCCTTTTTTTATGTTGAAAAACACATTTAAATGAAAAATTACATCCAGCTAAAAAAACAGATTCCTGGTGATAGGTTCCCTTTAAAGACAAATTTTGGAAAACTGGAACTGACACTTCTTAGCTCATTGCGATATGAAAATGCTAGTAAAAAGTTCTTTTTTACAGATTGTGAGCCGTCACAGGCAGAATCTTCCTCACTTGTTTAAGATCAATGTAGTTTTTGTGTCTTTAGTACCTGTATTTGTTCTCTATTTTCTTTATCTTTTGTTATCTATGTGAACCCCTTATACAGCACTAAGGAATTAATGATGCACTGCTAAAAATTATTAATCACCTATACAATATCTTGTACTTTATCTAAAAGACACCATGTCATACAAGTGGGTCATGGTGAATGCAGAAGCCAAGAAGCGGAACTTGTGCTATCCTAGCAAGAGCCGAACTATGACCAACAGCCAGGAAAATGCAGCAACGACTGTGGTCATTGTTCACATTGTCCATGACTTATCTTAGATAGTACAAATGGGAAATAAAAGCTTAAATAAAAAATAAAAAAAGCACGATAAAAAAGAAACACCCCCTAAAAACCCAGTTGGTAGAAAAATAAAAAAAAAAATTCTAAAAGCCAGAACTAGTGTGTTTGTTCATCGCACCAGGAAGAGTGAATATAATTAATTTATACACACACTACAAAATACTCAACTTGCTACATTTATGCAAAAAGGAAAAAGTTATCAAAACATAACTATGAAAAAGAAAAATAATAGGGGTAGGTTAAACAAAAACACAAAAGGCCATATTTTGACACCTATTACTTTAATACATTTTGTCCACATCTGTGGTGCAATTAGCACATTTAAAGGACACCTGTCATCAGGTCTGTGTCATTTGTCCTGTCACTACTACCTGTTGGAGCAGCTCACAAGGCTCCCATCCCAGCATTTATCTAGTTATTTCATACATCATTGTAAAATAATCTATTTTTTATCATGTAAATGAGGCTGGTCACATGGTCAGAGCCTGTTCCCCCTCCCCTCTCCTCCCCCTGCTCATGTCTGTGTGTAATGTATAGTAAAGCATTGCTAGTGTGTGCTGCATCTGCTGACATGCTGCATCCTCCTAATATACAGGTGAGAGACACAGACATCAGCTACACATGAATCTGACATGTTCTGCTGTAACATAGCTGCTGTATCTCTCCTAAACACACACACATGCACACACAGGCTGCAGGGGGTGTGGCCACCAGCACCAGGAAGCACATCATTATACAGCCTCACACCATTATACAGGCTTTCTGTCATGCACTGGGGGTGTGGCTGTGCCTCCCACTCATGAATAAGGTGGACAGCTTGAATATGCTAATGCTTCATTGGACATTTCACAGGTCATTTGCATACAGCTTTAGGACCTCATTGCTTAGGTTTACAGGCATGTAGAGGGGCAATGAAGGGATAGAGGCAATGCTCTCTAATGGCAGTTTATGAAAATATATTTAGTTTAGGGGTGGGTTATTTTGCATGACGGGTTCTCTTAACTTGAGAACGGTTAGGCAGAATTGATGGAGTGAAAGGATTTTAAGGGGCAGTTAGCTTCAGCAAATATGCTAATTAGGCATTCCACTGTCAGAGGTGGTCCTGGCAGTAGATGTATAAGTAGCATATTGGGCACTGGGACTTGTGGCACTAATATGTAGGCAAGAATATGGAGTATTTAGGCACCTTATTTTTAAGCCTTAAAGGGGTATTCTCGTCTGGGCATTCACAATCAGTTTCATGAATCTTCCATATATAAACATTTCTTCAATTGGATGTTATTAAAAAAAATGTTCCTGTGTGAAGATAATTTCTCATAAACATAGTCATGTTGTCCCTTAGAAACGAGATGGCTTCCTCGGTTACGACCACGTCACATTTAGGCAGCAGTGGGCAGACATGCGCTATTGAGCTCTGCCTGACCACCTGACTTCAGCAATCATTACCACAGGACGGCTGTGGGACCTGCAGTAACTCCCGGATATTTCATATACAAAAACTTTTTGTTTATTTGTGCAATCCCTCCAGCAGAGGTGGCCGTATCCGAGGAAGCTATCTCGTTTCTAAGGGACCACATAACTACGTATGTATCAGAAATTATCTTCACACAGGAACATTTTTTTTTAATAACATCTAATTAATGAAATGTTTATTAATGGCAGATTAATCAAACTGAATGCTAATGCCCAGACGAGAATACCCCTTTAAGGCTGTATGGGACTTCACACATAAGACTTGAACTGAACTTTGAAATGCGATTCAAAGGCTGCATGAAGGAGCTTGGCACGATTGTATATGCACTTACAATGAAATGCATGTGATCATGGAATTAGCACCACTTATTTCAGTGTAAAAGCATAAGGTGATTGAGAGAAGCTCCTATCCTAAGCGTTTGAAAAGTGTTCCAAAACGCAATACAAACATTACTTAACACTACCTCAACAGGTACATAATTTTTTTTAAATACGCCCAAGTTTCCTAAAATTATCTTGTGTGTTTTCTCTTTGTAGTCTTTAAAAGTCAAGATCTAAGATACTTACCGATTAATTACACAGACACTAAACAATGTAACAAGACATGTGTTAAAATGACTATTTATTGTTTCTGAACCACCGTGCTTTCACTTAAAGTGCATAACATCAGCCCTAAGGGTATGTGGACTTTTAATAAGGGCAATCTGTGATTTCAGATAATAAAAATCATTATGGTTGGGTCCACACTGTGCTCTTCAGGATCCAGCAATGTCATGGAGATTGAGTGAAGGGCTGGCAAAGCTTTTAAACTGATCTCTTTTTTCATCTCCATGCCCCATTCGAGCATTAACGAATGGGACTTACGGACTTTACAGTGATGCATGTGACTGATCACATCCTTCTTGAATCACTGTAACGCCCTTAACCCACCTCATGTCTGTAATAGTCATCCCCTGGATGGAGCCAGGGGATGAAAGAAGTAGTATTTTAACTGGTGTTGGGAATGGATATGTAGCAGGGTTGTGTGTGTATGCATCACTTAGTATAAAGGGATGTTTTTCCTTTTTTGTACTCTCAATTTTTCTGTGGAAAAAGGAACGGAAAGAGAACCAGTCAATAATTCAAGCCAAATCTGATGTAACTCTTTCAAATGGAAAAATTATAGCTAAAATAAAATACCTGTTGCTTACCAGTCAGTCAGGCTCTCTTAAATTTTCACTGTTTAAAGACACACTTCGTTCTATCTGAAAAATAGAAAGAAAAATGCAATATTTGGAATATTTTAGCACAGGATTTTAGTTTTTAATAATAGAATTACTATTGAAATAAAATATATACAGTACAGACCAAAGGTTTGGACACCCCTTCTCGTTCAAAGAGTTTTCTGCATTTTCATGACTATTCTAGATTTACACTGAAGGCTTAAAAACTATGAATCAACACACATGGAATTACATACTTAAGTATACGCAAGTGTGAAAAAACTGAAAATAATGTCTTCAAAGTAGCCACCTTCTGCTTTGATTACTGCTTTGCACTCTTGGCATTCTTTTGATGAGCTTCCAGAGGTAGTCACCATAAAAGCTTTTCACATCACACGTGTGCCCTGTCAAGTTTAATAAGTGGGATTTTTTAATTTATAAATGGAGTTGGGACCAGCAGTTGTGTTGTGCAGAAGTCAGGTTGATACACAGCTACCGAATAGACTGTTAGAATTTGTATTATGGCTAGAAAAATACAGCCAAGAAAATGAGTGACCATCATTACTTAAGGAAATGAAGGCCAGTTAGTCTAAAAAAATTGGGAAAACGTTGACAGTGCCCCCAACTGCAGTTGCAAAAACCATCAAATGCTACAAAAGAAACTGGCTCACAAGAGGACCGCCCCAGGAAAGGAAGACCAAGAGTCACTTCTGCTGCAGAGGAGAAGTTCATCCAAGTCACCAGCCTCAGAAATCACAAGTTAACAGCAGCTCAAATTAGAAACCAGATCAATGCCAGACAGAGCTCTAGTCAAAGACACATCTCTATAACAACTGTTAAGAGGAGACAGTGTGCAGCAGCCTTCATCGTAAAATAGCTGCTAGGAAACCACTGCTAAAGGACAGACAACAAGCACAAGAGACTTGTTTAGGCCAAAGAAAACAAGGAATGGACCAGTGGAAATTTGTGCTTTGGTCTGGCGAGTCTAAATTGGAGATCTTTGGTTCCAACCACCGTGCCTTTGTGCGACGCAAAAAAGGTGAGTGAATGGACTCTACATGTCTGGCTCCTACCGTGAAACATGGAGGAGGAGGTGTGATGGTACATTGCTAGTGACACGGTTGGGGATTTATTCAAAATTGAACCAGAATGGTTAGCACAGCATCTTGCAGCAGCATGCTATTGCATCCAGTTTACGTTTGGTTGGACCATCAATTTTTCAACAGGACAATGACCTCAAACACAAACACACCTCCAGGTGGAGTAAGGGCTATTTGACCAAAAAGGAGAGTGATGGGGGGCTACGCCAGAAGCACCTGCCCTCCATCGCCAGACCTGAACCCAATCGAGATGGTTTGGGGTGAGCTGAACCCCAGAGTGCCAACAAGTGCCAAACATCCCTGGGAGCTCCTACAAGACTGTTGGAAGACCATTTCAGGTGACTACCTCTTGAAGTTCATCAAGAGAATGCCAAGAGTGTGCAAAGCAGTAATCAAAGCAAAAGGTGGCTACGTTGAAGAACCTAGAATACAAGACACATTTTCTGTTCACACTTTTTTATTAAGTATGTGTTGATTCATAATTTTGATACCTTCAGTGTGAATCTAAAATTTTTATTGGTAGTGAAAATACAGAAAACTCTTTGAATGAGAAGGTGAGAAACTTTTGGTCTGTACAGTACATAGATTTAATATGGAGTTAAAAAATTTTGTTTACTTGTTACGGGCAACATTCACTTTTCACAAAATTCTATAAAATCTATAATATTGTGACTGCCTGGACTACTCATAGGGTATCTTCATACACGCAGAATGGCTTTAAAGCCACATATCAGGAATTATGCTCTCTGAACTCTGCATCAAGAATCTCTTTATGCAGTGAAAAGCAAATTGGAAATCCTATGCTTGTACTGTACCATTCTAATAATCTTTGCATAATATATGTAGTGTGGAGACCCTAGGGTGAATACATAAAGTCCATATTATGTGTTATCAAGACTGTACCATTCCGGTCAATTAGAATTTGTAGCTATGAAGATGCCATGTGCTGCAGATTATTACAACCTCAGCATTTAAATTTTCTGCTGCAGAATTAGCATTTTCGTGAAGTCAGATAAAAACCTGCAAGATTCCACACAGCAAATCCACACCAATTGAGGATTTAATTTAGATTTTCACATGGATTATCTGCTTAAAAATTCTGCATGCACTCTAAACCTTATACATTTTGAGAGAGCACATTTTCCAGGGTAAAAGGCTTCTTAGCTCACAACATTCCAGAGTAAATATTTAGTCAATGGCTGGGAAGGGATTTGGCTGGGGTTACCAGAATCACACACACACCAAAAATAATCCCCATGTGTGTATCAGCCAAGTGCTGCATGCACCCAGTGCATAGACTTAAGCGAATTGCCATTTTATGGTGGTATGCTCGTTTCCTCAAAGCAAACATGGGTAGGATTTCACTTGTTTATCCAACACCGATGAAACTGATGAAAGTGTTGCTTTCAATGTTACATCTCAGAGCCTGTAAAAACAAAAATACACTGTCAGAATAATAAAGCATATTTAAGGAACTTAATGCAAAGAAAAAACAATTCCTAAAAATAAACTTACTTCGTAGATCAATGTATAAGCAGTATAGTGACAAAAGCAAATAGGTTATGAGGGGTCAGAAAATCAGTCCTTGGTACAAAGAAAATATGTGACATCCAAAATAATCTAAAGTTATGCACCTGTGAAACATGATTAGTGTTAAGAGCATCGAGTCTAGCTGGGGGGGGGGGTGAATAGGAAAATTTATATTGTACCGCTCACCTATCAAGTAGATCACAAATCAGGTGTACTGCCACAGAAGATTTCAGTTCGTTCATTATAGAGAGCACTCCATGATCTTTCCCATCTGACATTGTGATGTACACTGGAGATCAAAATTGGAAAAAACACAAAAATCCCTAAATGTCATTGTGTAGTCCTATGTGAATATATCACAACATGGGTGAACTAGGAGTATTTTAAGGTTATTTCATAAATTGTATATATTTTAAACACAAAGAATTAACGTAAATGACAATTAAAATGATCAAAAATAGAGAACACCAAGATACCTGCAAGTTTTTGGTTATCTGGCACCTGGTTACCATTTTAACATGGTAGATGCATTGGCTACAAGTTCATTACTGAACAGGATAAGGATCTGTCCCTGTCATAGTGTCTCAATGTTTACAAGCATTTGTACTAAAAGCCGATTGTGTAGTGATCACATCTCTCATTAGCTCCAAGAATCAAAAGACTAGATTCCCCATTGCTAAGGAGCATGTTGTATCGAAGAGAAGTGGACCACAGTTTTAGTAATGAAAGCAAGTTTCAAATAGAAGAGTGGATGAAAATCCCACCAGAGCAGTGTGAGAGACTAGTGATGTGTAGGTGTGCTCAAGTCCTTCAAAGCAAAGGCCTGTGCACTTCCTAATGATGATTGGTGATATAGGTCATACTTTGGCAATTTTGTAAAACACTTTTTGAGTAGCATGGTGTACCGCTTAGTAAAACCCGTCAAATGTTGATCAGTGGAGATAACATATCTTTAAAAATTCAAGTGATCTTACATTGTTCTCCAATTTTGATCTCAAGTGTATGCGAGTCTACATACATACCTAATGGAAAAATGTAATAGGTTTTTTTTGAGTGTGTATTTGTGGCAATTGTTCATTCCATATGAAACAAGAACAGAACTATGTACCATGGCTTATTCATAATCCTCCCTGAACTCCTTTTAAAACAAAGTTGAAATACAATGGAACATGTAATAGTGGGCGAAGGCTTCATACGGAGTTTAACATAACAACCACATGAAAGGGACTGACATTAGATTTTACTCAATTTCAGAGGATGCGAGCTTTCGTTCAGTAAATTTACAGCTTTTGTTCAATACGGCCATGTGCACAAAACCTTAATGTCAGAAGCCAAGCTTCAATTATGGTAATCCTCACCGTTTCCATGGACCAAATCACTTTTTCTCGTCCTTAGGTGTTATGCTACAGATCACATTGTTGGACCAAGTTAACAAGCCATCATCTTTCAAAAGCATTGGTTTAAACTTGCTGGTTGGTGGGGGTTCTGACAGCTGGATCCCTCACTAAATAGGGTGCAATTTCCCCATATGAATGGAGTAACCCCAACACAATTCATATGTGGGACACTACTTAAAGGAAACCTACCATTAAGTAATCCACCTGCAGAAGTAGATCTAATGGTAGATTCCTTCAACCTGCCTTTGCACTGCAATGTTTCCCATGGATAGGGCCTAACTTTTTTTCAAGGGAAACCCCCTTTAAGGCAGTGGCAGGTAGGAGAAGTCTAACCATCATTACTACTTCTAATGGCAGTTTCCTCACAGTAGGTTTCCTTTAATGGATCATGTGAATATAAGCACACCAAACAGTTCGATAACAAATCTCTTATTTATATCTTCAAAACATACATCAATACATGTGAACAGCACATTCAATGAGCATAATTATCATACTTCAAAGAGTTCATTTTGTGTTGAAGTCCACCGAGATCCAACTCTCACATTCCCAAACGTGTAGCACTGAGATTAACGGTGCAGAAGGCAGCTACGTTTCGGAGGCGTTGCTCCTGCTGCAGCTTTGCTTTACTCATCTCTGGACTAAGATAGCTAACTTGAGAAATCCTGAATTAAACTGATTTCTCTGCTTACAAAGACCATTGGTGAAGTTCTCTGGATGCTGATGAATTACTGAACCTTAGTCCCAAGTAGCAATTTTTTTTTGAAGTGACAAAAAAAAAAAAAAATCTTGTCTGGAGTTACAAATTATAAAATATACCTGTTCTGACTTACATACCAATTCAACTTAAGAACCTAGGGATCCTATCTTTCAATAACCCCGATACTGCCTGTACTCAGCTATTCAGCAGTAACATGCAAATAATGGAAAAAAGTACAGTCACACACATGTTAGACCCCACTGACCAGCATGTTATCACCTATGTAGTGGGATAGATGATAAATTGGTCCAATTTCTATGAGTTACCCCTTCACATAAGTGAAAAGTTCTGCAGGCTCAAGATCCTGGTTTGCTTACTAATTTTTTTTATTCTGGAACAAAGACAGACTAAACCAGCATACTACTTATTCCTGGATGTAGAGAACAGCTGAAATGATCAGCTCAAGACAAAACCACAAGGAAGACAATTTAGAAAAAGTTGAGGAAACTTGAAAAAAACTTCAGAAACCTCTCACCATGCTGTACCTAGGCTGTAGATGAACAAAATATGACACTTTGTTAAAGGGGTATTCCCAAAAGATTCTTAAATATTCTAATGATAACAAAATTACAAATTACAAATTACAAGTATTATTGAATTGTTATGAATGGCTTCTTGTCTGCACACTGCAGTAAATCTCCGCCTACCCTCTGCATTACAAAACCAGCTCAGACAAAGGCAATACCTACACACAAGCAGCAGTGTGCAGAGACTTGCTCTACAATCTACAGTCAGATAAGGTCATTATCCAGGGGCGGGAGGCATATAGCAGAGCTGACTATGTTATAGGCGAGTTAGCATAGCTGAGAGTGTCAATGTGTTTATATCCATCTCATGGATCTTATGTCCCATTTCTGATCGGCCTCATCTCTCTTGTTCTATGTGTCAGATACTAGTAGAATGTTCAGAAGCAAAATAAAAGTTTAGATATACCCTATGGCCTGATAATCAAAGCACATTGTCAGCACACAGTATCCCATAGCACAGAGAAATCATGAAGTGTCTGCTGAGAGTCTTCCCGGCCACACGGACCATCACTGAGTGATAGGAGCTAAAACAGCAATAAAACTACTGTAATATTTTAAGTAAGGGAGTTCAAAATTATCTTTATTTTGTAAAACAGCACTAGGGTTAGGGTTTATAATTTTAGAACTGTCTTTCATGTGCAAATCCCAAAAAGGTAGCTTACTTTGCTTTCATGAATGTAATGGCTGCTTCCAAGATGAATTCATAGTATTAATTCATACTAGTACTTTCTGACCATTTCAATTGCATTCTTATCTGCAGCAACATTTTTAACGCCATTTTGTTTTATTACAGTAATACTGGATAAACATCACAAAAGCAGCACAGTCTGGTCAACTACCAGTGAATGACAACATGGAGACATCAACATTTAGCTTTAAAGCCTGGGAAATAGACAGCAAGTATAGCAAATTTACTTCCCCCAACCTATTTCTAACGATCCAATTTTCTAGACAAAACGTACAAATATTTCTGTACATTTTAATTTTAAAAAAAACAAAAAACAATCACTTTATTAATAAAAGCGCTAAAAGGTGTGTAAAAAGCAGAAAAGTAAAATAGGTTTATCAAATGTCGATATGCAGCATGGAAGTCTTGAATGCAAAGCGCAAGGGCAGAGTAAAAGATGCTTTGAAGGCATTAGCATTAAGTAGTTGTGTGTGTGTGTGTGTGTGTGTATTAACAAAGGTTATACAATAAGTTATATAGTTTGTGCTATATTGATAGCACAACATATTTTCCCCATTTCATGTATATGGTTTTGTTTTCACATTATGAATGTGAATGTGTTTTATATATTAAAAAAAACACACAATGTGCATAAGCAGCAATGGCAATATTAGCTTCAATATAAAAGAAATGTTTAGTGTGTAAAAACACATTCATGAACAAAAAAGTCTTACCAAGAAATCCAATGCTAATCTTCACTGACCGTGTAGCTTAGCAAATATTCATTCAAAGCATGTCTGGTCAGAGCAGATTCTCCTGATAGTTGGGTAAAAGAAGTAATTAATACATATAATCTTTCATTTCCAACTGTTCAGTATTTTGACATTGGTAAAATGTAGCAGTCATGTAACAATGGGGGAGCAAGGCTAGATCCGCAATGGTGAATTATGCACTACATTACAAAAAAGTTTCTCAGATTTCAGAAATTGATACAAAAAAATTATAATGTAAAGCCAACATGAACTTTATTCTGGAAACCAGCGAAATATCACTTGTTCCAAAACGGTTGCAACTCACCCTCCCAAATACTTTTATGTACAAAATTCTTTATTCTATGGCACAGAATTGTTACCAGTAGTAAAAAATGAAAATGGAATTTCCAGCTTTTATTCCCAAATTTCATTATTTGAGTGCAGATAAGCAATGTTCACACTACTGACAATATGCATTTTACTACTTTTAACACCAAGATTAAACTAATCTATAAATCCACAACAATGTATAAAACAGATCGATCATCTACACTGGCCCCAAATTATTATTTTATTCTTGAGATAGATATACAATCTCAAGCATGTTAAAATTTACTTACTACTCTTTTCCCAGATATATCTCAATGTTTGTTTTAAGCATTACATACACAATAGCCTTTACTACCTGCTTTAATTACTTTTTCCACACATGGAACACTATAATTCCCAAATCATACACAACATTTTTAAAACTTTATGCTCTCAATACTGGTTTCCTCTTCTAGTCTCTCTTAATACTCCAAGGTCTAGCATACACAAAGGATTTTCATACGAAAGACTCCACCAAATATCTGCCTTTTCATTTCAGATGGGAGAAGGGCAATGGGGGGAATCTATCATTGAAACTGCTCCTTACGACAGTTCGGTCTTTGGAGCTCTCCTGCAATCAGATTCATTAAACTTGCTTTGGTCCTTAATAAATCTGCTGGCAGTGTTTTTTGCTGTGTGGGTTGTTTGCAACAGTTGCATGAAAAGTGACAAATAAAAAAAGTTGCAACATAGACCAGAGTATGGACTGGCGTAAATGTTCAAAAAACCATCATAAACAGAAATTTGCACCAATCATAATTCAGTCATATTGTGAAAACTAGCTATGCAAATAATGAATTTGGCGCAAGCATGGTCTATGTCAAAGTGACTTTGCACTGTATTAATGTTTATTTGGCGTGATGGAAAATCCCAAAATAACACCAAACAGACAAAAAAGCCCAATGTTAAATCACCCCGAATGGTTTTTGGGTTTTTTTTTTATACCCACAGTAGTAAAAAAGTGTGTGCATACTGTACTTTAAGGCACTTCTATACCAAAAATTCTGAATGAAGTGTTGAATACTTGTATAATAGGTTTCCAATGAACTGGAAAGTAAGAACTTTATGATTAGCCTAAATGAGTGAAATGTATATACTTACAAAAACAAATGCTACAAACTATAAAAAGAAATTAAAATAAAAGGCAAATTCCGCTAACCAGTTTTCTAGTCTAGATCATATGTGCTATACTGTTAGGTGCTCTAAAACAGTGCACACATGGGGGAAATGGCATTTCACATTTTTTGCAATACTTTGTGAAGGGATATTCAAGCTATACAGGTTTAAATTTGCCCCTTTAAAATAGATCAAATACAATAAAAACAATTTTTAGTTGGATGCATGAAGCACGACTTCCCTTTAAACAAACTTTCAATAAATCAGTAGTGCTAAGTGTGTACATGTGGAATAAACCTTCTCCCACTAATTATTTAACTTAATTTTTTATCCATCAGATATATTCTCTGCACTCCTATCAGCAATGTGCATAATCTTAGAGCTAGCTTATGGGACTCCCTCCTCCCACCTGCATATTTTATCTGAGACCTCAAATGGCTTCTATCCATTTTGCTAGAAAGATGAATTAAAGCAGAAATATCAGAGGGGAAAAATAAAATAAAGATGAGAATGAGGCACTATCGCAAAAAAATATACATTACTGCTTTATAAATATACCTGCACTATTGATTTATTAAAAGTTTGTGAAAAAGTTAGGGACAGTGTGAGTCCACTACAAAATCAAAAGCAGAAGTAGATTGTAGTTCAATTGATTTGGTTTTAGAACAATTTCAAGAATTTCAACAGGATAAAGATTGATTCAGTTTCAAGAATAAAATCACTTTATTTGCCAAAGGAAATTGCACAATGAAAATTTTTATGAATTCTTGATGTAGATCTTGAAATAAGAATCCACGTTCAGTATAGTTTTGAGATCGGTAAGGTGACTTTTTCCTCTGCTCAGACCTGTTTGGAATATGAATTTGGTTTCCATACAGAATGAAAGAAGGCGGCGTTGCTTTTATTGTGACTGCTTTAAATGAGTGATCAAATAAAATTTGAAATTGGAATTGTCTAAGTGGAAAGTACAGGTGGTTTTGTTGAAGATACAGAGCACAAGTTGATAACTTTGTAAGGTAAAGACATCCATAGTCTAGTTTAAATGAGACAAAAGAATCCTTTTTTCCCCTACATTTGAAGAAAAAAAAAATCTGAATTTTGGTAAAGGGGTTGTGCCATAATGCAGGCTCATCACCTATCCTGTGAATAGGCAGTAATTGTCTGATCACTGGGGCTCCTGTCAGGACACTGAAGGAGTATGAGGGTAAATGAGCACTCCAACACTCCATTCAAACTCTACAGGACTGCCAGGTATTGTGCTTGACCATTTCCCTTCAACTTTGAATGAAAAGTCTTTGAATGAAAAGACATGTCGATGGGGAACATAGGGTGTATTTATCACCAGGTTATCTGGTTTCTTGTGCTTTTTGTTTCAACAGAGATTAAAAAGTCTCAAAAAGTAGTACAAGAAACCAGACAACCTGGTGATAAATCCTCCCACCCCCAGGACTGTGTTCTCTTGATTGGCGTGGGTCCCTACAGAAGCCCCAGTTAACAGAAATTCAGCCATTAGAAGACTGATTATGGGGCAACCGTTAAACAATTCACATTAAGGGAAGACTAAAAACAATTTGAATATTTTCAACTTGCATTCATTACAGGCAATTCTTTTACAAAATTAACACATTATAAAACAAGTAATTAGAACTTAAGGTTTTTTCCATTTTATTCACCAGTCATTTAATTACTCAATAGCAGCGGTATTCATTGTGGATAACATGCCTTCAAGGACTGGTACATGCAATCTGGCTTACAAAGACCAGGAACATCAAATTAAATGTAGTGAGTAGGAAACCCACCATTTTTCATCTTTAATATTAGGGACATCCAGTAGGGAAGACTTTGTGAGGAAGAGAGGAATTCCAATACCCATGGCTTTTATTTTACACAAATCTGACTATAGACATTGAGCATTGACGGCAATAGTATGCAAGCTCATGTTAGTATACCTTTGGTCTGCAGAGACAGTGATTGCAGGGTTACCCCATTCTTGAGAAATATCTAACAGATTTTTTAAGTTGAATGGAAATTGTGTAATAAATGCCTTTCAATTATTACAAGAAATCTGGAAATTACATGACATATTTGAAGGGCAAAAATATAGCAGTTGTTACAGGATAGTATTAAATCACTTTCCAAAATGTATCGATAGTTCTGTGACTTGTGTAGGTGTATCCAAATCACAGTAGTACACCCATGCGGAGATGAAATACAAAACTTTATATAAGTTTACTTTGGTTCTCAAAGAGTCTAATTCATCATTTCATTCTATGGGTCAATGTAAAGGATAGTGACTAACATGGTTAGTGACGATCTTTGATGGCATTCTTACATGTGAGAAGATGTTTTAGCATAAACATTTGCTTTACCACAATTCTGCTGTGTAAGTTCACGAGAAATGCCTGTGGAAAAAGTGAGATGGCAATACACCATCTCTAGGTACCACACATGAACAAGCAACCTTAGTCACACGAGATACATGTACTGGTATGCTGAAGAATTACACAAAATTACTTCAAAATCAATTTAAGGATGCATTTTCAGCTGCCTTATATCATTAAGTGATTTCTTTGGAATTTTTTTTGGAACACAGATTTGATCACTCACATATGCAGTCCGGTCTTGAATTGTGTTTGTTTCAAGAATCACAACTCAGTTTTTTTTTTTCTTTTGCTCTTTTTAATAGGATACAACCAAGTTTTGAAAAGGATGAGGTTGTTTGCAGTGGAATTTTGTTTTAATTTTATTATAATTTTTTTATGTGAAGAGTTTTATTGAAATTGCACATGAACAAGTAAACTAGAAATACAGTCACAGAACATATTGCAGAGGCTTCATTAGCCAGAGCTAAACAATTTGGTAGGGCAACTTTTTCCCTTCCAAAAAATGTGAAATTATAACAATAAAATACAAATCAACTACGTCTAGATAGTCAAAACAGCAAATACACAAAATCCTAAAATGTTTAATTATTGAGACAACTTTTAAAATTACTAAAGACTTCAATACTGTTTACATTTATGTACAACATAATGCTACTGCAGATACTTCAGAAGTTAAAGGAAACATTGTCAGAAATGCTGCACTTCCGCACAAATTATTTTGTCCTCCCCTAAAATCTCCTTTACCTTAATATAAAAAAAGAGCAAAAAGAAAAAAACACAATAAAAACAATATAATCTGCCAGTCTTTGTTAGAGTGTGACTAAAACATAAATCAAAACTAACTGCAAAAGGGCAGATAAACTATAGCATCACAATCTAGAAAAAAGTAACAAAAACCTAAATGGTCTGGAACGAAAAAGGAACCATTGGAAGAAAAGTACATCAATTACCCATTAAGCTTGGTTTTCAGCATGGCTTGAATGCTAAGTGAACCCCAAATCAAATTCTTAGTAAGGTACCGGGGCATCATTGAAGCACACCAATGGTAAAGGAAAGCAAATAAAGCTATTTACATTAGAATGAAGAAGCAAGTACAAATTACAGGAAACGGATACTGAAGCTTGGGAGTGAGTGTATGCAAATGTAGGCGTTTGAAAAATCAAACTTTCTAATTGTTGCCTTTACTATTTCCATTGCTGCCCATAAGAATCCTGATAAAACTCTTGGTTGTCATTACTGTAACCATAGTTACCAGTATAATCACCACCTTGCTGCAATGGCTGTTGCGCTATAGGCTGGGTTCCCCAATTCTGCTGATTGTTGGTCTGGCGACGCTTTGAGTCAGGCTGGCTGTACCCATCTGCCTTCCTTTTTCCACCAACATTCCCACCTCTACTTCCACGATTACCACGTGAGCTGCGGCCTCGTTGGGGCTGCTGTGATGGCCCACCTCGTCCACCTCTGGATCCTCTAGGAGGGCCCATGGGAGAACCTCTTGGTACATAATTGGAGCGCCCTCCACGCTGAGGAGGAGCTGATCTGCCTCTAGGTGGTGGAGGCCCGCCTCTGCCACCTCTTCCTCCTCGCCCACGTACAGGGTATGCATCATCATACCCATAGTAAGGATCATCGTAGCCACCACGATAGTCATGATAATCATATGAGTAATAATCATCATAGTAATCTTCGTAGCCATAATAATCTTGCGGATATGAATAGCCACCTCTGCCTCCACGGCCCCTGCCTCTGCCTAGAGGCGGCATACGAGGAGGGGGATAATAGTAATAATCATCATACCTAAGAATATAAACGAAGTATAAGCAAATGCATTTTGAAAGTACCAATTTTAAAAAAAGTAATTGTGAGCAGTTACAATTGACATCTAAATTTGATTTATAGGAAATCTACCACCAGTATGTGAGGGTTTTTTTTTTTTTAGCTAAAGGCACTTTCTGGTGGGCTCTGTGCTGCTGATCCTGGAACATATTGTGTTTAGGCACAAAAATTCAAGAATTATATACTACACCCGGCTGTTCCGGGTAAAGAGGAGGTGTGCATAATTATAATTCAGCGGACCTCCGAATGTAACCCATGACGTGAAGGTAGCACCTGAGCTTGATTTGAATATCATCTAAAGTAGATTTTTTGACAAAAAACAACCACAATATGTTCCAGAACAGCACACATTCCACCACCAATCGGTGCTAGATTTCCTATAAACGCGACTTAACTGAAGTGAGAATTAAAATCAGAACTATTTCTCTTGTGTGCGTGTGTCCAATGTTACAATGGTTTGTCTACTGATAACATTAAAAACAAATAAAAAAGAAATATAAAATTCGAACACTGCAGGCCAATTACAAAAAATAAATTTTAAAACTTTTTTTCTTGTTCAGTGGATATGTTATACGGTTTTGAGAGGCACAGTCTCAACAATGTCATTCAGTTAGAAATGGGTAGATTAGTCCTACTTCAAAGAAGAAGGGTTACGCAGGTTCAACTTTTTGTAGACTATGAACAGAATGAAAGGGGACATTTTGCACCATTGTGGCATTAGTACCAGAGGTCGCACTAACATTTTTCCAGAAGGGCAAGAATACTCCCTTTCACCATTTTTAGCCGAGGAGGAGTATGGCTCCATCCAATATTTGGTGGCCATGTCTGGACTTAGCAGTACAAACTGCTTGCACATATATTTAAGAAGTGTCCACACCACTGTGTTGTAGCTGCACAGGCAGTGTAGTTTACACAGTTTTTAGTAAATGGGGCCAATATATCCATATATTCCAGGGTACACTCCAGAATAGGTATAGCAAAGAATAACATGAAGTCTACTCTGTAAGGGATCCTGAAGGTCATCCCTGGCTCTCTGGCAAAGGGCACAGAGATTAAGCAGAGACATGCACAGCTGCCAGGGCTCCTCCACTTCTAGGCTGGGCACATGTGCGGAAGGCCAACCACAGTGGAATAGGCCACAGCAAGGGCAGACACAGACTGGCAGATGTGACGGGCATTAGTGCACCTGTGGCCTGACAGCAGTTCTGGCTGTGTATAGAGAAGAGAAGCAACTGGCCAGACCCGTGTACGTCGACACCCGGCCTAAAGCAAAAACCAGTGCTCAGTCACAGCCTATAGAGTTGTCTCTAGCATGCATGGTAGAGGGGCAGCCAATAACAAAAATCAGCAGTGTGAAAGGAGCTTTGTGGTCTTGAAAATACATCAGGTGTCCTTCGGTCCAGCATGCTGCGATCCTGCTAATGTTATTTCCCTCCTTTGCAGTATTGCAGGAGAGAATCGTCAAGCGTACTTTTACATTTGGAACTTATTATGGGGAGTAATGGCGCCCAAACATGATGGGCTTGGGGAGGCGTTAATGCGACCTCTGATTGTTACCCTTACTTATCACCTATTTAGAACATAGGTTAAAAATGCTCCTGGTTTGAATGCCATTTTAAATACAACAAAAGTTTAAAGCAACAATATTTTGTGCACTCAGGGTGCAAGACTGTCTTACTGTGAAGAAAGCAAACAAACTAAAGTTATTGTTAGATGAACTATTGTAAAATTGGGTGTAAATGGGGCTACTGTCTCCCCTTTCAAGAGCTAAAGAGCCGTTTAAAGAAAATGAAATAATTACTCACAAAGTACCACGAGATGCTTGACGTGCAGCCTGGCGTTCTTTCCTCTTTTTATCTGGAGGTTTTGCTAGCACTATTTCAATTTCCTCGCCTTCAAGGTCTGTCCCATTCATTTCATCCATAGCCTGTTCAAATATAAGGACATTTACATATATTGCTAGTTGCTATGCAGCCATTCGAAGAGATAAAAAAAAGTGACATATGCAGGGTACAATACAAAGTACTTTCTCTGGCTTTTATAGTCATATACTTAGGATAAGGCCATCAGTATTTCCAGCAACGAGGCTGATAAGCAGATTGAATTAGTTTCTCCACTCCAAAAGGCACTGCCCCCTGCCTGATTTAGGCCTCATGCACACAAACTCATGCACGGCTACGGCCAGGTGGGCTTACATCCGCCGCGATGGAGAGGAGGAGTGGAAACCCCCTCCTCTCTCCATTGCAATGTATTGCGCACCGCCCCTAACACAGGGAAAGACAGGACATGTCCTATCTTTTCCTCCGTGTACAGAGCGGTACAGTGCAACACACGTGCGGCACCGTATTGCTCCTTGCGACCATTGCCGTCTATGGGGGATATACACACGGCCGCAGGCCAGTAGCCGTTCATGAAGCTGTACATATTCATAAGAAATTAGAGCAAACATTTATTCAGTTTTACTATATCAAAACTTTAAAAAGTTTAATTGGAAAAATTCCATTAAGAAACCTTAACTTTTTCCCCATTTGTAGTCATTTAATGGCCAATTTTATAAAGAAAGAAAATTTGTAAATTAATAATACTATCCTGTCAAAGCTTTTGTAAAGTTTTTCCAAAGATATCATCATTACAAGAGGCGCATAACAGAACTGCAAAAACTGAGAGGTTAATAGGGGTATTCCCATGAATACAAGTGTCTTATATGTACTCAGGATAACGAAATAACACATTCTCTAATTCATTGTTATTAACAAAAAAGCAACATTTCACAGATATAATTCCAACCCGTCTCCATTAGTCCTGCTGCACATAATTTCAGTTGCCCCTAGACACGACCCAGTAACTACTGGCTTAGGGTCGGAGACCATCTTGGATAAAATTGCGCAAATGAGAATTCTGTCCGTCTCTGCTGTGAAGCTGTAGCCCCACCTCCTGATCCACATCCTGTCAGCACATGGTGAGCAGAGACTGCAAACTACAATCTAAGTGATCCGAGGGAAGGGGTAGGCAGGCACATGTCTGTGAGATGTAGCAGAGCCCAGAGTGTAACAGTGTAATGGTCTATCAGCCTCTGTATAATCATCTCATGCATCTCTCATCTGTATCATCTCTTTCTGTGTGTCAGTGTATCAGTACAATGTCATCAGAAGCCAGATGAAAGTGCATATACACCGGTACCCTGATAATGTAACCATATTGTCCCCCCACAGAACTAGATGGGTGATGTGTCTGCTTAGAGAGGCCCTGTCCACACCCTGGAATTTTACACTGAGCAGCCAGAAGAGTGATAGGCGCTAAATAAAGCACTACAGCTAAATAACGTAATACAGCAATAACATTTTGTAAAATTGTAAAGTAAAGGGTTAAAATCATCTTTATCATGTTAACATCACTGGGGGAATGAAAGGTGAGAATTTTCTTTTGTGGGAAAACCCCTTTAAGAAAGGTGATATACAAATATAATAAAAATGTAGCTTACATATATTTATTGTTTACTTCCTGCGAGTGAAAACGGCAGTCCATGGTCATGTGTTGTCACACAGGTGTATCGCTCGTTATAGCACACAACCAAGCACCTGTGTGGCATCATATGATCATGTACTGCATTTATTCCACAGGAAGTAAACAATAACACTTCCCGATGATTTACAGCAAGGACCCAGAAAACTGAGGAATTGATACAGAAAATGAATTGGAAAACTATATAACTTTTCATTACACAAACAAAATCAATAAGTTGCTGAAAGCAGACAACCCTTTAAGTTTTTTTCCCAATCAAAAAAAAATATCTAGCTTTCATTTTAGAGAAAAAAAATATATATATATGTAAAAAAAAGGCTGTATTTCTCACCCTTACTGCAGAATCTCTCTCTTCAAAGTGCACAAATGCATAATCTTTTAGTTTCTTCACCCGCTCCAATTTCCCAAATACAGAGAAAGCCTTTTCCAGAATTTCTTCTGTTACTGTGGAAGACAAGTTTCTTACGAAAAGTACTTTAACCTAAAATTGCAAATCAAGAATTGAAGCCCAAAAGTGAATAATTTTAAAAGACAACATAAGTGACGCATCAACATTGGAGACATTCTGGATCTGAACAGTTACCACTCTTTACATTTGAAAAATACCAATCACTAACAGCAAGAATTGTCAGATAAATAGAAGATTATTTGCACAACCATATCTAATTTAGTTTACATTTGTTTTAATCCCTTTTGACCAGGCCTTAACTGCTAAAGGGTGTAGCCTGGAGAAAAAAAATTTGAAATGTGGTGAAAAAAAGCATTTGCGTCACTTTCTTGTGGCCTCAGTTTTTAAGACTTTCACGGTGCGCTCCAAATGATACATTACTTTATTCTTTGGTTCGGTAAGATCACAGTGATACCAAATTTATATAGGTTTGTGTTTCAAAATATTTTCACAATTTATAACAACGTGTTAACTGCGCACTTTTTCATTCTTCCGTGTGCAGAGCTGTGTAGCCATTTTTTGCAAGATGAGCTGCCGTTTTTATTGCTACCATTTTGAGGACTATGCAACCTTTTGGTCACTTTATTAAATTTTTTATTTAATGTAAAATGGTGTAAGTGTCGCACTTTGGACATTTGGGAGTAAATTTTGGTTATGTGGTTCACCGCCGGCGATTTTATATTTTGATAGGGCATTTTGGGATGTGGCGATTCATTACATCAATTCCAGGGAAAGGGGGGCGATTTTAATTTTTTTTGCTTTTTCCTTTTTTTTTTTTTTTTTTTTTAGACCTGTTAGGGTAGTTTAACCCTAGATGGTCTGATTGTTACTACCATATACTGCAATACTACTTGATTTTACATAGGATCCATTACAAAGAGTCATAAAGACCCGAGTGTGTCATGGCAATCAACTGCCTCTCCCCAATGACATCAGGGGGAGCAACAATCCCAAGAAAGATGGCAGCGCCATTGCATGCTGGCCGTAATCAAGGGGTTAACACCCTTAATCAGTGCTAGCAACGATCACAAGTATTAGCTGCAATGTGCAGAACTCTTCATCTATCCAGCAAAAATTATAAAAACACAGTGCAGCACACTTCCATACCACAGGAGCTAACACCACAGTCCGAGACCGATCCAACAAGTCCCACTTTAAACAATAAGAAAAAGAAGTATAAAAAACTCTGACCGGAGCTCCCAATGATTCCAATACGGCTGTTGTTCAAAATTTCTTCAAAGATCTTCAATTATATTCTACCGATGAGGAAAGTTTTGCAACAAGATGTAGGTCACTATTCAGAACGTCCTTAAGGCGAGCGAGTGAAGCTGGCGTCCCGTTTTGTATACTGTTTTATGCGCATTTTAAACATACTTTTGAGAGTATAACTTTTAAGAATAAAATCCAAGGTTTTAAGAACGTACTATGCGATTTGGCGCCTACTTTCTCTTTTAGTTTTTGCTACCACACTGTTTAGAGAGTTTAAGCAGAAAACTGCACCTTAAGGACGTTCTGAATAGTGACCTACATCTTGTTGAAAAACTTTCCTCATCGGTAGAATATAATTGAAGATCTTTGAAGGAATTTTAAACAACAGCCGTATTGGAATCATTGGGAGCTCCGGTCAGAGTTTTTTATACTCCTTTTTTAAAACTGTTTTATACTTTATAATCCAAGTGCGCCTAATTAGGAAGTGCCGGAGAGCCGGTGACGTCTCCGAGCTTTCGGGCACTTCTTAATCAGGCACACACACATGGTCGCATGCATGGTACGCCAAAGCATGCTTGGAATATGAAGTATAAAACAGTTTAAAAAGGTATCGGCGGTTTCTGGAATTAACGAAGATATGCTTTGGCACAAGTTCGCCCTGAGCTGGTGCAAGGTATTTGAGGGTAAGAACTGCCATTATAAAAGTGGTAGGTTTCCTTTAACTCCCAAAGACCTGTATTGCTTGCGGCTTTACCGGATCTTCTTTTTTAATCGGGCTACTTCGGCTAGATGCTGTGAGGAGTGGAGAAGGGAGAAGCGGTAATAAACCATATCTCCCTTCTCCCTAGAGACCCGGTCAAAAGATGTTGCCGTCTTTCGACAGTGGGCAGTTGGGGAGAATTTATAAGCTCACCCATCTCCTATTTTTATTGAATATGCTTGCCATCTAATTTTTTTTAATGCATTTCATGTATTTCTTCATTTTTTTTTTTAAGATTTAAAATGTATTACTACGAGATTTATCTGCATCCCAAAAGTCACTGGCCACTCTAATCCCTTGTATCATTTATAAAAGCAAATCTACCATCAAAAGTAGACAGCTAAACGAGGGACACTTACTCAGATTCAGGCACTGTGACTGTGGTAATATTATATTTCTTATCCATGGCGAGGTCCTGCTAAAATAAAATGTTACAATTATGCTAATGAGCCTAACGTATGAGGAGGAGAGCGAGACATGTTCTGCTCATTGTAACAGCCTGTGACGCTGCAGCACCAAGGGGCTCTGGAAACACCCCCAAAGCCCCACTCAGGGGCCCATTAGCATAATTTAAAAAACTTTATTTTAGAAGGAGGCCATGGATAAATATTAGAAGATTACCACATTCAAGGTGCATGAATCTATGAGCAAGTGTCTCCGTTTTAGATCTTGATGGTAGATTTCCATTAAAATGTGCTTTTAATTCACTTTTCATTAATTGCCATCTGTTACATTACTACATCTTATATATCTAGCACCTATAATATACTGCTGGTCAACATAGTATGTGACAGATCCATCTTAATATACTGTATACACACATAATAAAGTGTGCCTCTATAAGTTTCTCTGGTGAACACTTAACCTTAAAAAAAAAAAAAAAAAAAAATCAATGAGAAAAACTCCTCACCTTTGCCATTATCTCCGGGTCTGGCTCCTCCACTGGATCTGCCCACTCTACCGTTACAACATTGCCCCAAACCTTCACTTTGCCACTCATTAGTCTGCGTCTCGCTTGTGCTGCAGTTTTGTGATCTTCATACTCCAAGAAACAAAATCCTCGGTTCTTCTTCTTATCATCAGGTTGATGGTATAGAATCACATCCACCAGGCCCTCTGGAAACGACAAAGTTATAAACTTATGGAAACTTAGGCATCACAGACTCTCTACACATCAGTAGCAGCTTGACTACAAAGTTTGCTGTAGAGAAGTAAATCTGCTTAATTCTACTGCCATGACAGAATTCCTACACTCTCCGCTATATGCGCCAGAAAGGATTTACAGCAAGGCTGTACAGCAGGAATATGAGCAAGCATTCTGATGGAAATGGCTTAAACAGCGATATAGGACATTCCGATAATTTCCCAAGATTTCCCCGAGACCGGGTATTGACAGAGATCACATGACAGTCCACCTACGGACCTACGGACAGGAACAGCAGCTGATGAGATAAAAGGCATTTCTGCACCAGGGAGCTTTACACTTCAGGAAAGCGATACAGAACTTTTACTAGATACATATTGGTAAGTTACTTTATATGCAGCCCCCTACACACAAATGACATCAGAGATTAATGGGACATCCTGCAGATAAGCAATAAATGTCATTTCTGGAAAACCCTTTTAGCAATTTGTTTATAAAAAATTTTCACAACTTTTTATAAATATGCACAGACAACAAGGTTGGATAAGAGGATTGCACATAAAAGAGGTTAGAACCAGACTGTTGAGGTCAGTTTTCATTTGCAATCTTGGCAGCAATACTGTGAAACTACTTTTCTAAAGCAGAGGTCAGATCCTGCTCCCTCTTCTTGTAGGTATGCCATAAATGTCTTTCCTGGGAAAACCCTATAGAATCTTTGTTACATAAAAATAGATAAAAGCACATAGATGTCTAAACATAAAGAGCTGCAGCATAAACCCCAATTATATGATCAGTCAGATATAAAAATACAGTTTATACTGTGGAAACTGAAAATACAGGAAAAAATGTAACCCATATGAGTATGCCAAGATCAGAATTGGGTATACTGTAATGTACAATGTACAATCAAAGCAAGTCTAATATGTAGCTAGATACAGATGGAATGGGGAAAACAGGCCAAAAACATCCCAACGTCTTTGGTCATGGGACCACCAGATGCAATACATATTGGGCGTTTTAATTTAATTTTTTGTTCCCTATGTGAAAAACAAAACAACTTTGGATAATATTAATAAAAATAATAATAATAATCAATAATAATACCTGTGACTTTACTAAACTCTTCCAGAATATTTTCCTTTGTCTTATTTTTGGGGATGGATCCTACAAAGAGTCTGTTATTTGCAACAGAGATGCAAACTCCAATATGTTTCCCAGGACGTATCTCGTAGTTGTCGCACTACAGAAATAAAAATTAAAAAAGGTTTCATTTTGTGGGACAAGTTGACCTTTTAATTAATAACTGTTACATTTATGTGTGGAGGTTTTATTGTTTTTTTTAAATGACAGCATTCGCTATAATCATTTTTTGGTTTTTTCGTATGAACATTTTAATATTTTGATAGACCCGGCACAGGGATACCCAAGGGTTACGATTATGTTTATTTCCATTTACTCTACTCTTTACATTTATCTAGGAAAATGGGCCATTTGTACTTTAAAAGGAAAAAAAATATACATATGATTTTTTTAGGCCTAATCTCTCATTTAAATTATTTTAATACGACAGTATTGCAGTACACAGTCACAAAGATGAGAATGTAGTGACCATGATAACCAATTGTTCTATGAAACCTATTCGGGCCTGAGAGTGACAGAACACAGGTCGTGTTCAACCAAGACAGCTGCATGCATTTAAGTGCTATGGTATGGGTGGACACCAAAAACCCATTTTAGTCACCCACCCTGGATGGAAAGGGTTCAGCCCTCTTCCCATACAACCTTAAAAATGTGGCACCACACTATTACAGTGCTTGTCACTAGGTCTAATGCACACACTTGCTATCCATTTTATCAGCAGCTAACACATGGCAAGTGAATCCACTGCGCTGTGGCCGAGTCGACAGCTAGTGCTGCAAATTAAAGAGCAGGTGATATTCCTGACAGGCTCTGCAGACCTTTTCTATTGTCATCAGTGGTATCATGGATGCTCACATGCCAATGTTTACCTGTATATACGATGCAAGGAGTACCTGTCTGCCACCAGAAAAGCCTGGCACACTAGGACTCATTACATCATTTATCACTATCCCGTCTACTGCAATGTGCTCTGCCTGTGGGATCCGACCAGCATATAGGTCCGTTTCCACAAAGCAAGATGGTGTGCAGCTTACAAGAGTTACAGAAAATGCTGAGCATTTTTGTTCTGGATGGGAACATCTCTTAAAGGGCATCTGTGACCCCTACCTGTTGGAGAAGCTTACAAGGATCCCATCCCAGCCTTTATCTAGCTGATCCATACATCACTGTAAAATCATCTTTTCTTTATTATGTAAAATGAGCCTGCCTGGGCTTATGGATAGAAAGAAAGTGAGGTTACCCCTGCCCATGGCTGTGTGTGATGTATAGTAAAGCATTGCTAGTGTTTATGCTTTATTTGCTGCCTTTGAGAGACACAGACATCATCTACACAAGCACCTGACATGCTCTTTCCTCCCATACACATGGCTAAATTCTTTAGCAGTTGAATCTCTCACGCAGGCTGCAGGGGACAATGCAGACAGCACCAAGAGTGACACATTATACAGGCTGTCAGTCAAGCGATGGGGGTGTGGCTGTGCCTCCCAACTCATGAATAAGCTGGACTGTTGAATATGATAATGATTCATTTGACATCTCTCAGGTCATTTGCATACAGCATTAGGACCTGATTGTTTAAGTTTACAGGCATGTAGAGGGACAGTGTAGGGATAGGGGCAATGCTTTCTAATGGCAGTTTATTATAAATATGTTTAGTCTTGCGGGGGGCTGGGGGGGTTATTGAGATGACAGGTTCTCTTTAAGGCCATGAAGTTTTGACAGCCAATTTTAGAGTTATACATTGCTTACCAACTTAACAGCCTCCTGTGCTGCATCTTTGTTACAAAATGTGATAAAGGCATAACCTCGGTTTTGCCCAGAGACAGGATCCATCATAAGTCGAAGATCCCAGATGGGCCCAGCTTTTTCAAAGAGCGGTACAAGCTCGTCTTCATACAAGTCTCTCGGAATCTTTCCAACAAACACCTGTATATACAAAAACATAAAAAAATACTAATCACATATGGTCATCTTAAAGGGCACCTACCACCACAAATCTACCTATAAAGGTAGATTGGATCAATGGGACGTGAGGATAGCCCTTTTAAGGGCTAATCCTCACGTCCCTGCACTTTTTTGATAACTTTTATTAGACATATATTCAAATTTACTTATGCGGCTACTGGGGCGTGGAGTAGCCGCATCCGAGGTTACACGAGGCGGCTACTCCACGCCCCGGTAGCCACTTTACCCCTCCTACTCACCCATCTTCGGCGCGGAGCTGCGCACCCTCGTCCGGCGATCCTGTCGTCTGCGCATGCTTAAAAGGGCTATCCACACGTCCCATTGATCCACCTACCACCCAATCTACCTTTATAGGTAGATTTGTGGTGGTAGGTTCCCTTTAAAGAGTAACTGTAAAGGTTTTGTTTCCACAAATTAATAAGCTTTTGGGATGTCCGCTGCTCCTCCATGTGATAGAAGCTGCCAGGCCAGTCACCATATACATTCTGTATGTGCACTGTTCAGTGGATTTACTTGTGAGAAACTACATTTAAAAGGGTTTTCCCACAAAGGAAAGTTAGGTCCAGAGGTCACACTACATTTTTTCCCAAAGAGTAATTATACTCCTCTTACCATTTTATAGGAGTATTTTTCGCCAAAGTGGAGTAATAATTTCCACTAATAGAAATATAGTGTGAGGTGGGGGCATTATACAGTATGGGTGGGGGGAATGGGCATTATATAGTGTAGGGGGTTATACAGTGTAAGGGGGGGCATTATACAGTGCTTTTGTGTAATGTTAATATACTGTAATTCCTGCAAGTTCTGGGGATTGGCATTATACAGTGCATTATACAGTACTTTGCACTGTATAATGCCCATACTCGCACTGTATAATGCCCATACTCGCACTGTATAATGCCCATACTCTGTATAACCCACCCACAGTGCGAGGGGGTGGTTATACAGTGTGAGTAGGGGCATTATACAGTGTGGGTGGGTTATACAGAGTAGGGGCATTATACAGTGCAGGGGAGATGGGTGTTTGATCTCTAAGGAGCTGAAAGAAGTTGCCAAGTGCGGAAAGACCCCTTGTTTTTGCGATCTGCGGGGTCTCAGCACTTTCCTTTGTGAGTAATTTATCATTAAAGGGTTTACCCACAGAGAGCACAAAGCATCATATGATCTGCTAACTGGCCTCAGCTTGAGGGCATAGACTGACATATTAGTCTCCGCCCACTTCACCTCTGGTAAGAAATATTTTTGTCAAACACTTTCAGAACAGAAAATGCCATAACTTTGGAAAGAAAAGGGTGTGCAGCACAAAGTAGGTATCATTCTGTTTGTTTTTAAAGGGGGATTCACATATAATGATTAAATCAAATTATTATCACTTTACAGTTACGCTTTAAAATATCTTCTATATGTAGAATAAACACAAAGTAGGATTTATACAGATACAAAACTTGACAGACCTCTGTTCCAATGCCTGGTTGTGCACATGAGGAAACAGATTCTGGAGGTGGTCCACCATATTTTCTTTGCCCCGTTGTTACATCCAAACTATATCCAGTTCTTTCCAGTAATGCCTAAAAAGAAAAATGACAAATTATTTAAAAAAAAATAAATAAAAAATTTATATATAAAATTATAACATAAGAGTGTTTTTACCCCAAAAATGTATTACATTTCTCTGTTTTTTCTTAAAAGTTTAGGCATTCATAGTACCAGTTATGTGTGTTTTTCTGTAAAAGTGGAGAGCAGGGGGAGCTGTACCAGCAGAACCCGGTCCTTGAACCTGTACCTGATGTACTGGCTGAAAATCAGCTTCTGATTTGAGGTTGCTGGGTCTTGAGACACAACTGCACAGAGCTGAACTGTACACTCAGGTCCATTATGTCCCCTACCAATCACAGCAAGCCCCTGTTAATAACAAGCACTTTTATGGGAGGTGCCTTGGAATAAAGTAAGTACACGTTTATTAGTTTTAAATAGCCCGCCCTAGACCAGCCCCAAGTTATTCCGGAACTCGGATAACCCCTTTAACCCCTATACAATTCAGCCCTTTTTAATTTTTGAGTTTGTTTATTATGCCCCTGCTTCCAAAAGCAACTATTATGTTTATCCATTTACATAGATGTATGGTAGCTTGTTAACTGGGTGTAAATTGTACTTTTTAGTGGTTCCAATGCATTGTACTGGAAAGTTGGAAAAACCAAATGAGATTAAATTGACAAAGAAAGATAAATAGGCTTAATTATGTTTTAGAAAATTCAAACCTTTTGTACCCAAACAAAAAACCGTTACCCTCCCCCTGATATTTTGGGACCTATATGATTGGTTCATCACTTTTTATTAAAAAATATAAAAAAGCTGGGATTCATACTTGGATACTTTTTTCTATTACGGTGTTCATTGCATGAGATAGTTTTTATATTTTAATATATATATCTGCATTATATGTTTATGATTTTACCAGTTTTTGTATGTGTCTAGGATCGGCTGAGTGGCAGTGTTCATGAAAGATAAAGGCAGGTACCAACTATAAAATACAGACTTCTGAAGAACTGTACATTAATAAGCAAGTACTTTAACCACTTGAAGCTCACTCTACCTTAATTAACAAACTGCAAGGCTGGTCCTTGTGCCTGCAGTGAGTAAATAAAGGAACTCTTCCTGCACAGATTTAGCTCTCTGCGACTGGGTGAAGTAATGGTGTTCACATGAACGTTAACAAATTTCCTTCTGCCTTTGAAGATAGTTTAGTTTATTCTTTTTCCCTGTCAGATGTTTTTAACCAGGGAGGTAGAATGACACAGCCACTCGATGCAGCTGCCAAAGCTCCAGAGATGAAAAACAAATATATAATATATATTAATGTAATATAATATATATTAATGTAATATAATATATATTAATATAATATAATATATATTAATATAATATAACATATATTAATATAATATAATATAATATATATAAAAAATTTCATTTCTTGTCCATTGCTAGCGGAATATAGGTAGGGGTTCTCAATTTAGGTAGTTTGATTAATTTATCACCTTTTAATCTCCGTTACTGATTCATTGGCAGCAGCAATGAAACCAATTGTTTTTCATCAATTGCGCTGTGGTCATTTAAATGATTTTATATAGTTTTAACCCTTACCACAAATAGACAATTGTTTTGTGCTTGCGGGAGGAGAGTTCCCGAAAATCATAGTACTATTATGTTAAGCTTCTGGCACTTGCTGACTAGTGGAGTAGGAATTGCAGCTGACACCCAACTGTAAACCTTACCATCGGAAATAACAAGTTTACAAAATGTGAGGGAAAATAAAGAGAAAAACACTAACTTTATTTTTTATTTATTACAAAGTCCCTAAAAAACCTCCCTTCCATAGGGTTTGTCTTCATGCCGGGTGCATGTAGACGACAGCTTCCTGTGCACCACCCGCCAGGGCTGTCGCGGACTTGGCGCCGGCGCACGTGGGGGAGAAAAAAAAATATATAAAAAAGACGCTTCCCACAAAGCTGTCACAGACCTGCAGTATGAAGATGAAATGGAGCTGCCTGGGCCATCGAATGGTGAGTAGTCAGGTGGGTTTTTTTTACCGGCAGGCTACATACACTACAGGAGGGCTGGGAGGCTAAGAGTAATGCATTTCCCACCCTTGGCTTATACTTGAGTCAATGTTTTCCCAGTTTTTGGTGGTAAAACTAGGTACCTCTGCTTATACTTGAGTATGTACAGTAAATGAGATCGCCATAATCCTAGTGACCCATACAATAAATATAACATCACATTTTTTGGTACGCAAAATATCCAAAAGAGAAAAGCACAAAATCTTAAAACAAGAATTAACGAAAAGTAGATCTCATCCTGTTAAAAAATAGCACTTTTGTCCCCACTACCAAAAAAAAATAAAATAAAGAACTTTATAGCCTGTACAATGTAACAATGCAAATATGCTCTGTACTGCGCTTCTTACCTTCTACACCCCACCGTGTGCCCATACAGCAGTTTACCACAACATATTGGCATACTCAGGAGAACTTGGGTATCAAGTGATGCATAGCTTTTCATTAATCAGTTGTGAAGGTGTAATTTTTTTGGCCAAAATGAATGAATCTTAGGTTCTGACAATTATGATGACAATGTGAAGATTCACATTTTACCCGGATATATGTTACAGTTTTCCAAAGTTATAACCAATTATCATGATATCTCAGATTCTAAAAAAATAGTGCTTGGTCACAAAATTAAAACTGGCTGTGACTGACTGCAATATAAAATATATATAGTATTTTAATGTTGTACTACTTTTACACACAGAAAATACTATTTTTTACTTCAATGAAAAGTCAAGGATGGAAAATGTGGCGATTCGGACATATGGGCTCTCTTTTCCGTTACGGTGTGCACGGGCCGGGAATAATCTATTTAATATTTTGACAGAACAGGCATTTTGGGATGCAGCGATACCCATCATGATTATGATTTTTGCTGTTTATTTTTACAGGCAGTCCCCTACTTAAAGGAAACCTACCACTTGTAGTGGCAGGTTTCCGATGGCAATACCGAGCACCAGCTCAGGGTGAGCTGGTGCCGGAGCTTATTTTTGTTAGTGTTTTAAACCGCGGTATCGCGGTTTAAAACACTTTTTAAACTTTATAGCCGGTGCAGGCAGGTACGCGCTCGGCGCTTACTGTGCGCGGCTACATAGGAAGTGAATGAGAGCCGCGCGCATGGTAAGCGCCGAGTGCGTACCTCCATGCGCCGGCTATAAAGTTTAAAAAGTGTTTTAAACCGCGATACCGCGGTTTAAAACACTAACTAAAATAAGCTCCGGCACCAGCTCACCCTGAGCTGGTGCTCGGTATTGCCATATGAAACCTGCCACTACAAGTGGTAGGTTTCCTTTAAGGACACCCGACTTAGAGACAACCCATAGTTACAGACAGACCCCTCTGACCTCTGGTGAAGCTTTCTGAATGCTTTACTATAGTCCCAGGCTGCAGTGATCAGCTGTAAGGTGTCTGTAATGAAGCTTTATTGATAATCCTTGGTCCCATTACAGCAAAAAATGTTTAAACTCCAATTGTCACTTGGGCCAATTTTTTTTTGGTCTGGATCTATAATTATAAAATATACAGTTTCGACTTACATACAAATTCAACTTAAGAACAAAACCTCCGTACCCTATCTTGTATGTAACCCGGGGACCGCCTGTATATGTGATCTAGGGAAAGGCGGCGATTTAAACTTTTACAAATTTTTTTTTTTGCTGTTATTTCAGACCCTCCAGGGTACTTAAACCCTGCAGGGTCTGATTGCTAATACTATATAGTGCAACACTACTGTATTGCAGTACTTTATATAGCAATATTACAGCTGATCTCTAATAGCTTGCCATCTGCTGGCTATTAGAGATCATTACTTTGGCAACTGATCGCCACCCTCGGAGGGCAGCAATCATCAGATGACATCAGTTTTATACAGCCAACATCCGCTGCATACAGAGAGAGCTCAGCCCGTGAGCCCTCTCCATACACCCCCCGCAGCACCAGGACATTATAGTATGTCCTGGTGTGTGAAGTGGTTAATATCCATGGCCTATTTGTTTCCAAAATAAACTTGTTAAATTATGCTAATGAGCCTAAGGGGGTTCCAGAGGGTGTTTCCAGGGCCCCTCAGTGATGCATTTTCACAGGCTGCTGCAATGAGCAGAGCAGGTTTCACCTCCCCCTGCTACTAGATTACACAGGCAGAGGAGGAAGCGAGCAGGGACACACATTTTTTCTTATCTGCTCGGCCTTTGCTTATGCCGCACTGATTTCCCACCAGATCCACTCAGGCTCATTGGCATAATTTTAAAAGTTTATTTTAGAAGGAAGGAGGACAAGAACAACATAGATAAGAAGATTACCACAGTTACTGTGCCTGGATCTATGAGTAAGTGCCTTGGGTTTATCATTGCTGGATTTTGATGGCAGAATTCTTTATAATTATTCAAAAATCTTGACCCGTTCACAGTCTTTAGAAATGAAAGCAAAACTTGTAGATTTTAGGGTCTTAATCATTTGCTTCTTAAAGATGGTTTTCAGGCAAAATCTCTGGTTAAGTGGAGCCCTCGGGTGAAAAAAATATAGGAACTCTTACACAAACCTACTTTAATAAATACCTGGTTTTGACGTCATCATTTTCAATAGGCCAAAAATGTTTGCTTATCATTACTTTTATATCCGTTTTTTGTTTAAAGGCCAAATGACCATAAATCTGCGGTTTTAGCATCATTGTTTGTGTTTTCCTTTTAATAGTGACACAAGATAGAGATTGGAAACTTTGTGGCATAGATTTGTTTTTCCCACTGCACCTTCTCTCTCAATAACCCACTAAACTTTTCAAAGGCTGTGCATATAAACAGTACATATTAGGTCTATATAATGCATGTATGGTACCTTGATCTTTGCTTCATCTGGAGCCTTGACGCTTTCTTGAGTCTTGTTTCCCTGCTTCTCCCTTTGTCTATAGGTTTTCATGACTCCAGTAGAATGGGAGTACTAGTTCTGAAAAAAGGCAAACTTATTCAGAATCTCCAAGTTATTTAAATAGAGCTCAGTTATAAGATACACCTTCCACCAAGCATAGAGAAAAAGTGCAAAGTTAGTCCTACAATTCAACAAAGTCGTGCTGATGGATGGCATAGTTTATGGCAGAAATCTGTAAACATTTTGGCACATTCTAGTGTTTAAAAATGCTGTACAAACCATTAATAAATATTAAGCAAAGCAAACATTTGGCAAAATTATGAAAAATGTGTATGTTGATGGATACGCTTCCACAAAGGTGTCCAAAGTACCAGTCTCTGATATTATCTAACTGCAGCATTTATGTTAAAGGAGCTTGCCAATAATAAAAACTTTACAAGACCGTAATAGGGTCACACATACAGTTATTACCCAAGTCTACCTGTGCCCTACTGTCTTCTGGCGGAAAAAGGGGGTAGTGCAGTCATTACTGTGCACACCCCAACAATCATAATCACACGCATAGCAGTGGTTCCAGAGACGTGTGGATATTCTAGGCACACCCCTCCAGCCTCTGCTATGGAGGTGAAGTACAGACAGTAATGACGGCATACCTCCCTGTATCCACTTGAAGGCAGCAGGACAAGGATCGTCACAGGAAGTCCTAGTGCCATTCCCGACGGCTTTACAGTAACTATAGTAGGGAAAGTACTATATAGGTGACCATATTATTGTTCTTTGTTCTGTTTTTTTTTTTTTTTTTTTTTTTTTTTTTTTTTTTTAACAGTGGCCACCAACGCTTTTTATGCAAATTCTTTTTTTTTTTGGATTCATTTTTTTTTTCCTCCCATTATTCCATAACAGCCCAACGGCATGAGCACCAGGTGTTCTGCATGTATCCAAATAATACGTCATCGGAGGGTGGCGGTCGGTTGTCATGGCAGCATAATGTCCAAACTGACAGACTATTAGAGATCATCAGCAAAATTGCTATATACTGCAATACAGTAGTATACCGCAAAAAATAAAAAAAATAAAATCATAGTAAATGTATAAGTATAATTTGTCCTGCAGATAAAAGTCCTCACACAGCTCTGTAAACTTAAAAATAAAAAAAGATATCTCTTTTGGAATAAGGGAAGTAAAAAATGCAATTCCAAAACGAAAAATGGGTTCTGTAACAAGTCCTGTAAGGGTTAACAGAAGAGCTAAAGACTGCATTTACACAACGAGGAGGGTACGCAACTAATTTTTTTGTGATCTTTGTGGTGGTTACTTGCAACGGCATTTATTAATGGGGTATTCCCTTGAAGACAAGATTCTTAAATATACTCAGGATAACAAAATAACACATTATCTAATTATCTTATTAACAAAAAGACAGCATGTCACAGATGTAATTCCAACCTGTCTATCAGTCCTGGTGACAATTTTACCCTGGATGGGACCTTTAATCATAAGTCTAGGGTCAGGAAGGACAGATTGTTCTCCTGTCTGACACTGCATTGAGCTGCTCTCTGCATCAGCCCCTCCCATTGCATTCCAAAGCTCATACACAGACACCTCCTGCTGGCTAGCAGCAGCATGAGTAGAGTAAGTCTACAAGCCTCAGCCAGATAAGGTCTTTATCCAGGAGAGGCAGGAGTAATATGCATTTCATGGATCTCATCTCTAATCGGTCTTCACTCAGATACTAGTGAATGTTCAGAAGCTCAATAAGAGTGTAGATAACCGTGTACTATGACAACCTAAGCACGTTGTCAGCACATACCATCTCATAGCATGGGAGGATGAAGTGTCTGCTCACTATCTGGAATTTAACACTGACAATCACTGAGTGATAGGAGCTAAACAGCAAGAAAACTGTAAAATTGTAAAGTAAGGGGTTACAAAAAAATTGGGGATTGAAATTTGAGAATTATCTTACAAGGGCAAAACCCTTTAACTACACTGCACAGTCAAAACCTGTATTACAGAAATTGGCCATGCAAAAAGTGCTTCATCCTAAGTCACCATGTAGCCCTAGTCTTAAGAGTCTTCATATCCTGAGCGCAAGATGTGGGCACTTCAAGTTGTTTATCCAAAAATTGTCCACAGTAGAAAAACAGCAGGCTTGATTACATTGTAGGGGTAAGGAATAATAGGAGGTTGCTCATATTCAGTTCAACATGCCACTGTCAAAGGAATTGTCTGCCCTTAAAGGGAACCTGTCATCAGAAATTGACCTAATAAACCACTACCAGTATGTTGTAAAGCAGCTGAGCAGCTTCTAGATCATGTTTCTCTCATGACCCAGTGTGGTGACATCATTCAGAAAGTCAATTTTAAAGTGAGATGTAAGTTGGTTGTATAAAGTCAAGGAGGCAGAGATTAACACTAAAGTCAAGTTCACTCTTCCTTAGAAAGCCACCTTCACTGTAATTGATGGTACTGCATCCAGAGACATCACTGACCAGATCACCTGAAGTCTGATGCATAATGTTAATCACAGAGAAAGAGGCAGAGTTCCCCATGTTGACTTCGGTGTTAAACTCTCCGCCTTCTTGACTTCATACAACTTCAAAGTTGATTTTCTAGATGATGCCACCACACTGGACCATGAAAGAAACAAAAAACTAGAAAGGTGTTACACTACCTGACAGTATACTAGTAGTGGTTTATTAGTCCAATTTCGGATGACAGGTTCCCTTTAATCCGTGATCAGTAGGAGTCTGTCACCAAGCACCTCATACTACAAAAAAAAAAAAAAAACTATACACCTGTGTCAGTTGTCAATTTGGTGAAAACAAAGTAGAAAATCTGCATTTGAACCATGTTTGAAATGCATTTAAAATGCAATGATGCACGGTGTAAACCAAGCTCAAGGACAGAAAATCACCAATCCCCCTGTTGATTTAATCTACATTATGTCCTACTGTCGCTGCTATGCCAATGTAGTTACATTTACCAGTAGTATGGAAATGTACCCAAAATGTTTCTAAGTACTACTTCAAACTGCAGAAACAAAGATAAGAGGTGAATAGAGAAACAATGTTAGTATAAGAATGGTTTCTCATGCAATACATGCAGTCATTCCTGTCACTGTTATTATAACAGTTGAACTCATATGAACTGTCAGAAGAAACACTCGGCAGTACAAGAGCAGCAGATGCCGAAACTTAGCCGCCAGTACCTCCTAGCATTCCATTTCCATACAACCCAAGCTTATAGAGCAATGCTGCGTCTCAGTATGTCTCTAGATCCAGTACTAAAGATCACATAACACTACATCATTATGGTCATTAAGATAGTTGGAGCCTGGGGGTGCTGCCACAGGTCACGTTCTTGGACCATTTTAAAATGTAGCTTACCATGTGTTTGGCTGGTTTTAATAGACCTGTCTTCCAGACAACCTGTAGTGCTGAACTCAAAGCGCTCTGCACTATATAGCAGATGCTGTATTTGCACAGCAAGTAAATGGGATCTGTGTAAATACAATTGGTCTCATTTATCAAAAGTGTCTGAGAGCAAAACTGATCTAGTTCAGCTCAGGTTTAATGCTATAAATTGATGGGAAAGTGAAGCCTGAGCTCTGATTGGTTGCCATTAGCAACTAGAACAGTTTTGCTCTCAGACACTTTTGATAAATCTCCCCCAATACCCCATGTTGGTACTGCCATAAGCTGTGGATTTTCCATACTGAAAACGCATACCACATGCATCGTAGAAGGCCATGCAGAAAATTCTGTACAATGAACAATAAATGTTTGGTAAATAATTGTTCTTGACAGAGACCAGGAATACAGTACAAACATCTGCGGTTTGCAGTCACATTGAGGAACAGGTACAGGAAAAAGGAATATCACAGGACTCTGGAACAGCACCATCTACAGCTGGGAGAGACGCGCTGGGTTTTATTATTATTATTTATAGAGCACCATTAATTCCATGGCGCTGTACAATCTGTAAGGGGTTCACATACATTACATTAAGAACAAATTAAAGAACAAGATACAAAAACTACAAGTGGAAGGAAGATCCTGCCCGTGAGGGCTTTTAATTTATATGGTTTGGCAAATGTCCCATGGGATAAAAGCCAAAAAAGCAAGTCTCTTCCTGAAAGTCAGACAGTGATGTGTACAGAGCACAGCGCTCAGCTATCTCCCGCAGTTCCATACTGCCACCCATTAGTGAGTGCAACATGCCCATTGTCCGGATTTCTGGCTACCCCTTAGATCGTGGGGGGAAGGGGGGGGGGGGAAATCACAGGGGCATTTAAGAGTCTGCCATAGAGACTATTTTGCAATATGAACAATCAATGGAACAGGCAAAAAAGGTCAGGGCTGATTGATTGAAACACTATTCCCTAAATCTTTATAGGATATAGGGATAACAGTGGACGTTATGCAGCCCCTTTTAAAAAACAGCTGTACATGTGCGTCCTTTAGGTAAAATTATAGGGCCCAATAATCAGGAAAAATAAAAGTTGCAAAGCGTCCAGCTGAGAACATTTTTAAGCAAGAAAATGATGTGCATTCACACCGTCTTATCACACGTAACACTTACTCTGTAACCAGCGCCCGTTGTCTTGTGCCGTGGCACGCCCCCTGAGCGCTTTCATTACATTTCTAAACCGAGCCAAAGCACTACTTGTGACTGCAGCCTTAAAGAGGACCATTCACCCTGAAAAACGGCACTAGGAGCTGCTCCTGGTGCTAAAAACAAACGCAGCAGTGTGACAACGATAGCGGAAACCTCCAATAACGCTAGCAGACATTACAAACGCCAGCGTAGTAAGCAGCCCCAAGTGCCGTTTTTCAGGGTGACAGGTCCTCTTTAAAGAGCCAAGTCATTAGATACTTTATCAGACTCCTGCATCTCTCGGCTGTCAGTGGTGCCGACTTACAGAGAATGCTGGACTAAGAGTCAAAGTACACAGGAACATATTCATTTAATAAAAGTATGTTACAGAGTTTACCATTACCAGCTGCACGACTCATTTTGTTAACCACCACAAGGACACTAGATAACCCTGCAGCATATTTCTGGTATACATTGACATCACTAACACAAATTGTATCTAATAGCTACACATACTGACAGTGTTCTATCCATCACCCAAACCACGCAAGCTCATAAATCACAAGTGGGACTCCAGAGTAATCCCTCCATCACCAGGGCCGGCGCATGTGCACAGTAGTAGTAGTAGAAGAGATGTGTGTGGTACTAGGGATGTCCTGCATCCTCCACAAACACCTCTTATCAGCCGGCCGCCGGGGGCAGGCGCTGATTGGGAGCCCATTATCTCACACACACGCCTACACCGCCACAGGAGGCGAACATGGCTGCAGCCTCACACCATCCAGCCATAACACCCGCGCCTGACGCTGCATAAACGCCATGCAATGCCCACGAGTCCGAGCATCTCACTCACCGGAGTCCACAAAGGCTGCAACAAGCAGCCACTGCACTATGCTGATAAAATGGCGCGTCTTGTCCCACAGGCCACGCCTCCTTCTCCCGTACCTCTCAGCCAATCACAGGCGCCACACACGGGACTGACAGGAGCGACTACCAGGGACCTTCCAATTAGGCCGAGCAAGGGATGAGGGAGCGGGAAGGGGATGAGCTGCCTCGACCAACCGCAGCTCGGGATAAACCTGGCTGGATGTTCCGAGTAGCGGCATTGGCCGTAGTGGGCTACGTTGTGTCCAATCACTCTTGCGAGCGGACAGCCAAGGCTTATGTGACAGGGACAATGCATCAATTCTGTGATGCCATTTATCTGCTGATAGCTAACTGCACACGGTAGCTGGCCTTTAAGGAAAGCTACCATTACCAAGTAGATTCCCAATGGTAGATTTCTCTAACAGTATCTAGAATAGCCATGTGGTCCCCAGCAACATGACGTATTCAGCTGCACATTTCAAATGGCTTAGATAATGCTAGACAGTGATGTAGCAGTACAGGACATGAACACAGTGACATCACAGTACAGGGATAATACACGCAGTGATGTCACAGTACAGAGATAATACACACAGTGATGTCACAGTACAGGGATAATACACACAGTGATGTCATAGTACAGTGATGTTACAGTACATGGATAATACACACAGTGATGTCACAGTACAGGGATAATACACACAGTAATGTCAGTACATGGATAATACACACAGTGATGTCACAGTACAGGGATAATACACACAGTAATGTCATAGTACAGTGATGTTACAGTACAGAGATAATACACACAGTGATGTCATAGTACAGTGATGTTACAGTACAGAGATAATACACACAGTGATGTCACAGTACAGCAGGGGTCTCAAACTCAATTTACATGGGGGCCGCTTGAGGTAGATTCTGGGTAAGGCTGGGCCGCATCAAGTTTTCCACACAAAATGCACTTACAAAATAGCATTATTCAGATTCAAATGTCATGGCGTCTCCCAGCGCAAGGAAAGCCCCGAGCGGGGAGACGTGTTTTCTCTATGAATGCGTCCTGTGCACCGAGGGGTCCCAAGCTCCTACCGCACTGAGCCCAGTCAGGGACACTCCATCCCCACCTCCCCCCCGGTACTTGTCTCCCCGTGTCCCTCCCATCGAAGAAGATGAAGTCGCCGCTCTGACCTGCACCAAGGGCGTTCAGAGCGGCGACTTCATCTTCTTCAAGTACCGGAGGGAAGGGGATTAACCGGTTACGGGCCCTTTCCTGTTTTTTCATGTCCATTTTTCACTCCCCACCTTCAAAAATCTATAACTTTTTTATTTTTACACGTAAAGAGCTGTGTGACGGCTTGTTTTCTGCGTAACAAATTGCACTTCACAGTGATGGTATTTAATATTCCATGCCATGTACTTGGAAGCGGGAAAAAAATTCCAAATGCAATGAAAATGGTTAAAAAACGGATTTTACGCCATTTTCTTGTGGGCTTGGATATTACGTCTTTCACCAAGCGCCCCAAATGACATGTCTACTTTATTCTTTGGGTCGGTGCGATTAAGGGGATACCAAATTTGTATAGGTTTTATAATGTTTTTTACAAAAATTAAACCCTCCTGTACAAAATTTATTTTTTTGATTTTGCCAAATTCTGGCGCTAATAATTTTTTCATACTTTAGTGTACGGAGCTGTGGGTGGTGTATTTTTTTGCGAAATTTGATAATATTTTCAATGATATCATTTTTAGGACTGTACGACCTTTTGTACTGATCACTTTTTATAGATTTTTTATATTTTTCAAAATGGCGCTATTTTCCGTTACGGGGTTAAAAGCAGTGAAAAACCGTTATCATATTTTGATCGGACATTTTCGGACGCGTCGATACCTGATGTGTTTATGATTTTTACTGTTTATTTATATTTATGTCAGTTCTAGGTAATGGGAGGTGATTTGAAATTTTAGGTTTTTTTATTATAATTTTTTTTTTAAACTTTTTTGTATTTTTATTTATACTATTTTTCAGACTCCCTAGGGTACTTTAACCCTAGGTTGTCTGATCGATCCTATCATATACTGCCATACTGCAGTATGGCAGTATATGGGGATTTTCCTCCTCATTCATTACAATGTGCTATCAGCACATTGTAATGAAGGGGTTAAAACGAAATAGCCTCGGGTCTTCCGAAGACCCGAGGCTGTGGAGACGGATCGCCGCCCCCCGATGACGTCACGGGGAGCGGCGATCCCAGGTAAGATGGCGGCGCCCTTTTTGAGGCTGCTGGCAGCTTTGCCGGCAGCTATCGCTGTGCAAACACCCGCGATCGGTGCTAGCACCGATCGCGGGTGTTACCGGTAAGCCTTTGCTGCAATATGCAGCAAAGACTTACCGGCTATGGAGAGGGCTCAGCCCGTGAGCCCTCTCCATGCAGCGTGACCCGACCGCCGCCGTGAATACACGGCGGGCGGTGCTTTTCCAGGTGGGGGCCGCAAAATATTGTCCCGCGGGCCGCAGTTGGCCCGCGGGCCGCGAGTTTGAGACCCCTGCAGTACAGGGATAATACACACAGTGATGTCATAGTACAGTGATGTTACAGTACAGGGATAATACACACAGTAATGTCATAGTACAGTGATGTTACAGTACATAGATAATACACACAGTGATGTCATAGTACAGTGATGTTACAGTACAAAGATAATACACACAGTGATGTCACAGTACAGGGATAATACACACAGTGATGTCATAGTACAGTGATGTTACAGTACATGGATAATACACACAGTGATGTCACAGTACAGGGATAATACATACAGTAATGTCAGTACATGGATAATACACACAGTGATGTCACAGTACAGGGATAATACACACAGTAATGTCAGTGCATGGGTAATACAAACAGTGATGTCACAGTACAGTGATGTTACAGTACATGGATAATACACACAGTGATGTTACAGTACAGGGATAATACACATAATAATGTCAGTACATGGATAATACACACAGTGCTGTCACAGTACAGGGATAATACACACAGTAATGTCAGTGCATGGATAATACAAACAGTGATGTCACAGTACAGTGATGTTACAGTACAGGGATAATACACACAGTGATGTCATAGTACAGTGATGTTACAGTACAGGGATAATACATTCAGTGATGTCACAGTACAGGGATAATACACACAGTGATGTCATAGTACAGTGATGTTACAGTACATGGATAATACACACAATGATGTCACAGTACAGGGATAATACATACAGTAATGTCAGTACATGGATAATACACACAGTGATGTCACAGTACAGGAATAATACACGCAGTGATGTCACAGTACAGTGATGTTACAGTACAGGGATAATACATGCAGTGATGTCATAATACATGGCTATTACACATACTGATTTCACAGTACAGAGATAATCCACATATGTTGTCACATTATACAGATAATACAAGCAACAACGTTACAGTACAGGGACTATACACACAATTATGTCACAGTACTGGGGTAATATACACAGTGATAATTACAGTGCATAAGCAATAGTTTTACCAGGTAATGTATATGAGTACAGTGTAGTAAAAGATATTGGTCAGCACCCTCTACAGCAGTGGTTTCTCAACCTTTCTAATGCTGTGACCCCGCAATACAGTTTCTCATGCTGTGGTGACCCCAAACCATGCAACTCGCAGTAAAAACACCGTAAAATTTCGGCTCCGATGGCTTTAGGCGACCCCCGGTTTTGGTCGTTCGACCCCCGCTGGGGTCCCGACCCACAGGTTGAGAACCACTGCTCTACAGCCTTAGCCTTTACCAAATCTATAAAGAACTATTAGGGTAGTATACCACTAGTTGCTAAAATATAAATATAATTTTGTGGAAACATTCACATAATGCAATCCATGACAAATAAAAAAAAAAATTTTTTCAGCATCCATGCCTTTCCTTGAGAAATGTGTGTTGGGGTAGCAACTGATTTAGCAGCACGCTGTGTTGGAGTTAAGCAGTCCTTTGGCACTTACTTAGGCTACATTCAAACGATGTATGTACCGTTACATCAGCGCTGCGGAGAGGAGCAGGGGGTGAGCGCAGCTCACCCCCGACGCCCCTCTCAATAGGAATATATACAGCACAGGGTGCCGTATCACGTAGAACATGACCCATATTTCTACGGGTTACTGAGCGGTACGGTGCCGCACGTGTGCTGGACCATACCACTCCAGTACAGAGCCGTGAGCCCATAGAAGTGTATGGGGGACGTATATCGGCCGTATATACGTCGTACGTATATACGCCCCCCATACATGTGTGTGAATGCAGCCTTAATCTTACTTTATTTAATTAATGGCATTTGCATTTTAAAAAAGTATTTACTTCATATCATGGTGCCTTGTTTTCTATCATGTATTTTACCAATGAACTTTACCATTGTGTATTTATGTGTATTTATGTGTATATTCCTGTGCTCCGCATTTTCACTAATACAGTATGTACCGTATATACTCGAGTATAAGCCGAGACCCCTAATTTTACCACCAAAAACTGGGAAAACCTATTGACTTGAGTATAAACCGAGCGTGGGAAATGCATTGGTCGCAGACCCCCCCCCCAGTATATAGCCAGCCAGCCCCCTATAATATACAGTCTGCCCCCTGTAGTATACAGCCTGCCCCCTGCAGTATACAGCCAGCCCAGCTTGCCCCCAGCAGTATACAGCCGGCCCCCAGTAGTATACAGCCAGCCCAGCTTGCCCCCAGTAGTATACAACTTGCCCCCAGTAGTATACAGCCTGCCCCCAGTAGTATACAGCCAGCCCAGCTTGCCCCCAGTAGTATACAGCTTGCCCCCAGCAGTATACAGCCAGACCCCAGTAGTATACAGCTTGCCCCCAGTAGTATACAGCCTGCCCCCAGTAGTATACAGCTTGCCCCCAGTAGTATACATCCTGCCCCCAGTAGTATACATCTTGCCCCCAGTAGTATACAGCTTGCACCCAGTAGTATACAGCCAGCCAGCCCCCAGTAGAATACAGCTTGCCCCCAGTAGTATGCAGCCAGTCCCCAGTAGTATACAGCTTGCCCCCAGTAGTATACAGCCTGCCCCCAGTAGTATACAGCCTGCCCAGAATTTAAAAAAATAATAAACTTATATACTCACCCTCCAGTGGCCCTGATGTGCAGCGCTGCTCCCCCGATGTCCGCGCGGCTCGTCTTCTGGCTTCCCGGATCCTCTTCTGTCACATCGTGCTGGGCGCCGCCAATGTTTTCTCCTGGGCAGACGCATAGTATGACGCGCCACTGCTGACGTCATGCTAGGCGCCGCCCGTGAGAGAACAATGGCGGCGCCCAGCACGTTCTTACAGAAGAGGAGCCGGGAAGCCAGAAGACGAGCCGCGCGGACATCGGGGGAGCAGCGCTGCACATCAGGGCCACTGGAGGGTGAGTATATAGGTTTATTATTTTTTAAGCCAAGTATTGCCTCATGTATAAGCCGAGGGGACGTTTTTCAGCACATTTTTTGTGAAAGTCAGAACATTTCTAGTAAAATCCAAGCCCACAAGGAAACGGTGCAAATGCATTTTTTCACCAATTTCACTACATTGGAATTTTTTCCCCACTTCCCGGTACAGAGCATGGACTATTAAATACAATCACTACAGCTCCTTACATGGAAAAACAAAAAAAGTTATGGATTTTTGAAGGTGAGGAGTGAAAAATTAAAATGCAAAAAAACAAAAAGGGACTGGTTGTTAAGGGGTTAAAGTTTCTAGCTGAAAAGCAGATTTTTGGTTATTTCAGTTTTAGTGATATAGTGATGATTTATTTATGTGAACATATGACTATGAGGTATCTGTGAGATCTACACATGTTCATCTATTACATTTAGGAGAGGTGAAGCTAAATATTTTCTGTTGAGGCACATTTTTTGCCTTCAGAGTCAATTTTTATGCATTTTTTTATAACATTTTACTCTTTGAGTCAAAATTGCATGAAGGTGCCTTTGTCTATAAACACTGTCTGCTTTCAGAAAATATATGGTTTGTTGGTGTTTAGTATAATTATTTATGCTCTAATTTCGGTTTTATTTGTACTTGTCAAAATTGTAAAAATTGCTCCAAATTTCCAGAACCGATTGGCAGGGAAATCTTAGTATTTGTGCCAATGTTAACTTACCCTATTAGGCCTATTGCCCATGAGCGAGTGTAATGCAATTTACTCTCATCACACTCTCATCGTGTGCTTGGCTGAATTTCCAGCCCGAACGCTCAGAGAACGAAACTGAACTCAGTTCCGGTTGGCCGGACATTCAGTCAAGATTCATGTATTTAATCCTGGTGGTAGATGTATTTAACTTAACTTGCTCATGGGAAATAGGCCTTACTTGACAACTGAAAATGGTAAAATACTGCTGTTGCATTTTATCCCACAGTGAGAAGGGTGTGTGGTTTTTCCATTTCTTCCTGTAGGTAAATAACTGGGTCTGAATACCTAGAGTGCCTTTAACCGCTGTGAAATTTATTACCATTTTTCATGTTATGTTATTATTTTAAAGGACATCTATCTTTTTTTTAACCTTTATTGTTACTATAAACATAGGGCAGCATGGTGGCACGGTGGTTAGCATTACAGCCTTGCAGCACTAGGGTCCTGGGTTCAAGTTTCATCCAGGTCAACATCTGTAAAGAGTTTCTATGTATCTATACTGATAGGTTGCTTAGATTGCAAGCTCCACGGGGACAGAGATTGATTTGGCTTTGGATCAAGATTTTATGAAAAACTTCTTCCCAAAAATTGGATATACCCGGACATTGCCAAACCCAAAACATCTGCTTCCAGTGAGAGACATCTCCAGACATTCCTGGAGTCCCCCCTATTATTCACCCTATTTAGAGCTATAGGGGTATAATATACCTGGGTAATAAAAAAAAAAAAACAACAACCTATGATTTAAATTAATGGATCCCTTTTTAGTGTTACTGTGTATTTTAACCTAATTCTTCTCACCAACTACTCCTATGACTTTTCCCCATTTCTTTCTACATTTGTGTACAAAGCTATTTAGTATATATCCAAAAAATCGAACAGCTGAGCAGCACTCTGCAAAACCATTTTATTGTGACTCCCCACTTTCCTAATAAGCCTCATACAATCATGTGCATCTAAGCGTATTAAAATCCTATGGGATTTGCTCTTAAAAGCATGTAATAGTTGACAGTATCACATCCAGCCCCCATTCTTCAAACCATAAATTCTATGTGGTGCAGAAAAGTCATCAACCACTATGCCCTTCAACCACTATCTGAGAAATGTATCTCAATCCTAACTTTCACCAAAAAATTCTGTCCGGTATTTTCATAAACTATTTTTTCATCTGCTACATTTAGATAAAAAAATAATGGAGTCTCTTGCATATAGCCCCGTAGTTGTAATATCTTTTTAAAGAGCCTCCAGGTCTTCACAAGAGTACTCACAAGGGTCCCTCCTTTAAAAGGCTCCTTTGTCAGAAAAGAGCTTTCCAGTAATTCAAAAATTGTCTCTACTTTTTCGAGCGACAGCTCGCCCAGTTTGGATAGCAAAAAATTATTCCTCTACTTCACCAGTCGGTACATTTGCGCAGCTAAATAGTACCCCCGTAGAAACGTCAGGCTGGACCAGTCTTAATAAATATTCCAACTTTATTTGAGCTCTCTCCCTTCCCCGAATCAATTTATTTAGTATCGATTTAATCAGTCCGAAGAAGGAATTTTCTAACCAGATAGATGTTGAAGATAATACATACAATATCTGAGGAAGGAGAACCATCTTAATAAGCCCTACCTTGTCTGCTCTAGATAAAGGTAAAGCATTCTAGCATCCTATTCTGCTCTACAAATGATCAATAGGTGGATCAAAATTCTGCTTGTAGAATACCCCTAGTTTATTAGAAACCTAAATACCCAGGTATCGAAAGTTAAATCACTCTCTTTATTACCCCATTCTCTTACTTCAATATCCAAGGGCATTAGGATAGAATTACCCCAGTTTAACTTCTGACCAGTGTTCCTTCACTAACTGGATAGAGACAGGGATAGAGTCGGGGGAGTTGCGTAAATACAATATCAAATCATCGACATATAGACAAATTTTGTCCTGCAGACCATCACAGCCCCCACCTTGGATAGAATCCTCTCTTCTTTTTTTCATAGCAAAGGGTTTGATATATAAAGCAAATAAAAGGGGTGACAAGGGACACCCCAGTCTATTTTAATCCATAACGATCCCGGGACATTCCTTACAATGCTCTTGGAAAAGCTGTATTGTTTGTTGCTCTGGGCAATAAGCACTGCATCTCTTTCAGGGTGCGTTCACACGTTGCAGTTAAAACTGCATTGCAATCCGCTTTGAGGTGGTTTTAGGTGCAGTTTTGTCAATTGAACAGGGGAAAGACATGAACTGTGAACAAGTGAATTTGATTTTGAAGGGGAAACCTGCTCCACAAATGTCATTCACTCGTTCAGTTCATGTCTTTCACCTGTTCAATTGACAAAACTGCACCTAAAACCCCCTCAAAGCTGATTGCGATGCAGTTTTAACTGCAACGTGTGACTGCACCCTCAGGCAGTTACACAAATTAGCTTCTCAGAGTAAAGCGTCAGGGTGATTTCCCATGTGCCACACGGTAGGTCTTTTTCCCTTTGCATTTTGCTTTTTAATTATCATGGCTTTAAAAGTTGGAAAAAGCTGGACACAAACAAAGCATTTTACTCTAATAGGTAAGCAGAATAAATTTGGCTCTAAAAACTGCTACAATTAATGTATGTTTGATATCTAAGGCCAAGGACAACAGTAGTTGAGGATTTATATTTATTTTATGTAAATGTTATTCAATATTTAGCAGGAATACATTTAAAACTGGAACCATCAAAACTTTATAAATTCAAGCCATTGTTAATGCACCAAATTCAGAAAAAAACTTGGACAAGAAACCTACTACCTGGAAATAGAGTTTAAGTTCAGGGTCAAAAATAACATAATTGTGATTAATTAGTCATCAGCACAGTTTCAGAATTCTAATTGAAGGATGATAGTTTATGGTACAGACTTTCAGTGTGGACCTCAACCATTGTACTACAGTGGTTGATATCTATGGAGAAGCAGCACATGATTACAACTGATAACAAGGATTGCTTACTTGCATTTTCACACTCTAGTAACTGTCATGTCTATTGATGAAAGATGTTTTCATCTCGATTCTACATTCATTGTCAGAAAATAATGGAAGTACCATGGAGGTTAATATTTGGCAACAATTTGTAGCAAGATTCTGGATTTGCACTAAAAATGTCCCACATTGTTGGATTATGTGAATCCAGATAATGAAAAACTATTTACTGAAGGACACTATCACAGGATTTGACCTCCATAAAATCCCAAACCTGCCTTGTATTTGTAAGAATAGGCTTGTCATGCTTACCTTTATATGGAGCTTTAGCACTCTCAATGCTTTATAAAAATCCTTTTTTATATTAATGCAAATTAGGCAGAAGTGTATCATTTCCACCACACCCGCTACATCCTCCGAAAATTTTCCTTTCAGCCGACACATAATGGATGGCTCTTAAAATATTCGGGAAGGAAAACTGGCAGAATGGTGTATGTTGCCTTCTCCTAGATGCGGCTGTGCAAACTAACCCCAAAGTGACATCAGCAAACTCGCATTGAAATGGGGCAGCGTACACCAAATAGAAAGAAAATAAATATTTCAATGTGTAAAACCTGGTAACCCCTTATTACCACCGTATGGTCATTTTGCAGTGGTCATTAAGGGTATGTCTGATGCAACACTTTTATACCGCACTGCATCAGAAGTTAGCAGCACCTAGGGTCTTGCTACTGCTGGCACCGGCCTGTGTTATCAGAGCCCATCCCAGGTATTTAACCCCTTAGACACCACGGTCCAGATTTGTTGTGCCGTTGATGTCGAACAACAGCCCTAGGTCCACTGTATGACCCCAGGGCTCAGGGCCAGTTTTTGACAAAACTAAAAGTGGGTCTCCAAAATAAAACTATTTTATGAACAGTCACAGTTATTAAGAGGCTTCTTTAGTCCTGCAAAATAATAACGCTTTGCCTTACTATACTACTGTTTGTAAACTACAATGTGTTATATGGGACTGTAGGAGAATGTTATAGGAGATAGACAGATGATAGATTGGTGATAGAAGATAAATATGAAAGATAGATGATAGATTTATAGATACAAACTCTGCCCACAAAAGTCCACATTTAGGACATGGCCCTTTAGGACATGGGGCCCTGGGCAAATGCTGAGGACTGTTTGTGTTAACTGTTCACTAAGCCAGGCCAGGCCTTTGAAATATATAGGCCTGGCAAACATGAGCATGGTCGCGCTGAAGCTGCTTCACATATAGAGATTAAAAAGTGTTTAAACCGCGATACAGCGGTTTCGGACACTAACGAAAGTATGCTCGGTATTTGCATCTTACACCTACCATTTCATGTGGCAGGTTTCCTTTAAGCACTGACTGAGTTCCAGAAAATTACTAGAGTGAGACTGGTGCAAAAACTTTAAATATAGTTGATTATAATTAAACATACAGCAGGAAATAACACATTTAAAAACATTTAATTCCATACAGTGACCTCTCAAGATATACCTCCAATGTAAAACTGATAATTAGGGCCTTAATATGTAGCATATAGCACTAGAGATGAGCGAACATACTCGTCCGAACTTGATGCTCGTTCGAGCATTAGCGTACTCGAAACTGCTCGTTGCTCGGACGAGTATTTCGCCAGCTCGAGAAAATGGCATCTCCCGCATTTTTGCTTTTTGGCGGCCAGAAACAGAGCCAATCACAAGCCAGGAGACTCTGCACTCCACCCAGCATGATGTGGTACCCTTACACGTCGATAGCAGTGGTTGGCTGGCCAGATCAGGTGACCCTGGAATAGACTAGCCCCTGCCCGCGCTGCTCGCGTCATTCTCTGTCTGGATGCCGCTAGGGAGAGAGCTGCTGCTGGTCAGGGAAAGCGTTAGGGTGTTCTATTAGAATAGTGTTAGGCAGGAGTGATTCTACAAGAACCCAACAGTCCTTCTTAGGGCTAAAATAACGTTTTATTTTCCTTTTTTTTTGGTTTGCTTGTGGCTGGGCTTGCTGCTATTAGTAGTGCAGCTAGTAGCATATTGTGAGTAATTTGCAGGGAGACTTGTGTTTAGCTCTTAGTGACACACATATCCACCTCAAACACCGAAGTGGGACAATTTATTAGGGGTTTGATTTGAATTAGGCACAGTCTGCTGATTTATTTATTTTTTTACGTTTATTTCTCTTATAACTCAAAGTCATCTGGCACAGCACAAAATCCAGTTGTGTGCTGTCAGTGTAGGTTAGAAACTAGCCATAGCAATAGGATAGCATTGTTTTGTTTTTTAAAAAAACACAAAAAACACAAAAAAAAAAGAAATTTGAAGTTTACACTTTAATTTTGAAAATGTTTAACCCGAGGGCTAGGGGTAGAAGACGAGGGCGTGGACGTGGGCGTCCAACTACTGCAGGGGTCAGAGGCCGTGGTCCTGGGCGGGGTGAGACACCACCTGCTGATGAGGGAGCAGGGGAACGCCGCAGAGCTACACTCCCTAGGTTCATCATGTCTCAAGTTACTGGGACTCGTGGTAGAGCACTGTTGAGGCCAGAACAGTGCGAAGAGGTGATGTCGTGGATTGCGGACAATACTTCTAGTCATTTGTCCACCAGTCAGTCTTCCACGCAGTCCACCCATGTCACCGAAATCAGCACTCCTCCAGCTCCTCCACCTCGGCCTCCTTCCCCCCAGTCTGCCCCCTCCCAGCAAAATTTGGCATTTGAACCGGCATACTCTGAGGAACTGTTTTCTGGACCCTTCCCACAGTCACAAACCACGTGTCCGGTTGCTGCTGAGCAATTTTCTGATGCCCAGGTTTTCCACCGGTCGCAGTCTGTGGGTGATGATGACATTATTGACGTAGTGGAAGAAGTGTGTAAAGAGGTGTCGGACGATGAGGAGACACGGTTGTCAGACAGTGGTGAAGTTGTTGTCAGGGAAGGAAGTCCGAGGGGGGAGCAGACTGAGGGATCGGAGGATGATGAGGTGACAGACCCAAGCTGGGTTGATAGGCCGGGTGAACACAGTGCTTCTGAGACGGAGGCGAGTCCTATAGCAGAACAGGTTGGAAGAGGCAGTGGTGGGGCCAGATGGAGAGGCAGGGCCAGAGCTGGTGCATCAGCGCCAAATGTTGCCCGTAGTCAAGCTCCCGTGGCGAGGGCTAGATTTTCAGAAGTCTGGAGGTTCTTTAAAGAAACACCGGATGACTGACGGACTGTGGTGTGCAACCTTTGCCAAACCAGGATCAGCAGGGGTTCCACCACTACTAGCTTAACTACCACCAGTATGCGCAGGCATATGAATGCTAAACACCCCACTCAATGGCACCAAGCCCGTTCACCTCCGGCCGGGCACACCACTGCTCCTTCCCCTGTGTCATCTGCTAGTCAGCCCCCTGCCCAGGACCACGGCCCAAACACCTCCCGTGCGAAAACCCCATCTTCGCCTCCACGATCCTCCACAGCATCCACCAGCGTTCAGCTCTCCACACCCCAGACGCTGGAGCGCAAAAGGAAGTATAGCGCAACCCACCCACACGCACAAGCCCTCAACGTCCACATCTCCAAGTTGCTTAGCCTGGAGATGCTGCCCTATAGGCTGGTAGAGACCGAGGCCTTTTGAAACCTCATGGCGGCGGCCACCCCTCGGTATTCGGTCCCCAGCCGCCAATACTTTTCCCGATGTGCCGTCCCAGCTCTGCACAAGCACGTGTCAGAGAACATCATCCGTGCCCTGACCAACGCCATTTCTGACAAGGTCCCCTGACCACGGACACGTGGATGAGTGCTGCCGGGCAGGGCCACTATATATTGCTGACGGCACATTGGGTTAACTTGGTGGAGGCTGGGACCGAGTCTGACCCTGGGGCTGCTCATATACTGCCGACGCCGAGGATTGCGGGGCCTACCTCGGTCCAGGTCTCAAAGGCCTACTATGCCTCCTCCCACCCCTCCTCCACCTCCTCCTCCGAATTACCATCCGTGGGCATGGCGCCATCAGTTGGTAGCTCTAGGAACAGCAGCAGTGCCGTCGATAAGCGACAGCAGGCGGTGCTCAAACTGCTGAGCCTAGGCGATAAAAGGCACACCGCCCAAGAGCTATTACAGGGCATCACGGCGCAGACCGATCTGTGGCTGGCACCGCTGAACCTGAAGCCAGGCATGGTTGTGTGTGACAATGGCCGTAACCTGGTGGCGGCTCTGCAACTCGGCAGACTGACACATGTGCCATGCCTGGCCCATGTGTTAAATCTCATAGTTCAGCGTTTCCTCAAGACATACCCCAATCTGTCTGATTTGCTCACGAAGGTGCGCCGCATCTGTGCGCATTTCAGGAAGTCCAGCACAGATGCTGCCACTCTCAGGGCAGCGCAGCGCCGCCTCCAACTGCCCGCTCACCGACTGTCGTGCCCACGAGGTGGAATTCAACATTAACCATGTTATCCAGAGTTTACCAGCAGCGCAGAGCGATTGTAGACTGCCAGATGTCAACTTCCACCAGAACTGGTAGTCAGGTCAGTCAGCTTCCTCAAGTCTACAATGAGGAGTGGACGTGGATGTCTGATATCTGTCAGGTGCTGAGTAACTTTGAGGAGTCAACACAGATGGTCAGTGGCGATGCAGCCATCATCAGCCTCACCATCCCGCTTCTTGGCCTGTTGAAAAACTCTCTGATCAGCATGAAGTCGGAAGCTTTGCGCTCGTCACAAGAGACGGGGGAAGAAGATTCCCTTGTTGATAGCCAAAGCACCCTTAGGTCTGTTTCTCAGCGCATATCGGAGGAGGTGGAGGTGGAGGAGGATGAGGAGGAAGAGGAGGAGAATGTTGGCGAGACACAAGAGGGGACCATTGTTGAGTCCTTCACTGTTCAGCGTGTATGGGCAGAAGAAGAGGAGTTGGAGGAGTTGGAGGAGGAGGAAATGGACAGTCAGGCCAGTGAGGGGAGTGAATTCTTACGCGTTGGTACTCTGGCGCATATGGCAGATTTCATGCTAGGCTGCCTATCCCGTGACCCTCGCGTTCAAAGAATTTATTCCAGCACCGATTACTGGGTATTCACTCTCCTGGACCCACGGTACAAGCAAAATCTTTCCACTCTCATCCCTGGAGAGGAAAGGAGTGTGAGAATGCATGAATACCAGCAGGCCCTGGTGCACAAGCTGAAACAGTATTTCCCTTCTGACAGCGCTAGCGGCAGAGGGCGTACTTCTGCGGGACAAGTAGCGAGGGAGAATAGGCGAGCAGGCAGCTTTTCCAGCACTAGCAGGGGTACGCTTTACAAGGCCTTTGCCAGTTTTATGTCACCCCAGCAAGACACTGTCACCTGTCCCCAGTCTCGGCAGAGTAGGGCTGATCATTACAGAAAGATGGTGAGCGAGTACGTAGCTGAGCATACCATTGTCCTAAATGACCACACAGCTCCCTACAACTACTGGGTTTCAAAGCTGGACATGTGGCACGAACTGGCGCTGTACGTCTTAGAGGTTCTTGCCTGCCCTGCCGCTAGCGTGTTGTCCGAGCGGGTTTTCAGTGCAGCTGGTGGCATCATCACCGATAAGCGTACACGCCTGTCGACTGACAGCGCTGACAGGCTGACGCTTATCAAGATGAATAAAGCCTGGATTTCTCCGGATTTTTATTCTCCACCAGGTGAAAGAAGCTCAACCTGAATAATGTATGCACTCCTCCTCCTCATTGTCCTCCTTCTCCTCCTCTTTGTACACTAAAGCAGAGGAAACTGGCTACTTTTTGCCAGGGCCAACTGGCTCTAGCTATAGTACTCTATGTATTTAATTTTTCTGGAGGGCCACCTACCCGGTCCTCTGTTTTAAGCAATTTTTGGGAGTGCCACATACAGGCACTCAATCTATTTAATTTTTCTGGAGGACCACCTACCTGCTCCTCTGGTTTGAAAACTTTTTTGGACTGCCACATACAGGCACTATCCAAATTAAATTGTCTCCATAGCAGCCTCCACATGTCGTCTTTTTAGCTGGCTCCACACGTTGTCTCCATTGCTACCTCCACACGTCATCGTCATAGCTGCCTCCAAAAGTCGTCCTTATAGCTGCCTCCATACATGGTCTCCTTATCAAACGAACTGTGTCAAGCAGAATTTTGGGTTGTTTTCATGGATTCCACATCAAACTTGTTAACTTTGTCGCCACCCTGCTGTGTAATCCACAAAATATACTGGCAAACTTTTATCATTTACCGATATTATTTCAGCGCTTCTTGCACATCTGTTTACATTCCCCTCACCCGCCATATCCCAAACTTATAAGAACGCTACTACACTTGATCTTATACAAAAGGTTCTTAGAAGTGCTGTTTGGGGAGTAGCCTAGAGACAGGGGCTTGGATTGGCGAAAGCTCGCCTGGCAGCGGAGCGCCAGCTCCATCTCAAGATCCAACTAACATAGTTTTAACTGCAGTACCTTTAATCTACTACTAGTTCACTGCCTCCATACATGGTCCCCTTATCAAACGAGCTGTGTCAGGCAGAATTTTGGGTTGTTTTCATGGATTCCACATCAAACTTGTTAACTTTGTCGCCACCCTGCTGTGTAATCCACAAAATATACTGGCAAACTTTTATCATTTACCGATATTATTTCAGCGCTTCGTGCGCATCTGTTTACATTCCCCTCACCCGCCATATCCCAAACTTATAAGAACGCTACTACACTTGATCTTATACAAAAGGTTCTTAGAAGTGCTGTTTGGGGAGTAGCCTAGAGACAGGGGCTTGGATTGGCGAAAGCTCGCCTGGCAGCGGAGCGCCAGCTCCATCTCAAGATCTAACTAACATAGTTTTAACTGCAGTACCTTTAATCTACTACTAGTTCACTGCCTCCATAAATGGTCCCCTTATCAAACGAGCTGTGTCAGGCAGAATTGTGGGTTGTTTTCATGGATTCCACATCAAACTTGTTAACTTTGTCGCCACCCTGCTGTGTAATCCACAAAATATACTGGCAAACTTTTATCATTTACCGATATTATTTCAGCGCTTCTTGCACATCTGTTTACATTCCCCTCACCCGCCATATCCCAAACTTATAAGAATGCTACTACACTTGATCTTATACAAAAGGTTCTTAGAAGTGCTGTTTGGGGAGTAGCCTAGAGACAGGGGCTTGGATTGGCGAAAGCTCGCCTGGCAGCGGAGCGCCATCTCCATCTCAAGATCCAACTAACATAGTTTTAACTGCAGTACCTTTAATCTATTACTAGTTCACTGCCTCCATACATGGTCCCCTTATCAAACGAGCTGTGTCAGGCAGAATTTTGGGTTGTTTTCATGGATTCCACATCAAACTTGTTAACTTTGTCGCCACCCTGCTGTGTAATCCACAAAATATACTGGCAAACTTTTATCATTTACCGATATTATTTCAGCGCTTCTTGCGCATCTGTTTACATTCCCCTCACCCGCCATATCCCAAACTTATAAGAACGCTACTACACTTGATCTTACACAAAAGGTTCTTAGAAGTGCTGTTTGGGGAGTAGCCTAGAGACAGGGGCTTGGATTGGCGAAAGCTCGCCTGGCAGCGGAGCGCCAGCTCCATCTCAAGATCCAACTAACATAGTTTTAACTGCAGTACCTTTAATCTACTACTAGTTCACTGCCTCCATACATGGTCCCCTTATCAAACGAGCTGTGTCAGGCAGATTTTTGGGTTGTTTTCATGGATTCCACATCAAACTTGTTAACTTTGTCGCCACCCTGCTGTGTAATCCACAAAATATACTGGCAAACTTTTATCATTTACCGATATTATTTCAGAGCTTCTTGCGCATCTGTTTACATTCCCCTCACCCGCCATATCCCAAACTTATAAGAACGCTACTACACTTGATCTTACACAAAAGGTTCTTAGAAGTGCTGTTTGGGGAGTAACCTAGAGACAGGGGCTTGGATTGGCGAAAGCTCGCCTGGCAGCGGAGCGCCAGCTCCATCTCAAGATCCAACTAACATAGTTTTAACTGCAGTACCTTTAATCTACTACTAGTTCACTGCCTCCATACATGGTCCCCTTATCAAACGAGCTGTGTCAGGCAGATTTTTGGGTTGTTTTCATGGATTCCACATTAAACTTGTTAACTTTGTCGCCACCCTGCTGTGTAATCCACAAAATATACTGGCAAACTTTTATCATTTACCGATATTATTTCAGCGCTTCTTGCGCATCTGTTTACATTCCCCTCACCCGCCATATCCCAAACTTATAAGAACGCTACTACACTTGATCTTATACAAAAGGTTCTTAGAAGTGCTGTTTGGGGAGTAGCCTAGAGACAGGGGCTTGGATTGGCGAAAGCTCGCCTGGCAGCGAAATGCCAGCTCCATCTTAAGATCCAACTAACATAGTTTTAACTGCAGTATCTTTAATCTACTACTAGTTCACTGCCTCCATACATGGTCCCCTTATCAAACGAGCTGTGTCAGGCAGAATTTTGGGTTGTTTTCATGGATTCCACATCAAACTTGTTAACTTTGTCGCCACCCTGCTGTGTAATCCACAAAATATACTGGCAAACTTTTATCATTTACCGATATTATTTCAGCTCTTCTTGCGCATCTGTTTACATTCCCCTCACCCGCCATATCCCAAACTTATAAGAACGCTACTACACTTGATCTTATACAAAAGGTTCTTAGAAGTGCTGTTTGGGGAGTAGCCTAGAGACAGGGGCTTGGATTGGCGAAAGCTCGCCTGGCAGCGGAGCGCCAGCTCCATCCCAAGATCCAACTAACATAGTTTTAACTGCAGCACCTTTAATCTACAACTAGTTCACTGCCTCCATACATCGCTCCCTTATCAAACGAGCTGTGTCAGGCAGAATTTTCAGGTGTTTCACCAGATACATAGTGGAACGTGGCCCATCTGTCGCCGCCATGCTGGAGACCTGAATTACTGTCGCTCTTAATCATGGAACCATTTCCGTAAAAACAATTAAAAATAGAACCACTATGCTATTCCATTATTCCTAGGTGAAATATCCAAACGACCCGGCCTGCTTTGAAAATTATAATTTTTTCAAAGTAAACGCTTCTGGCCCCCAGGCCCATTTTGGGTGGGGAGGAGCCGAGAGACAGGGGCTTGGACAGGCGAAAGCTCGCCTGGCAGTGGACCGCCAGCTCCATCCCAAGATTAGGCAGCCTCAGAGGCATCCATGCATGCTGCCCCTGCTGTTTCCTGTCCATTTTGCCTCCACGATCCTCCACAGCGTCCACCAATGTCTCATTTCAACTCTCTATACCCCAGACGCTGGAGCATGAGAGGATATGCAGCACATCATCCCCTTATCAAACGAGTTGTGTCAGGCAGAATTTTCAGGTGTTTCACCAGATACATAGTGGAACTCGGCCCATCTGTCGCCGCCATGCTGGAGACCTGAAGTTGCAATCATAGCAGCGCAATATGAATGCCCAATACTGTCGCTCTTAATCATGGAAGTCGTCTCCATGGCTGCCTTCACATGTCGTCCCCTTATCAAAAGAGCTGTGTCAGGCTCATTTTTCGGGTGTTTCACCAGATACGTCATGGAACTTGGTCACTATGTCGCCACCATGCTGTGTTATCGACTAAATATACCGTCAACCTTTTGTTCACATAGGAAATCATTTCACTCTCTAGCCTGCCGCTGCTGCCGCTGCCTCTGCATGCTGTCCCCTATAGTGTCAGGGTCAATTATTGCATGTTTTAGATGCTATCTAGCCTCATTCGGTCACTCTGTCATGGCCATGCTGTTGCCTATAATTTTGGCATAATGGTACGATTAAGCAGCCTCAGAGGCATCCATGCATGCTGCCCCTGCTGTTTCCTGTCCATTTCCGTGGTGTTTCCATCCTTTTCTGAGGTTCCCAGGTGTTTGGCCAAGCTACCCTGTGCAGAGCCTTGGTCCCCTTGAAAAATGCTTGAGTCTCCCATTGACTTCAATGGGGCTCGTTATTCGAGACAAGCACTCGAGCATCGGGAAAAGTTCGTCTCGAATAACGAGTACCCGAGCATTTTAGTGCTCGCTCATCTCTATATAGCACGTATACCAGGACTGCCTTTTGGTCCTAGTCCTGCCCTCACAAAGTTCACAGTTTAATCCCTTGAATCCAGAACAAGGATGAGAAGTTCATAGAAAACCACTAGAACCTTAACCATAGATTAATTCCTGGACAGAAGAAAGGAAGAGATCTCCACACCAGTGATGGAATAAAAAATCATTGTCCGTCCATTGAGACATTAATAAAATAAACGCGGCATTCCCCCTAGGAATCTTTTAGGCTGAGAGAGCCATGAACGCCACATATTTTAAAATGTTATTCCGTAAGAGCCATATGCACATGCTCCCCAGTAGAAAGGTAGTCCCAGTGTCATGGGTGCCCCTGCGATCTACGTCTTGGATTGCAGGCAAACCCGTGCCCCTCTCCGTGGCGGCACCCCTTTCCGAGCTCACTCAACTCACCACCTTCCGTCTCCCGACCTGGCACTCGCAGATTTAAAGGGCCAGTGCGCCGCTGATTGGCCCTGCCCAATTCCCATGTTCCTATGAAGACCGGCGGCTCCCAGCTTTCCCCACAGGATCTTAGTGCTTCATGCCTATGAGGAAGCTTTTCACAGTGTTGACCTCCCGTTGTGACCCCCGACCTGTTCCTGATTCTGCTCCTTCGCTGCCAGCCCTGATTTCCAGCTCCATCCCAGACCCCGCATCATTGTAGTTATAGCAAAAAAAAATTAATACTCACTTGCCAGCGCTCCCTGCAGCCAGCTCATCGTTCTTACGCTCTTCTCTTTGACCCAGTCTTACACAATGGCGCCTGGGTCGTACAAAGAATGTCGGCAGCGGTACCATCGCTGCCTGTGTCCAGTGATCAGTCTAAGAGACACACAGCAGCCATCACTATTTATTAAAGTTCTGTCTGAGAGCCAGATGCAGCCAACAAAAGAGCCATATCTGGCTCCCGAGCCATAGGTTCCCTTCCCCTGCCCTAGACCATAAAGAAAAAAACCTACATGTTTCAGGTGCATATGGCACCCTTAGTCATGGCTATCTTTGCTGGGGTGAATGCCGAGATATGTAAACACCCCTCAGGCACAATCTAATCACCTGACCTAGATGATCATGAAGATGTGGGACAGATCATGGAGAACTATATAAAAACAACATATATATGGATGTGGATTTGTTAAAAACCAAAAAATGCAGAAACTAACAGACACGGCTGTACAAGCCTTCGTATAGAACTCTTGGTAACATGAAAAATATCATATAAATCAAGGGTATCGTCATCCTAACTACACGCACTGGAAAAATCTTCGACACAAACGGTCTGGATTCTGTAGCTATACCTTCTATGCGCATGCTCCAAATTCACTAGGGAACACATAACCCGTCTGTATGAAACCAAAAAGAACAAGCAAAAACACAGGTAAATATAGGACACAAACTTCTATAAATCACACTGCTTAGCTAGTAGTGGAACATTATTTAATGTTTAAAATTCATCCCTGCTGGAAATCTACTATTTAGGCAAAATATCCAATACGCTTCTCGATTGTGTAGGATTTTCATTTGGTCACCTCCCCTCGTTAGTGGGTAGACCTGTTCTATTGCCATGCCTGATAATGTTGCTAACCTGACCTGGTGGTGTTCAATAAAATGTCTCGCCACCCCCGATAAGTTTCTTATTTTCGCTTGTTGTTCCATCAAACTGATTTTACACCAATTAGTAATATCCCTGATGTGTTCCAATAACCGTTTTTTATACTTATGTATAGTGCTGCCAATATAGATTTTAAAACAGCTAGTACATCTAATCTGGTAGACCACATACCGTAATCACTATTACAGTTTTAAAAGCTCCTCACAACATGGATTTTGGAATTGGAATTTTTGGAAAAAGTTTGAGGGTGAAACAAAATTACAGGTTCTACATGGGTAAGTACCACTTTGGAAAAATCCTTTCTACTGTACCCAACTACGACCACTGTTCCCTCTTGTAACATACTGGATGACACACAATTGCCAATGGTCTTAGATCTCCATACCACCAGCTTGCATCCTTTGTGTAAAATTTTGGACAATACCTCATCCTCAAAAAGAATAGGTATATGTTTGTGAATCAGCTTCCTAATCTGATAACATTGATCAGAGAATTGTAACATTAGAAAGGGAGCATCATTTTCACTATTTCTTGTAGTATGACCCAATTTCTTTCTATTCAACATAGACTGGGGCTCCTTTCTGTCAACGACCTCCTCTGCTCGTGGAATAGATGTCTTAAACCTGTCTGAAATACCACTCACCCTGGGAAAGATTGAAATTCTGTCTCTGGGTTTGAATTTTTCTATATCATCTAATTTTGATCTTTTTTTCTATTTTAAAATATATCAATATCTTTTTTCAAAGATTAACAGTAAAAAAAAAACACTTTTTGTCTCAGGAAATGTCTCTCCAACAAAATGAGAATGTACCTAATGAAAATAGATATTGTGACCTTAACTTTTCAGATCAAAATCTAGTTTCCATGTTGTCTGAGATAAATAGTCATTTGGAGGACAAAACTAAAATTAATGAGAAAAATTGTATGTTTGTAGTACCAAACCCTGACTTCTACCCTGTAGTGGAAGCCATGGACAGGTTTCAAGAGGTAATGGACAGGGAATTGTTGAAATTACATGACAATATGCCTACTAGCAGAGCGAATTTGAATACTCAGTAAAGAATTGCACTAAAAGAATTACAGGAGGACGAACTAAGGATTTTCAAAATGGCAGATAAGGGGGGCACGGTGGTGGCGATGAGTAGAGACATGTACAAAACACAAATAGAGGAATTGTTACAATACACAACAACTTATAGGATACTCCCCTGAAACCCCACTAAAAATTTAGCAAAATCTCTATATAAACTTATCGAGGACTGCATGTCATGTCACGACTCTGCCCCAATGAGACTAATAGTCTCTCGCATTGGTTCCCTGAACGAACGCTTGTGCCAGTGACTTGACATCCATCTACAGCCATTGGTTAAACGTATACAGGGTTACCAGGACACAACTGATGTTTTACGAGGGATACGGGGTATTGAGTGGACAGCTGACTCACATTGGGTCAGCCTTGACTTCATATGCCTCTATGCCTCCATCATGTTGCTATGGATGCTCTTTCCTGTCATTTAGATAAATATAGTGACTATAGTGTAAATTGCAAACTCTTCATCAAGGAAGTCACCTGGTACCTAATGACACACAATTTCTTTAATTCCCCATGATTGTCTTATGGCACCCTGTCATGGTGCGATGTTGCTCTCGCTAAGGTCTCATGTTTCGGGCGCGATGCATCTTTGATCGGGTTGGAGAGATCCGGATGTGCCCACGATTGCAAGGAGTATGCGAGTATGAGAGTGAGGAGTTAAACCGATGGTGTAGAAAATACATTAGTCTGACTGCTGTATCCCTCAATAGGATCACCTTTTCTCTGGCTACTCTGCAGTACAGAAAGTGTCACCTCAGTTCTTCTATTAGCAGAAGCCGCTGGGTGAGACATTTAAAGAGGCCTTATTAATTGACAGTTTGTCTAACCAGTCCCTTTTAGTTTGTTAAAAATGAGAAAACTCGCATAACAATGCAAAGGGGAAAGGGGAGAATAAAGCTAAAGAATTTAAAATGAAAAATTATATAATGAACAATGTGATGATTAGCTGTATTTGGGTAAAAGACTTGATTGAAGTTGGCCCCCCTCCTTGTTCAAATCTAAAAAATTGGTGTCAAACGTTTGTGCTATTTTTATGGCTCTTTGTGCAGAAGAAATTTTTGTTTGTGCCGCTATTGTTTTTAAGATATTAATAAAAGTTATCAGGGGTCAACCAGTCCCTCCCCACATTACTCAAAACAAACAAAACTGGTGCCAATCAATTCTATATTTGTGCTGGTTTATTCTGCTCAAATTTTTTTTGTTCAAAAGGTTTTTTTAGCGGTTCATCCTAAACACCTTTACTTATGTAAACACCTAAACATACCTTAAAAAACGATAGCGGCTGGTTGACCTTATGAACTTTAAAAATTTGTTAATATCTTCAAAACAAAGGCAGCACAAACAAAAATTTGAACAGCACAAACGTAGCAGAATTGATTGGCACCAGTTTTGTTTGATCTAGGTAATGTGTGTATGGGGGGGGGGGGTTAGTTGACCTCTGGAAACGTTTATTAATATCTTCAAAAAGGATAGCAGCACAAACGAAAATTTTTGCTGCACAAACGTTTGACACCAATTTAGTTAGATTTGAACAAGGCGGGGGCAACTTCACTCAGGTGGGTAAATGTAATTAAATAAACAGTGATTCTCCCGACTATTTCAAGTCATTGAAACCTAACCTGGCTAAAAAGTTAAGTATAAATTTACAAAGCATCAAGAAAAGACATCCACAATTGAAGGTATTTAACTATTAGGTTTCAATGATTTCAGTGTATAAATCCATTTGCTCTGTGATTGTCCAAATCTCCAACATGGATGCCCATTTTGATTTGGTGATAGCTCATCCTTTTAGACCTTTTGGGTTTTAGTTATGCTTTCTTTTAAAGTGTTCTGCAATAGGTGTTGGTTGAAACATTTTATTGTTCTTTACAGCTTCATACATTTGAACGTAATTTTTTTTTTATGCTGGAAAAAAGTGCTCTCTGATCATCATCTTACGTTTTTTTGTCCAATGTAAAAAAAAAAACAAAAAACAAAGTGACAGGGACATTGTAGTGCATAAATCACCCTTTATAAATCGCATGTAATGTGTTCTTTTATTTTATATATACACGTTACCATTGTTATGCTCAAAAAAATTTTTTTAACCAGAATCTGGAAAGCAGTACACACAGAGGAAGAATTCTGGGTATTTGTGTAGTTTTATCTTGCCATCTCATGTGAAATGGCCACTTGCGGATTGGTTGCCTATTGTGTTCCTTTTCCTGTATCTGCTTGATGCTTGTTCACCTAGGAAAGGTTCCAAGTCATGGTCTAAATGAAGAACTGGCCGATGGCGGTTGAGGGTCAACTCCCGCCTTCAAGAATCTATAACTTTATTTTTCCATGTAAGGAGCGGTGTGTGGGCTTGTTTTCGGTTTAACAAATTGCAATTTGTACTGATGGTATTTAATATTCAAAATGCAGTAGAATTGTTGAACATCCGGTTTCGCCATCTTCTAGCACAACTTTTTCATACTTAGGTGTACAGAGCTGTGTGACGTGTCAGGGTTGCGGGAAGAGCTGTTTTTCTTTGCTACCATTTAGCGGGACTATATGATCTTATAACTTTTTTTAAAATTGTAAAATGGCAAAGAAGTAGCGTTTCATACATTCGGCGCTATTTTCTGTTACAGAGTTCAACTTTATTATGTTTTAATAGATACAATTGTATAGCAGTATAGTGTACGGTTTCTGTATTACAGTCTCTAACGTTTTTTCTTTTTACTATTTTTCAGACCCCCTAGGGTACTTTAACCCTTGGTTGTCTGATTGATCCTACCATATAACTGCTATACTACAGTAAAGCAATATATGGGGATTTTTACAAATGTTCAGAAACCATACATGGCAACATATCTGCGCCCACGTCATGCTTGCACCAATTGCGGGTATTAAGAGTGGGTGTTTGCTGTAATATGCAGAGGGCTCAGCCCGTAATTCCTCTCCATGCACCCAAAGTAAGAGGTAGAGTTGCACAATGCATCAAAACTTACTCATATATACAGGCATACAAACATTATTTATAGAGTTATTTTTAACCCCAAGTTATGCTAATGAGCCTGAGGGGTACTGGGGCTCTGCAGAGTGCCTCCGTGCTGTAGATTCACAGGCTGATAGGGTGTGCAAGGAGAGCTTCCCCCTCCTACTTTGTACCGAAACTTCCGGTGTAACAGCCTGTGAAGCTGATGGGGTCTGGGAACCGCCCCAGTAGCCATTCAGGCTTGTTAGCATAATTTGAAGTAGATTTTAGAAGGAAGGAGGCCATGGATAACAAACATAATTCAGGGAATCACTTGTAAAATAATAGCAATTATATATGACAATTACTGTTGATATGCATGCTTAGATCTTTCAGTCACACATCATCGCTGCAGAGACATCATGGTCTTTTAAGGATGTCAGAGCCAGTAAGGAAACAGTGCAGATGCATTTTTTTTTTAACCATTTCATCACAGCCTGTAGAAAGTTAGCCTCCAAAGTTCTGTCTTTTAGGAGGAGGGGGCAAAAATAAAAAAAATCCTTACATGACACTGGGAAATTTTGCCCTTATATCTCATCCATCCCTTCAGGGACTTTTTACTGATTGTTGTAAAAGATCTAAAGAGAGAAGGGGAGAAAAAAAAAAAAAAAAAAAAAAAAAAAAAAAAAAGAACAACAAACACACATCTACAATTTAATGTAAAAAAAAAAACATTTTTTTTTTAATTAACTGCATATCGTCTGCCTGGTTTCATATTAGGATGACGTTATCCAGATAACCATATCTTATGTCATGCCCTTCAACCCTTTCAAAATTTCTAATAGTTATATGAACAGGTCTCTATATAAAGTATGAGTAAAATACAGTTTAATAGTCATCTTTATTCAGTATATTTCAAGACATTACAACCTGTATTTATGCAACATCTGGCATGTTATAATGCATGATCCACAAACAGAAGAGCAGGCAAACCAAGGAGTGAAGATGGGTTGAATTAATCATCCTTATACAGTTGCTTGAGTTTTCTCTTGTGTCTCTCAAGTTCCTTCTGCAAACGTTCAATTTGGTCCTTGGTGTGATGGATCTCTTCTTCGTGGTGACATTTCAAGGCAGCCAGTTGCTCCTTCTCTTTCTGCCTGTTGGATATTTTTGGTACATAAAGTTAGCTACAGTTTTTGATTATGAAAACTGCCTATATCTGCTGATATAAAATACAGCAACCCACAGTAATAAAGTACAGCTCCAGCTGTGCAGAATGGCCCTTCTAGAGTTGAAGGTTTTTCCAGGAGGGTAAAAATATTCCTCAAAAATGCTCACAGGAATAAATCTGCGCCAAGGAAACGAAGAGGGGGGGGGGGGGGGGGGTTGATGAGCGCCGTATATATGTCCCCCATACGTTTGTGTGAATATAGCCTTATACAAAAACTCCATGCCACATGCCCCCAAAACCAGGCAGTACCCGACCCCCGGGCCTCCTCAAACTAGGCAGCGGCTGCGCTTCATCTAGCCGAAGCTTTCTCCGTGCTACACCTCCCTGTCCTATGCACCATTTTGAATAAAGAAGATTGATTGGGTGAGTGCCGCGACTTTTTGTCTTTCTTTTGCCTGTATGAGATACTTTGTTGTTTTTACTATACAGATCTCAAGTAGCAGTGATACAATGGTATCGACCTCCACCACAGTACAAGACTGGGCTGTCAGTGTGAAAACCTAATTTGCGGTCACCGTTTGCAGGTCCTTCCAGTAGTGGACACAGCCTTCGTGTGACCAATGCTATACTAAATTGCAGAGCTCCGGCCACATAACCTTCCTTGGGGCTACAAGTTGCAGCCTCTTAATGTTCCTTCACTGCTGCAACTCATGGCCCTTTGGAAGGTCATGTGACCAGACTGCAGCAGGAGACCCTGATGTGCTGTTCACATGACCTCTAGAACAGCAACTGCTACAAAAAAAGGAACTGTCTGGCACTACAGGATCCTGAATAAGGTTCCTTTAGTGCAACATCCCAATCCTGTACTGTCCCACACTAATGGAGGGAGAAGCAAAAACTCATATGGATTTATCTGCATAGGGTTTTTTGAAGGAGTAAAATTGTCTGTACAAGTGTCTATGATGCTTGTAAATGTGTTAATGCAACCTCTGAAATACACCATTTAAAAAGACATTTGCATGTTTTCTCACTATCCGACATAAAATCATAAAAAACTTTCAGTTTTAGATCAATTAGGATATTTGCCAAATGCTATAACAATGATAGATTTTTTTATTTTTTTTTTTAAAGGTATTTTAATTACGTTCGGCCAAGTCAGAAGTTTGCATATATTTGGTATGACTTGGGTCATACTGTTAGATATCCTTTCACGAGCTTCTCACCATAGTTCATAGGAATTTGGGCCTTTGTTCCTGACAGAACTAGTTTAACTGAGCCATGTTTGTAGGCTGCCTTGCTTGCGCACCTGCCTTTTCAGATTTGTCCATAAATTTTCGATAGGGTTGAAATCAGGACTTTGTGATGGCCACTCCAAAACACTGACTGTTATCCTTAGGGTGAAGACACACATGGCGTTTTTTGGGCGTTTTTTGGGCCGATCTGAAAACGCACTTAGTAAAAACGGCCCAAAAACGCCATGTGTGTCTTCACCCTTAAGCTACAAAATGGCTGCATCCTTCAGGGGTTAAGGCTCAGTCCCATTTTTTGGATTCTGCTTTATATGGTTATAACTTTTGAACACTTACTTATCTAAACGATTCTGAGATTGTTTTTCCCCATGTTGTACTTCATTTTAGTGGTATATAACGGCTGATAAGTTTTGCGTTTATTTACAAAAAAGAAAAAAAAAAAATTAAATTTTTGAAAAATTTGCCATTCAAAATCATTGTTTTCAGGCAGATAGATTTATCACCTAAATAAGTTGCTGAATAACATTTCCCATCTGTCTACTTTACATTTTCATAATTTTTGAAATGTCTGGATAATTTATTTTGATGGCACGCGGCTTACAAATAGAATAGCGCTTTTCCGGATTTACAGAATTGACTATTTTGGGGATAAATACAGTTTTGAATGAAATTTTACATATTTAGCATGAAAACCCCCTATATAACCAAATCTGCACCCCTCAAGCTATCAGAAACAGATTTTACAAAGATTGTTAACCCCTCGAGATCTTCATAGTAATTGAATCAAAATGGAGGTGAAATTTAGAATGGTCAAATTGTGCCGGTTATACATTCATTTAGCCCTAAAATTTACATTTCCAAAAGATAAAAAGGGAAAACCCACCATACAATTTGTTCTATAATTTCTCCCGAGTACAGGGACCCCACATGTGGTTGTTTCTTGTTTTATGGGGGCACAGCGAGTTGCAGAAGGGAAGAAGCACCCTGCAGCTGCCAGGATTTTAGTTTCCTCATTGGCCCCTTTTGCAGGCTATACAATTTTAGGCCATAAAATTGGGGCCATGTGATGGCATTTTTTTGCTAATAAAACCCTAATGTGGGGAAAAATCTAATTCTTCCAAGTGGCATAACATTGTTTTTTACTTTTTCACTTTTTCCACCATAGGACATGAACAAGCAATCATCTGATGGCTTGTTCATGATAATACTCTGCAATACTCATGTATTGCAGGGTATTAGCAGTGTCAGCCCATGCACACACATAGGCTGACACTGCCTGAAAGATGACGTCAGACGCCATCTTACCGGCAGTTCTTGCAGGCAACACTGGGGTCCAGATCGGACCCCAGTGATGCCACATCAACGATCGGCGCCCCCCGAAAACATGTTCGGCTTCCCTTAGAGGCATGTTAGGTGCCGCGGTCGCGCTGTACGCGGCATTTAACAGCTTAAGCACCTGCGATCGGAGCACACTCCGATCGTGGGTGTTACACTGGGGTGCCGGCTATATGTTACAGCCGGCACCCCAGTGTTTTCCGATGGCAGTTTGGCTCAGATCTTGAGCCGAACTGGCAACGGCTCTGCATTCGATATATCGGACGCTGAGCATGAAGCGGCTAAAGGGGTGGTCCACTTTCCAAATAATTGATATTGATTGTGTAATGAAAAGTTATACAATTTTCCAATATACTTTCTGTATCAATTCCTAATGGTTTTCTAGATCTCTGCTTGCTGTCATTCTGTAGGTAGCTTCTGTGTTTTCTTCCAGTGGAGAGAAATCTGTCCATGGTATGCAATGGACAGACAGGTGCACGATCCTTTATTATCACACAGTTCTTATTACTCTCAGTGATACTAATGGCTCGTGCACCTGCAGGTCCATCGTAAGACCATGGACAGATTTCTATCCACTGGAAGTAAAACATAGAAGCCTTCTATAGCAGAACAGCAAGCAGAGATCTAGAAACCTGTGAGGAATTGATACAGAAAGAATATTATAAAATTGTATAACTTTTACTCACATGAACAATGTCAATTATTTGTTGAAAAAGGACAACCCCTTTAAGCCACTTTGGAAGCAGTTTGCTTCAGGTTATTCTCCACTTGGATTTGTGCCCAAATCTTTAATTTCCTGGCTGATGTCTTGAGATATTATTTCAGTATTGCCACAATGTTCTTTCCTCATGATGTGATCTACTTTGTGAAGTGTGCCAGTCCTTCCTGCAGCAAAACAGCTTCACCACAATAATTGTCTTGTGTAAATGTATGCTCGCCAATTATCCCGTGTAAAGTGCTGGATCGTGCAGGAAAGTATCACTGGAATCGCAGTGCAAGGGCACTGCTCAGCACATGTAGTGTCCACAAGACCAATAACAAAGCTCCTTTCACGCTGAGTGCACTGGAGTCTGCAAGTGTTTTAACAATTTGTGCAGCTGCCACACTACAGCAACACATGCTCCTCAGGAAATTCGGCAGAACCAGGTTAAAAAAAAAATAAATAAATAGAAAAAAAGTGACAGCCATTAGCTGACAAGGATAGCCTGCCTGCCCATGTTTACTATTGCATCACTATCACTTTTATGGTTACAGGTTAAAGCGAATACAATTTAGGCTGCTTTTATGCATTCCAGTTGGCTTGTGTTAAGAAACTCAAATCAAGTGGAATGGGGAGGGGCTTTGTGCGTTCACATAAGTGTTTCAGCTGATTCTTACTTCAGATGATGTTCTGATGCTTGCAAGCTTCTCCCTTTTTCTCAAATTTTAATTTAAATCAGATCAGAGGACTGCAAAACTTAAGGTCTTTGTTCCTGTGTACATTTTCAAACATTTATCAGGCTTTTTCATGTTTCTATTGGAGCAATGGCTTCTTCCAGGTAGAGTTGCCCTTCAGCCCATGTCGATACAATACTCATAACAACACATTTCGGACCAAACCATGTTTATCACTAGACACAGAACCAGTCTTCTTTCTGAGTGGCATGAAGGCTGGACATTCCCATATACCGTATATACGCCGAGTTTTTCAGCACAAAAAATGTGCTGAAAAACGTCCCCTCGGCTTATACACAAGTCTATTACATAAAAAAAAAAAAATTACCGACTTAAAAAAAAATAAACTTAAATACTCACCCTCCGCGGCTCTTCTTTCTTCTGGCATGGACGCGGCCATGTTTTCTTCGTGGCCGCGCATACTATGACGTCTGCAGCGGCCGCGTCATAGTATGCGCATGCTAGAAGAAAACATAGCCGCGTCCATGCCGGAAGAAAGAAGAGGAGCCGCGGAGAAGAAAGACGGGACGCGCCGACATCGGGGAGCCGCGCTGACATCGGAGGGTGAGTATTTAAGTTTATGTTTTTAAGGGGGTGTGGTGGCAGGCTGCTGTATACTACTAGGGGCTTGCTGTATACTACTAGGGGCTTGCTGTATTCCCACCCTCAGCTTATACTAGAGTCAGTAGTTTTTCCCCAGCTTTTGGTGGTAAAATTAGGGGTCTCTGCTTATACTCAAGTATATACGGTAGTTAGTACATATAATTATTTGTACAAAAGAACAAGGAACCATCATGTTTCAGGACATTGCACCCAAGGATGAACCAGACTTGTTCAAGTCCACAACTCTCTTCCTGATATCTTGGCTGATTTCTTTAGACTTTACCATGAGGTTACACAAAGAAGCAGTGTGTTTCAGGCTTGCCTCAAAATGCGTCCACAGGTGTGTCTCTTAACTCCCACGTTGCCATTAAAAAAGCTTCCAAAGAGATGACATCATCATATAGACTGTCCCAAACTGTTTAAAAGCATTGTATTCGTGGTGTCAACTTTTAACTTTACAGAAACGACTAAAAATGCCTTACAAAATTCTCTCTCTCATTCAAGCATTTGGCAAAAAAACTAATTTTGGTAATTCTGACCTTAAGCAGAAAAGTTTTATTTTAACTTCACATCAAATAGTGAGGAAATCATGCATGTGTCTTTTTATACAGTTTTTGCAAACTTCTGGTTTCAACTGTATATGGTACATTTCCAGGCAGCACGTCCTCACATTACTCAGTGGTGGGACCCACACACTTCCAAGTATGTATGAAATATCCTGTGGATGTGTCAAATACACAAGATGGAAAACTCCCCAAGTGCCCACACAATGTTGTGTGTACTTCTTGCTGGAAGACAGAGTCCCTTCATAGATAGGAACAAAGTCATCAAAGATTAGAGAAATTATCTGCATTTGCATCATAAGAGGTTGGCACCTACATAGAAGTTTGCAGATCTTGGGTCTTAGGACATTGTAGGGTTCCTTCAGCCTTATCCTTTTACACAAGTACAAACCAAAAAAACTAAGCTTCATTTACATGGTCTTTAGTTTTACACCATTAATAAAGGCGCTTTACATTTGTGAAGGCCCAACTTACCTGAAATATCTCTCTTCCTCAGCCGCCTCACGTTTACCAAGAGCTCCTCCAGCTTCTCTTATGGCACCTCCACCCCCGCCACCTTTTCCAGCTCCTTTACCCAACTCTCCTAACTGGAAAGAATGGAAACAAAAAGTTACAGATAGCATCAGACCAGCCCCACGATTTACAAAAGTCACCCCATATGCCTGGGGCCTTTTACACATGATAAGAATCATCATCACTTACAGGGGGAAAAAAAAATTTGATTTAAGAGGATACCTACCATTTTAATGCAATACGCACCAAACATACCATGAGAATGCTGTAGCTACACTGATGCAGGATCATATCTTGTTTAATCCCTGTGCTGAGTGGCTTTGCTGAAAAAACAATTATAAAATTATGATAATGAAGCTATCTAGCTCCTTTGCCTGGCTCAGCATTTTTCCTCTCACATTAGTTATGCACCGCACCAGAGAACACTATAATCACTGTTCTCCCTGCCAGGCAGAAGTGATCAAGTTGCTGCACCATTCCCCGGCTGCTGCGTATGAGTGATGCAGCTCAGGTTGATTAGTCCCGTCTAGAATCTTCAGAAAACTCTGAGTAATGTGTTTATCAATGACAGGCTGACGGCAATCCAGCTTTCCCATGGTCCTGAATGTTTTTAAGCAAAACCACTCAGCTCAGGGATCAAACAATTAAACAGGATAAGATTCTGCATCAGCGTAGCTACATCATTCCCAAGGTATGTTTGCTTCATAATGCATGAAATCAAGCCTTTAAGCTTGATTTGCATCTTGCATAGGCAACCATAGAACACAAAAATATAGTAGTTATAACCACTTGACCAAATCTCATACATTTATGCCATCTCCTAGGCCTTGCCTAATCTCCAATTGCTGGTCTGTCTAAGCACATAGGAAGTCACAGCTTGGCAAATCATTGGTGGCACTGGTATATTGCCTTAGGTCCCATTTAGACTGCAGTTTTATTAGTATCTACTGTAAGTAAGGCCCTGATATCCGGCCGTATAGGTGTCTCAACTTATAGAGCACACTATCTTTTCCCGTATGCACAGCTGGACAACATGACCAATTGTGTCGGTCGTGTCTTTGCTGGGTGGGCGCATGCATTGCGGGCCCGAGTGCGTGCACCAGGCGTCCCGCTTGGTAATCGCTTCCTACAAACAGGTGAGCCACAAATATATTTACTGTATAAATAGTCTAAGCAGAAAGCGTGTGGCGATTGACTCCCATTTCCCAACCACCTGGCGATATCCTATTTTATGATTACATTGTATGATCATTTCTGGATGCTACTGTGACATTTTGCCAGACAGGCAATATATATAGGTATTTTTACACAGAGTCGTTCTAATACAGCTTTATACTTTTCCCATCCAGGTAGTCTTTATTAGAGAATTTTGTTTGGGCTCTGGAGACTGTTGACAACTACAACCGGGCACCTTGTCACACTGTATGTTGTATGGGCCAGGATATGTTAAAACGAAAAGCAGGAGTGCAACAAAAACCATGGAAAAACCGCAAATATTTACTTTTTCTTGGCCAAGGTTCCACTTGTTGTTGTAGACGTATGAGGACACATCTATGCAGTTAGAACATTTAAGGGAGCATTACAACGCCCACATCTTCTATACTGGGGGCAGTGTAGTGGTCGTCTTGACTAGAGGAGAGATGTGACCTCTCCCTCCGGGTGAGCATGGCCCGGTGTATTGTGCTGCCCAGCAATGACTCAGCAAACACCCGGCCTCCTTATGAAGCGCAGTACAGGTGCCAGCGGCACGCACAGGGAACCAGGGCTCTGCCCTCTGCGCCCATTACCCGCCTGACTACACGAATGTGCGCGCTCATGGCCGCCCTCTCCTACATGGTCAGACATGACGGCACTCATCCCGCGTTACCTGATCAGAAGAGCGGCGCATCTGCACATACACCAGGTTTCTGAGACCTCCCTGCAACAGTCGCATATGACCAGCCATCTTCAGCTAATGCTGACCTTGTCGTCTACGCGGAGGATTATGGGAGGGTAATCAGAAATGTCAATGTCAGGCTCACGCTTATGACGAACTTTAACGCGTGCGCAGTAGGAATCAGAAAGTCTTTTGAGCGCATGCGTGGTATTTATACCCTGTGTGTACCCTGAACGGAGGCTTGTGCCTCGCTGTGTCATCTAGTGTAGCTGTGTCTACGGTATGAACAGCCATGTTGATGGATAGATTAAAAATGTACTTTTTACTATATCCACGGAGTAAGTCTGTGATCTGTACATCTAAAGAAGTCATTAACCCCTGGACGCAGCCAGTTTATAGCTTAAAGGGGATATTCCCATTTCAGCAAATAAATGTTATTGTATGTATTATAAAAAGTTATACTACTTTCCAATATAATTTCTGTATCAATTACTCACAGCTTTCTAGATCTCTGCTTGCTGTAACTCTAAAAGCTTCTATGTTTAGTTTCAGAATTGACTATTTTGGGGATAAATACTGTTTTGAATGAAATTTTACATATTTAACATCGAAAACCCCCTATATAACCAACCCATTTTCAAATCTGCACCCCTCAAACTATCAGAAACAGCTTTTAGGAAGATTGTTAACCCCTTGAGATCTTCATAGTAATTGAATCAAAATGAAGGTGAAATTTAGAATGGTCAAATTGTGCCGGTTATACGTTCATTTAGCCCTAAAATTTACACATTTCCAAAAGATAAAAAGAGAAAACGCACCTTACAATTTGTTATGCAATTTCTGGCGAGTACAGAGACCCCCCACATGTGGCTGCTACTTGTTTTATGGGTGCACAGCAATGAGCAGAAGGGAAGGAGCGCCCTGCAGCTGCCAGGATTTTAGTTTCCTCATTGGCCCCTTTTGCAGGCTATACAATTTTAGCTTTTTTCGTTATTGGCATTTATTTTGTGGGATGAGATGATGAGAGGCTTTTTCCAGTGTTACCATTTTAGGATTGGTATCTCCTATTGTTGAAAAGTTAGGAACTATTTTTTTTAGGTCAGGAGTAGAAAAGCATCAATTCTGTACTGGATCTTTTATTTTTTTTTGGTGTTCACCGTATAGCCTAATAATCATGTTATCTTTATTCTATGGGCAAATACGATTACGGGATACCATACTAAATTTGCCAATTAAAACCCTAATGTAGGTAAAAATCTATAATTTTTACATTGCTGTTTTCCAAATGGCATAACATTTATACTTTTTTAGCTACGGAGCTGGTTAGTGGCTTGTTTTTTGCGGGACATGTACTTTGCAACGATATCATTCTGGAGTACATATGTTTTTTTTTAATCACTTTTAATTGCATTTTTTGTGGGATTAAATAGGTTTTCTTTACGGCGTTCATTGTGCGGGTTCAATAATGATTTACTATAATTCTATGGGTTTTTTGACGGAAGCGGTGATATTATATATGTGGGGTTTGTGTTATGATTTAGACTTTTCGTGTTATATGTCTCTTTATATGTTATGGGGCTTATGGGCATTTGTATTTATTTATTGCTTTATTTTTTAAGTCACTGCGCTCAGCAGCGGATATATCCACCACATAGCGGAAAGGGGTTAAAGGGGTGTTCCAGGACATTGCACAGTGAAAGGACTGTTATACAATTCTACTTCCAAAATCCACCACTTCCCCTTGTAGTAGATTAACTATTAATCCAGAGCCCAGCAGCGTTAATAGAAATGTATTGGTGCATTGCTCCTGTAGATGAAATTTAAAAGAAAATACATTTTTATGCAAATGAATGTGTTCTGCGGGGGCTCTGGTCATGCCTCCCTGCTACTTCATTTGATCCTTCTCACGTTCTGATTAATTTGCATAAAAATAAAAGTTCTTTTTTATTGTCATCTACAGGAACAATGCTGCTAATAAACATATATTTCTATTAACGCTGCAGGGTTATTCTACCACAAGGGCAAATTGTAGATTTAATAATTTCTTTGGTGCTCATCAAGCAGCATAATGGGGCTCATTTACTAAGGGTCATGGGACCGCGATTCCATCGGGTTTCGCAAATATTTCCGATGTGCGCCGAATTGCCCCTGGTTTTTGGCGCACGCGATCGGATTGTGGCGCATCGGCGCCTGCATGCATGCAACAGAAATTGGGGGGGGGGGCGTGGCCGTCGACAACACGACGGATTCGGACAAACCGTGGAATTGAAAAAAATAATTGTGTCACAAGATCAGCACTCACATGCATCGGGAAGAAGCAGGCTTAGTAAATCCCGGCAGACCCGAATCCTCGTCGATCAACGCACCGCAGGATCACGACTGGACTGGGTAAGTAAATCTTCCCCAATATGTACCATTTATATTCTGGATCCTTGTTGACTCATTACAGTATTGATAATGTTCCCTCTATAGGTCACTATGATTACTTTGCTAAAGAAAAACATACCGTATATACTCGAGTATAAGCCGACCCGAACGTAAGCCGAGGTACCTTATGCAAAAAACTGGGAAAACCTATTGACTCAAGTATAAGTCGAGGGTTGCAAATGCATTGGTCCCGGCCTCCCAGTATATAGCCAGCCAGCCCCTTGTAATATATAGCCTGCCACCCCCTTAGTATATAGTCTGCTAGCCCCCTGTAGTATATAGCCAGCCAGCATCCTGTAGTATATAGCCTGCCAGCCCCTGTAGTATATAGCCTGCCAGCCCCTGTAGTATACAGCCTGCCAGCCCCTGTAGTATACAGCCTGCCAGCCCCTGTAGTATACAGCCAGCCAGCCCCTGTAGTATATACCCAGCCAGCCCCCTGTAGTATATAGCCTGCCAGCCCCCTGTAGTATATAGCCTGCCAGCCCCCTGTAGTATATAGCCTGCCAGCCCCAGTATATAGCGAACCATCCCCTGTAGTATACAGCCTGCAATCCCCTGTATTATACAGCCTGCCAGTCCTTGTAGTATATAGCCTGCCAGCCCCTAGTATATAGCCAGTCAGCCCCTGTAGTATACAGCCTGCCAGACCCTGTAGTATACAGCCTGCCAGACCCTGTAGTATACAGCCTGCCAGTCCTTGTATATAGCCTGCCAGCCCCTAGTATATAGCCAGTCAGCCCCTGTAGTATACAGCCTGCCAGGCCCTGTAGTATACAGCCTGCCAGACCCTGTAGTATACAGCCTGCCAGCCCCTGTAGTATATAGTCAACCATCCCCTGTAGTATACAGCCTGCCATCCCCTGTATTATAAAGCCTGCCAGTCCTTGTAGTATATAGCCTGCCAGCCCCTAGTATATAGACAGTTAGCCCCTGTAGTATACAGCCTGCCAGACCCTGTAGTATACAGCCTGCCAGACCCTGTAGTATACAGCCTGCCAGACCCTGTAGTATATAGTCAGCCAGTCCCTGTAGTATATAGTCAGCCAGCCCCTGTAGTATATAGCCAGCCAGCCCCTGTAGTATATAGTCAGCCAGCTCCTGTAGTATATAGTCAGCCAGCTCCTGTAGTGTATAGCCAGCCAGCCACTGTAGGATATAGTCTGCCAGTCAGCCCCTAGTATATAGACAGCCCCTGCGGTATATAGCCAGTCAGCAAGCCCCTGTAGTATATAGCCTGCCGCTTCTCTTCGGGTCTTCACACTTGGCCGCCACACAGAATGACGTCAGACGCTTGTCGCCACACAGAATGACGTCATTGTTTGTGAGCCGCCGGCATCGCAAGGGGACCCGAAGAGGAGTGGAACTTCCTGAAAAGAAGCAGAAGATTCCAAAGAGGATCCGATGGAACCGAGGCAGCGACGAAGCTTTGGAAGCAGAAGAGGACCTGCGGGGGACGTGGGAAAGGTGAGTACATTGTTAATTTTTTTGTAAAATCATCACTTTTGTATTTTTACTGTGTTTATTATGATTTAGTTTTATTGTAAGGGTTGTTTGGAATTGTGAAAATTCCAAATATGGCTGTTTAGATTTTTTTTTTATTGATTTTCGACATTTTGCAATCATGATGATTTTACCACAGATGGAATGGCAGCTCAGCCAATCATTGGCCACGGAGATGTCCCATCTTAGTCAATCCCTGCTGAGCAGCATGTCATGTGAATCAAGGATAGTAGAGAGAGTACAGAGTTTTAAAGGTGATTTTCACTTTTTTCATTATTTTACACCAGCCTGTTTACTAAAATTTTATCCAGCTTAACAATTGTAAGAGATTTTTATCCAACTCCAACAGCCCTTAGTTTTAAGGTGATTTCCAAATTATTTGTTACTAAAAGAGGATAAGTTGGCCACCGGTACCCGGATGACAGAGTATAACAGACACAACTCCACTACAGTCATAACTGTACTCAAAATAACACTTTATTCCAGGCATGCAGTCTTGTATATAGAAAACAGAAAAGATTTGCAGATGGCATGAAAATGTGATAAAATATTGAAATGCTATAGGTTAGCTTTAATATATTTTGAGCACCTCCCTTTAGTCAACTTTTCCCAAAATAAGGTTGATGAACTCTATGTATTGTTTCTTCTAGAAACCTTGTTCTCAAGGGAAACAGCATCTCCCACTAAACATGACCTTCAGGCAGGAGCTGTAGAAAAAGACAAGAGATGGGGACAAGCAGGCAGATTACACAACATGACAGCTGAATCATGAGATGGCTGTGACAGTGAACAAGATGGCGCCTGGAGAGAAATATGATATCTCTCACACAATCCTTTAAATCCTACCTAAATTTTTACAAATTATGAATAAATTAGCTTTGCACCTGTTTTATGTGTTCAACCATGTTTTTGGTTCATTATAAGGGCTGTTTCATACGATTGTGGTCAGTCTTTGAAACACAGAGCATGCAATGATCTGTTTCGCACACCTCATAATGATATAATGATATACAAGGAGTCTCTGCTTCCTAACCGTTCTGTTAGCATGATAACAGTTTGGTTCTGCTGTAGATGGTACATTTATTGGTACACACCAGTATGTTAGTGTGCTTGGTTTACAATCCTTGATTCTGGTGGTAGATATTCTTTAAAGTGTAACTGTAAAGTTATAAGTATTTTACAAAATTATCATATATGATTCCCCCTGTTCTGAAAGTGTCTGCGAAAAATCTTTCTTACCAGAGTTGAAGTGGGCGGAGACTAATGTCTGTCTGTCTATGCCCTCAAGCTGAGCCGACAGATCCCATGATGCCTTGTGTTTTCTCTCAAAGTAATTTAGCATTAAATCCATTTAGTTTCCCACAAGTAAATCCACTGAACACTGCACATACTGGGGAGATCTTGTACCTCACTCTTCTAGGTAGGAGACATCTGTTTCCACAGTTATGAACACATCCAGTCCTGCTACATACACAGAGAGAGATCTGTCACATGACCTCCTCCCCTGTGAGCAATAAGCAGCAGGCCAAAGAACAGATTCACAGGGCTTGTCGGCACAGGCAGAAGAAGCAGTTACTGCAGCAGATAATCTGAAGGCTATAGCAAAGAAACTGCTGGATGTAGGTAACAAAGATAAAAGGCAAAGTTGTTTTACATCCCAAGATTTGTGGGAGAAAAAACTTTATAGTTGTTCTTTAAGGACCATTTTTTTATTTAAGGACCATTTTCATCTTCCATGAAAATGGCAGGGCAGGCAGCACAGGAGCGAAGTCAGGAACTGACATACAGTACCACAGTAAGCAAACATATGGACAATTTCCAGCACCAATAACACATGTGATGCAGGAGATATGTTAAGTTGCATGCTATTCATCAAAGAGGATAAGTGTACCGTAGACACAACTACACACATATATACGCAACCAGATGCACCCACATGACTACACTAATACAAGACAACATAAACAAACAGACCCTCCTCAGCATACCCTAAGACATATGGGTATGCTGAGATATAAACTGACGTATGAGAGTTCAGGTACCATCATGACCAGATGACCTTGAACTTATGGGGACACTTCCTGTTAATATACACTGAACGATAGTGGGGGCTAACGCTACTAATAAGCAGGATCCATCGCCTCAGAGGAGGGGGCTCCTGGTCCTTAAAGGACATAATTACCATTTTGCAGGCATAGTAAAGGACGAAGCCGAAGAAAATCTTGTCATAATGACCGTGGACTATCTCATTTAGTATACTGAGAAGGCAGAGCTGTGGGGACATAATGCATTGGAAGTCAAAGTGTGTATTCAGAAAGTTGAAGAAAGTTCAGTACAGGCAGTCCCCGGGTTATGTACAAGATAGGTTTTGTAGGTTTGTTCTTAAGTTGAGTTTGTATGTAAGTCGAAACTGTATATTTTATAATTGTAGCCCCAGCCAAAATGTTTTTGGTCTCTGTGACAATTGGATTCTAAAAATATTGTCATTGTCAGGATTATCAATAAATCTTAATTGCAGACACCTGTGATAACTGTTATAGCTGTTTATTGTACCATAAGGCTAAAGTACAGTAAATTACCAACGTCCAGAGGTCCCTTTGTAACTAGGGGTCGTCTGTAAGTCGAGTGTTCTTAGGTAGGGGACCGCCTGTACCTCTGACCAAAAGACGCTATTCTGTGGGAAATCCCATACACAATGTAGGATGGAGGCAGTACCAGCCTGACAGAAAAAGCAGGAGTCACCTGGCATCACACCCACGCAGTGAAGTTTCGCAGGAGTATAATAGATGCGGTGTAGAAATTTAAACGGTATCAGAAGATCCCTAGCGCTCACCACCGAGTCAAAAAAGGACAGCCTGACTTCCCTCCAGTCATCATCAGACAGGTCAGGAATGTCTGCTTTCCAGCGCAGGAGAGCCTTGTCAAAGGGTCTACAGCCCTGTTGTTGCAAGAGAGCATAGACCTGGGTGAGCGGCTTAGGGAGGTCCAGAGGGTACTCAGGTTTAGAGAATTCCACTGTTAGGGTGGTAGAGCCAAACTGAGCCCTAAATGACAGTGTCTCAATTGTGAATAGTGAAAAGAGGGTATGGCAGGTAGAGTAAATTTTAAACACAACTGGGTGAGAGAGCAACTCAGAGTTGGAAGACAGGATTTGGATTAGAAATTTGACCCCAGCAGCGTCCCACATCGTCCATCCAGGCAGAGAGAGAAATTGGGAAAGCCAGGGGTTGATCCACAGGGGAGATGGCGAGGAGACAAGGTGGGGGGGGGGGTAGCTGGGACCACCAACCAGTACTTGTGCTCAATGCCAGGACACCACAACAGTTCGCAAAGGTAGAAGAAGGAGACTTGTACCAATAAAAAAGATTGGTAAGAGCTTCATAGGATCCCATAAGGGCCCCCGCAAGAGCTGTGGCAGCATTGCTTCTATCTACACCGAGAAGCCAAATAGTACAAAAAAATCGGGAGCAGCTAACCTGTCACGAGATTTAGGTGCCTTTAGCAAAGCTGGGGAACCACACTGCCTATAGAAGGATCTGAGAATACCATCTATGCGCCTGAAGAGGCTCCTAGGAAGCAATACAGGGCAGACATGGAATAAATATATGAATTTGGGAAGTAATATCATTTTAAATATGATGATATGCCCTGTGAGACACTGAAGGGGTTAACTGTGGATGGGCGGTATGTTTCCCCTAGGTTTTGCTATTATGCAAGGCCTTAGTGCTGAGGTTGGGTGTCCAGCACCTTGGACACAGGTGATGGGAGCAGCCCAATCAGTTTTTTTTTAAACCCGCTCAGCAGAGCTGGAAGTGTTGTCTCTCTCTGGAAGGAGGCTGGAGAGCACACAGCCCTGACCTCTGTGCCTGGAGCAGCCAAGTGATTTTGTTAGTGGTGAGTTAGTGAACACCTGTATAGTTAGCACCCTGACGGGTAGGTTTTTTGTTTATTTAATGCCTGAATGTAAAGGCTGTTTTATTTTGCTGCTACAATAAACGCAGGCGAGACCTGTTTTGGACTGTACTTTGGTGTCACTGTCTTGAACTGCATCACAGCACCCCGCTACCACGGTCTCTACTGGGCCAAATCCCCACATATGGTGCTTCGGATTGCGGGCAGTTCATAAGACACACACCTGAAAGGCTCGCTACATCCTGCAACATTGCATGGCCTGGGTGAAAGCAGCAGGCAAATTGCAGGATAAAGCCAAGATGGAGGACTTTATTAAATACCTGCAAGAGGAGGCCAGAGCTAATCGGCAGCAGCAGCAGGCCATGCTCCAGCAGCAGGAGGAGAGGTCCCGCCAGCAGCAGGAAGAGTCCCAGGCTAATCGACAGCTGCAGCAAGCCATGCTCCAGCAGCAGGAGGAGAGGTCCCGCCAGCAGCAAGCCATGCTCCAGCAGCAGGAGGAGAGGTCCCGCCAGCAGCAAGCCATGCTCCAGCAGCAGGAGGAGAGGTCCCGACAGCAGCAAGCCATGCTCCAGCAACAGCAGGAAGAGTCCCGAGCCATGTTCCAGCTGATGATGGAAAAGTTTTCTGGCGTTATGGCAGCACCGCAAGCGACGACTAATGTGGGGTCCCATACTGGTTTGCAAGGGTACCTGGTTGTCCAGCATTCCGCACGGGCTGCAGTGCAGAAGGCTTTACAAAAAATGACGGCGACCGACGACGTGGAGGCATATCTCACTGTGTTCGAGCGAGTAGCTGAGCGAGAGGAGTTACCAGCTGAGCAGTGGGCAGATGTCCTGGCGCCGTTCCTGACAGGCGAATCGCAGAAGGCCTACTACGACCTGAGTGAAACGGAGGCCCGTGAGTACCCCCAGCTAAAGGCGGAGATTCTGGCTCGTCTTGGGGTCACCGTTCAAGTTCGTTCCAGCCGGGTCCACCAGTGGGCATACTCTGAAAAACTACCCCCGCGCTCCCAAATGCATGACCTGATCCATCTTGTCCGGAAGTGGCTACAACCAGAGGACTGCACCCCAGCACAGATGGTCGAGAGAGTGGTTCTTGACAAGTTCACCCGTTCTCTGCCCTCTCGGCTCCAGCGGTGGGTTGGACAGGCCGGTCCCACAAATGCTGAGGAACTCGTGTCCCTAGTAGAGAGATATCGGGCTACGGAGGATCTTCTACTTATCCCTCCCACACGAAGCAGTGCCAGTGACAAGGCCATTAAACCATCTGGTAAGACTGCTACTGCAGAAAAAGGGAAACAGGTCAGGTTGGGAGGGGGTACACTGGGGGGCTTGGATACACAGAAACCCAGTGAGGCTCGTGACAGAGGTCATAGCCGTATCCAGTGCTGGCGATGCCATGAAATGGGCCATATTGCTGCCAACTGTCCCCTGTCAGTGGAGCCAATGGACTGCAACCAGACCCGGTGAATGTCACTGTTTGCCCGGCCGGTTCTGGCTGCCGAGTCAGTCACGGATGCAGAACCCCAAGTGTGTATGGTCACAATCGGTGGTCACACGGTGGAAGCCTTGCTAGACTCAGGGAGTCTGGTTAACCTGGTGCGGGGAAATTTGGTTGATCCTGGACTGTACAGTGGGCGTAAAGTGGGATTGTTATGTATACATGGGGACACTCGCGAATATCCCACTGCTGTCATCAACCTACATACCCCTTGTGGTACTATTACCCATGAAGTGGGGGTGGTGGGGACCCTGTTTCATGAGGCTATTATCGGCAGAGACTTGCCGGTGTTTTGGGACCTCTGGAGACGAAGACCCACCTCAGGTGCTGTTGCAGATAATGGACGTCAGGTATGTCCGGCCTTGGCCCCTGAACCCTTTTGAGGCCGATGTACCCATACCTGCAGTAGGGGTGACCCCATGTGATGAATTCTCTCCCCTAGAGGTCCTAGCTGGTGAGGTCGAGGGCCACGAGGAGGTGGCCGACATGCCGGACCTTGAGTTTTCCCGTGAGAATTTTGGGGCTGCACAGCTACAGGACCCTACCTTGTTTAAAGCACGGGAGAATGTTAAGGTGATAAATGGGGTACTCCAAATACCAGGGGCTGACAAAATATACCCCCGAATGGTGATTGTTGGGGAGCTGTTGTACAGGGTCGACCAGATACGGGGTGAGGAGGTTGAGCGACTTGTAGTACCCCAATCTCACCGTAGGCTGGTGCTAGAGTTGGCACACAAACATGTGCTGGGAGGGCACTTAGGTGCTGAGAAGACCCGGGAGAGGATCCTGCAGAGATTTTTCTGGCCCGGGGTGTGGGAGGAGGTAAACCGGTATTGTAGCTCCTGCCCTGAGTGTCAACTTACTGCCCCGGTGTCCCACTTCAGGAGTCCTTTGGTCCCGCTACCAATCATAGAGGTGCCATTTGAACGGATTGCAATGGATCTGGTTGGCCCCATAGTCAAATCCTCAAGGGGGCACCAATACATCCTGGTTATCCTGGACTACGCTACGCGGTATCCAGAAGCGATTCCATTAAGGAACACCTCCTCCAAAAATATTGCTAGGGAGCTGTTTCAGGTATTCTCACGCACAGGCCTCCCCAAGGAAATCTTGACTGACCAGGGTACCCCATTCATGTCTAGAGTAATGAAGGAGATGTGTAAATTACTGCAGGTTAAACAGCTCCGCACCTCTGTGTATCATCCTCAGACAGATGGCCTAGTCGAGAGGTTTAACAAGACCTTGAAGGGGATGCTAAAGAGGGTGGTCAGCAAGGATGGGAAGGACTGGGATTGTTTGTTGCCCTATTTGATGTTTGCCATACGTGAAGTTCCCCAGTCCTCAACGGGTTTCTCACCCTTTGAGCTGTTATATGGCCGTTCCCCACGTGGGCTTTTGCTTTTGGATGTAGCCAAGGAGACCTGGGAACAGGAGAGGACCCCCCACCGTAGTGTGATAGAACACGTCTCCCTTATGCAGGACCGCATAGCGGCGGTAATGCCCCTTGTAAAGGAGCACATGACAAGGGCACAAGAGGCCCAGTCTAGGGTCTACAATAGGTCAGCCAGACTCAGGACCTTTAACCCAGGCGACAGAGGGCTAGTTCTGGTGCCCACCGTTGAGAGCAAGTTCTTGGCAAAATGGCAAGGACCATATGAGGTCATGGAGAAAGTAGGGGAGGTATCCTACAAGGTATCTCAGCCGGGGAGGAGGAAACCCGAACAGATATACCACGTGAACCTCCTAAAGCCATGGAGGGAAAGAGAGTCCCTGATGGCCGTGGGAGTAGAAAAAGCGTCTGTCCCCAAGAAGGGGACACCGGAGGTAGGTGTACCCGATGCCAAGGTGCCTGAAGTACGGATCTCGGAGTTCCTCTCCAGGGCCCAGATTCAGGAAGCGAAGGAGTTTGTGCTCCGAAATGTGGATGTGTTCTCTAAGGTACCGGGACGTACTTCAGTCATCAGGCATGATATCATAACCGAACCCCACATCCGGGTACACCAAAAACCCTACCGGGTCCCTGAAGCGCGCCGGCTTGCCATATCCGAAGAAGTCAGGCAGATGTTAGACCTGGGGGTTATCGAGGAGTCTAAAAGTGACTGGTCGAGTCCTATTGTGTTGATTCCCAAACCTGATGGTTCCCTACGGTTCTGCAATGACTTTAGGAAGTTGAACGAGGTGTCCAAATTTGATTCTTATCCCATGCCCAGGGTTGACGAGTTGATAGAACGACTTGGACAGGCTAGATTCTTCTCCACCCTTGACCTGACAAAAGGATATTGGCAGGTACCCCTTACTGACAGGGCCAAAGAGAAGACCGCTTTTGTTACTCCTGATGGGCTTTTTCAGTACGTGGTACTCCCCTTTGGGCTACATGGGGCTCCCGCCACATTCCAGAGGTTAATGGATCTCGTGCTAAAACCTCACCGGAGATATGCCTCGGCCTACATGGATGACATCATAGTTTATAGTAACGATTGGGAGAGTCATCTGGCCAAGGTACAAGCAGTGGTAGACTCCCTGAGGGCAGCAGGGTTGACAGCGAACCCCCAAAAATGTGCACTGGGTCTGGAAGAGGCCCGTTACCTGGGGTACCGTATTGGGCGAGGTGTCATCAAACCCCAAGTAAATAAAGTGGAGGCGATCCAGCAGTGGCCACGACCTATGAGCAAGAAGCAAGTGAGGGCTTTCTTAGGTATAGTGGGCTATTATCGCCGATTTATCCCCGATTTTGCTACCATAGCGGCACCCCTGACTGACCTGACCAAGGGTAGCAGGGCGGTGATGGTAAAGTGGAGTGAAGAGGCTGAGGGGGCGTTTCAGCGACTTAAGACGGTTTTGTGCGAGGGACCGGTACTGATCACCCCTGACTTCACCAAGACCTTTATTGTGCAGACTGACGCTTCGGACGTGGGCTTAGGGGCTGTCCTGTCCCAAGTAGTGGAGGGTGAGGAACATCCCGTGACCTTCCTGAGCCGCAAGCTCACACCTCCTGAGAAGAACTATAGCATAGTTGAGAGGGAGTGCTTGGCGATCAAATGGGCTCTGGAATCCCTGAGATACTACTTGATAGGGCGACAGTTTACACTAGTGACCGATCACTCTCCCCTCACCTGGATGAGTCAGGCCAAAGAGAGGAACGCCAGGGTCACAAGGTGGTTCCTAATGTTGCAGAATTTCAAATTCACGGTAGAACATCGAGCAGGAAAGCTGCATGGGAATGCCGATGCCCTGTCTCGTACCCACTGTCTGATGGCCAAAAGTGTTCGCCCCCACAGGGTCAAACAGAGGGGGAGGGTATGTGAGACACTGAAGGGGTTAACTGTGGATGGGCGGTATGTTTCCCCTAGGTTTTGCTATTATGCAAGGCCTTAGTGCTGAGGTTGGGTGTCCAGCACCTTGGACACAGGTGATGGGAGCAGCCCAATCAGTTTTTTTTTAAACCCGCTCAGCAGAGCTGAAGTTGTTGTCTCTCTCTGGAAGGAGGCTGGAGAGCACACAGCCCTGACCTCTGTGCCTGGAGCAGCCAAGTGATTTTGTTAGTGGTGAGTTAGTGAACACCTGTATAGTTAGCACCCTGACGGGTAGGATTTTTGTTTATTTAATGCCTGAATGTAAAGGCTGTTTTATTTTGCTGCTACAATAAACGCAGGCGAGACCTGTTTTGGACTGTACTTTGGTGTCACTGTCTTGAACTGCATCACAGCACCCCGCTACCACGGTCTCTACTGGGCCAAATCCCCACAGCCCATACAGTGAAAGAGGGAGCACTGACCTAGCATGTAGATGAATTTCAGTGTCGGATATTACAGGTTCAATGTTTAGCTTAGGGTAGGCCTGAACCTTACGAGAGACCTAGACACTAAAATATTTAAAGCGGGACACCACCTGGACAGGGACTGGAAGGGGGAGGTCAGCAGATTCAGTCGCAGAAAGGGGAAATCGTACGGATTTGTCCCAGTTGACCCAGAGTCCCGAAAGGGAACCAAAGTAGTCTATCAGTGCCAACAGGGACCCAAGAGAGGCGCCAGCATGATACCAGAGTATCGTCGGCATATAGCCACTGCAAGGGGTTCAATGGCCAGTGCATAGAGTAGCGGGGACAGTGAGCACCCCTGTCTGGTACCCTCGGTCATTATGTTGAGGTCAATATGTTGAGGTTTGTTCTGACTCTTGCCTGGAGAGCATGGTATAAAAGCTAAACCAAAGCCATGAAGTGCGGACCCATTCCCATTCTTAGCAGGAGAGCTAATAAATAAGGCTACTCGATGGAGCTGAAAGCCTTACAATTGTCTAAAGAAAGAATAAAGCCAGGGTCGGTTAAACCATCAGCCATTGCTATGTTGAGAAATGAGCCGCTGTATGTTAATATCCGTCCCCTTACCAGCCTGTTTGATCTGGATGAATTAATGACAAGATAATTTTGTTTAACCTCATGTGCAGGATTTTTGCAAGTATTTTAATGTAAAAATTAAGGAGTGAGATGGGGCGATATGAGTCAGGGAAAAATTGGAAATTTGATGACATTTTAAAAACATTAGCCATTTCAAAAATTCTAAATGTTTTCTTTTTTCAGACAGATTGTCCTACCATTAAAAGTTGTAACCAATTTACATTAAAGAGAACCCGTCATGCAAAATAACCCCCCTAAACTAAATATATTTTCATAAACTGCCATTAGAGAGCATTGCCTCTATCCCTTCATTGTCCCTCTACATGCCTGTAAACCTAAGCAATGAGATCCTAAAGCTGTATGCAAATGACCTGTGAAATGTCCAATGAAGCATTAGCATATTCAAGCTGTCCACTCTATTCATGAGTGGGAGGCACAGCCACACCCCCAGTGCATGACTGACAGCCTGTATAATGGAGTGAGGCTGTATAATGATGTACTTCCTGGTGCTGGCGCCCCCTGCAGCCTGTGTGTGTGTGTTTAGGAGAGATACAGCAGCTCCAGGCAGCCATGTTACAGCAGAACATGTCAGATTCATGTGTAGCTGATGTCTGTGTATTAGGAGGATGCAGCATGTCAGCAGATGCAGCATACACACACTAGCCATGCTTTACTATACATTACACACAGACATGAGCAGGGGGAGGAGAGGGGAGGGGTAACAGGGGTGACATCACTGCCTCTGACCATGTGACCAGCCTCATTTACATGATAAAGAATAGATGATTTTACAATGATTAATGTATGAAATAACTAGATAAAGCCTGGGATGGGATATCCTTGTGAGCTGCTCCAACAGGTAGAGGTGACTAGTGACACAGACCTGATGACAGGTGTCCTTTAACCACATTTCTGCTTTATGTTGCTTTACATTTTTTTTCTTATTTTATTTTATAAGAAAGTTAGGTGGCTTAGAAATCGTAGAGCTGTTTTCCAAAATTTCACAAATAATTTATAATAAATAATTTTTGACAAATATATTTTTTACAGGGGTTTTAAAGTCTTACTTATTATATTACATATAAAGTCGATTACATAGAAAGATGAATTCTACCATTTTTTTATGTGTTTAATTTTTAGCTTTCTCTGCACAGTGCCATTGAGATTTTGTAGGGCAGAATAGTTTTCAGGTGCCATGATGTGTTTGTAGAGACCCTGAGGCCACTTTGACACGTGCCATTTTAGTTGCGTTTGAAACATAATCCAAAGGCTCCACCTGCGATGGCTCCTTGAGTTAAGATTATATTTACTTTGCATTTAGTTAACAAGTTGGAAACACAATGGGGCAGATTTACTTACCCGGCCATTCGCGATCCAGCGGCGTGTTCTCTGCGCTGGATTCGGGTCCGGCCGGGATTCAATAAGGTAGTTCCTCTGCCGTCCACCAGGTGGCGCTGCTGCGCTGAAGAGCATCGGAACGCACTGGAATACACAGAGCCGGGCTGAGTGAAGGTAAGTGCAATTTTCGCGACACATTTTTTTTTAAATGCGGCGGTTTTTCCGAATCCGTCGGGTTTTCGTTCGGCCATGCCCCCCGATTTCCGTCGCATGCATGCCAAAATCCCAGGGCAATTCAGGGGAAATCGGAAATATTCGGGGTAAATGACCCCCAATGTTGCCAAAATATGTTATCATGAGTGAAGCCTTTGGATTGCGGTTTCCAAACGTAACCAAAATGCCACATGGAAACGTGGCCTCATGTACATCAAATCCTAATTCCAGAGAATTTGTAAACTTTTTATCATGTGGTATAGGGGGCATTTTAACCCATTGCCACTGATAGACTTTTTCCAATTTACTTTCTGTTTATCGCTCCCCGCTTTCAAAAATCAATAAATTTTTTATTTTTCCGTGTACAGTGCTGTATGAGGGCTTATTTTCTGTGTAACAAATTGTACTTCCTAGTGACTATATTATGTATTCCATCATTTGTACTGGGAAGTGGAAATACAATTAAAAATTAGGTAAAATTGACAAACTGCATTTGCGCAATTTTCGGGTGAGCTCTGTTTTTACGCCTCTCACTGTACATTTCAAATGGCATCACTTATATTGGTACGATCACAGGGATACCAAATATATATCGGTTTTATTAGGTGTTAATAGATTTTAGCAAAAATTAAAAACTTATGTACCAAAAAAAATTATTACCTTTACCACATTCTGGCTCCGATAACTTTTTAATTCTTTTTCAGAACAGAGTTGGCTAAGGTGTTGTTAATGATATATTCCTCCACGGCAGCCATCTTGGAGCAAGAGAACCAAACAGAAGCCATTTCTGTCTGTGAACAAGGCCTATTAACCTTTTCCGAGAATGTGCTGGTATATTCATTATGGCCAACAGCATTACAGTATTCTTATCTCCTTTTTCACGCCCCCCAATGCTGCTTTTTCTGTTTTGATATACGACTGTGTTTTTTAAAAAATAAACAGTGTAGTTTGAGTGCAGCTGAAGACCGTGTCTGTGTCTTGGGTTTGTTCTCTCCTCCTGGTACCTGGAGCTATGAAAGAATTAATTTGAAAGTCACCTTTACAACATGAAGGACTGTTTTGAGTCCTAGATAAAAATCGCTAACAGTGTCATTTTTTCTGGGACAAGCTGACGTTTTTATTGCTATGACTTTGGGGACTGTGCGACCTTTCGATCACTTTATGTTTATTTTTTGTGGGGTTTTTTTGTGTTTATTGCAGTGCATTAGAAGTGTCAGTCTATGCAGATGCATAGGCTAACAGGCAGCTACTCGGTACAGCCAGGGGCCGAAGGCAGACCCTGGAACCTTCATTAGGTCCCAGGATGCTCGGCACTGAAGACGGTACCCCGCAATTGTATCGCGGGGTACCGGGGTTTGGTACCTCTGCAGGTACTCCAATCTCGCGTTCAAAGCATTGACCGTGGGATTGAAGGGGTTAATAGCCGGATTAGAACAGAGTTCCGATCCGGACTGTTAGAGCAGGGTCCCAGCTTTCATAAGACTGGCTGTGCCTGTTCAGTCCTTGGGTTAGGCCGATGGAGAAACCCGTCCCCATCCCTTAGTGAACAATAGAGAAATCTGTATGGGTGGTCACTAAGGGGTTAAAGGGCATCTGTTATAAGTTTTACTGATGGTAGTTAAGCCCTACTAACCAGTTCCTGAGGAACTATTTTCCTCAGGACTTCTTTTATTATAACTGTACATGCAGGGATTCATCAATGTAGAGTTATAAATATTATGCTGATCAGTCTGGGCACTCTGGTGATGTCAGAACAACTTATAATTTATTCACTTTCTTGTTACTCTATAAGTCTCGCCTGGTCCTACCCGTCCACAATGCATAGAGCAGATCAAGGCAGGGACAAGGCAGGAGTGAATGGGGGAGTGAATAAATGAAAAAAGAGGCGCTCTGATGTGCTTGTAGATGGAGCTCCCCAGACTGATTTGCATAATTTTTTTTTAACTCTATTTTGCTGAAATCTCAGCATATACAATTATAATAAAAGAAGTCCTAAGGAAATAGTTGCTCAGGAACTGGTCTACCATCAGTTAGGCCCCTCATGTTATCCTCTCCACTTGTTTTTCCCCTCTTTATTCGGTGATTCCCCCCCCCTTCATTCACTATGCCCCCCTGTTTATTCAGAGAGTATCCCTTATGTTCTCCTTCATGCCCTCCATGTTCTCCACTTCATTTAGTGAGACACACTTATGTTTCCCAATGTTCAATTTTGGATTCAATGAGCCCACCCTCATGTCCCCCTCCATTCAGTGAGCACCCCCTTATGTTTCCTCTCCATTCAGTGAGCACCCCCTTATGTTTCCCCTTCATTCAGAGAGCCCACCCTCATGTCCCCCTCCATTCAGTGAGCACCCCCTTATGTTTCCCCTCATGTTCTCTTCATTCAGTGAACGGCACTTATGTTCCAACCTCTTGTCCCCATGTTCTCTTCATTTAGTGAGTCCCCTTGGGTTTCCCCCTTATACCCCCATGTTCTCCTCTTCAATAACCCCTCTCGGCTCCTTCCCTTCATTCAGTGAGCCCCTCCTCATGCCCCCCTTTCTCCTCTTAGTTGAACCCACCCTCATGTCCCCCCTTCATTCAGGGAGCCCTCCTTATGATTTCCTCCCCCTTCAAGCGACCATGTTCTCCTCTTTAGTCAGTGAATTCACCCCCCTCGTGCCTCCCCTTTTCTCTAAGTTTATTCTTTACTTTATTAGAATAATACTAAAATAAGAATTAGCATTTGTGGCACAACTCCTTTAATAACTTTACTTTTATGTTCAGCCTCCTCCTCCTGTCCTCCAGCCTCCTCCTGCAGCCCCCTGTCCTCCAGCCTTCTCCTCCTGTCCTCCAGCCTCCTCCTGTAACCCCCTGTCCTCCGGCCTCCTCCTGTCCTCCAGCCACTTCTGTCCTCCAGCAGCCTTCTCATGTCCTACGGCAGCACCCAGCAGCCTCCCCCTGTCCTCCAGCAGCACCCAGCAGCCACCTCCTGTCCTCCAGCAGCACCCAGCAGCCTCATTATGTCCTCCAGCAGCCCCCTGTCCTCCAGCAGCCTCCCTCTGTCCTCCAGCAGCACCCAGCAGCCTCCCCCTGTCCTCCAGCAGCACCCAGCAGCCTCCTCCTGTCCTCCAGCAGCACCCAGCAGCCTCCTCCTGTCCTCCAGCAGCCTCCTCCTGTCCTCCAGCAGCACCCAGCAGCCTCCTCCTGTCCTCCAGCAGCACCCAGCAGCCTCCCCCTGTCCTCCAGCAGCACCAAGCAGCCTTCTCCTGTCCTCCAGCCCCCCTGTCCTCCTCCTGTATTCTCTAGCCCCTGTCATTCTCCTGTAGCCTCCAGCCCCCACTATCCTTCTCCTGTAGCCTCCAGCCCCCCTGTCCTCCTCCTGTATCCTCCAGCCCCCCTGTCCTCCTCCTGTAGCCTCCAGCCCACTCTGTCCTCCTCCTGTAGCCTCCAGCCCCCCCTGGGCCCTGCCCACAGTACAGTCACAGGGCCTACCCCCAGTACAGTTACAGGGCCTCTCCCTCAGTACAGTTACAGGGCCTCTCCCTCAGTACAGTCACAGGGCCTCCCCCCAGTACAGTCGCAGGGCCTCTCCCACAGTACAGTCGCAGGGCCTCTCCCACAGTACAGTCGCAGGGCCTCTCCCACAGTACAGTCACAGAGCCTCTCCCCCAGTACAGTTACAGAATCCCTCCCCCAGTACAGTCACAGGGCCTCTCCCCCAGTACAGTCACAGGGCCTCTCCCCCAGTACAGTCACAGGGCCTCTCCCCCAGTACAGTCACAGGGCCTCTCCCCCAGTACAGTCACAGGGCCTCTCCCCCAGTACAGTCACAGGGCCTCTCCCCCAGTACAGTCACAGGGCCTCTCCCCCAGTACAGTCACAGGGCCTCTCCCCCAGTACAGTCACAGGGCCTCTCCCCCAGTACAGTCACAGGGCCTCTCCCCCAGTACAGTCACAGGGCCTCTCCCCCAGTACAGTCACAGGGCCTCTCCCCCAGTACAGTCACAGGGCCTCTCCCCCAGTACAGTCACAGGGCCTCTCCCCCAGTACAGTCACAGGGCCTCTCCCCCAGTACAGTCACAGGGCCTCTCCCCCAGTACAGTCACAGGGCCTCTCCCCCAGTACAGTCACAGGGCCTCCCCCCAGTACAGTCACAGGGCTTCTGCTCCAGTACAGTCACAGGGCCTCTCCCACAGTACAGTTGCAACACCCCTGCCGATGCAAGGCAGAGGGGTTGTTGCGAATACGTCCCACCATGTAGCTTGTAGCCTTTGTAGGGTCTGATCAGCCCCACAGCATGTCACTACATAACACAGATGAACCCTGCAGCGGTAGAGTCTGCCTGGTAAGGCAGGAGTTAAGTATTAAATGTGATGTAATATGTGTCAGCCAATTACATGTGTTCATACCTTGTATCTGTAAGCTGGGATGCAATTGGAGTAACCACCACCTGACCAGTGGGAGTAATAAAACCCCTGGTCAGGAAAGTTCTAGAGTTCAGAAGAAGACTGGAGTTAATCCAGTACAGATCAGAGTTAGCTGAGGAAGAGCTCAGTCAGACTCAGAAGAGTGTAGTGAGTTAGTTAGTGAGAGGAAAGAGGTATCATCCTACCTTCAAGGGTGATATCTGAAGCAACCCAGGACAAGCTGAAGCATCCTACTAAGACACAGCTATCCCCCAGCCTGCCCTTTGCATCCAGGCTGGAGATCTACTCCTGTGGCTCCCTCCAACTGCATCTCCAGCATTCTACCTTTTGTCAAGGCACGTTGCTACTGTTCCTGTCGGTTCCAATAAAGGACTGTAAGTTATTTTTGTTCAACGTCTGCCTCCGTCTGGTCCCTGTTACTACGGCTGTCACCATCACGGGCACCCTATCCACTACACAGAGACTCATACTCCAGACACCAAAGGGTTGCCCCAGGGAGAACCGCTATAGCAGCCTCTCCCTCATCATTTCTTGCCAACACCACCCTGCTGGAGACCTGCCAGGCTGTAGGACAGCCCTCCGGTCCCCATACCAAGCACCGTGACACTAACGTGTCTAGGCCGCAACCGCCAGCCACTCAGGTACTGGGGGCCCGGCTGTCTCCAGGCCCCAAGAAAAGTCTAGGCCCTGGTGGGGGATGTTGCACAGTCACAAGGCTTCTCCCCAGTACAGTCACAGGGCCTCCCCACCAGTACAGTCACAGGGCCTCCCCACCAGTACAGTCACAGGGCCTCCCCACCAGTACAGTCACAGGGCCTCCCCACCAGTACAGTCACAGGGCTTCTCCCCCAGTACAGTCACAGGGCCTCTCCCCCAGTACAGTCACAGGGCCTCTCCCACAGTACAGTCACAGGGCCTCTCCCACAGTACAGACACAGGGCTTCTCTCCAAGTACAGTCACTGGGCTTCTCCCAAGTACAGTCACAAGGCCTCCCCCACAGTACAGTCACAGGGCCTCCTTCACCTTACAGTCACAGTGCCTACCCCCAGTACAGTCACATGCCCTTCCCCCCAGTTCAGATCCAAGGATAGGACGGCACTCGCTGATACAATCCACAATCTTTATTTAGCGTACAGGCAAGCAGACATGTGAGGACGCCGAGGTCCAAAAGGTAACAGGCTGTTTCGCGCTTTGTCAAACCTCCCCTTCCCCCCAGTATAGTCACAGGGCCAAGTCACAACCCCCCCAGTATAGTCACAGTGCTTCCCCCCCAGTATAGTCACAGGGCCTTCCCCGGAGCTGCCATCAAAGGGCCCCATCCCTCCCCCAGAGCTTTCATCAAAGGGCCCCCTTCCCCCAGAGCAGCCATTAAAGGACCCCCTAGAGCAGCCATCAAAGGCTCCCCTAGAACAGCCATCAAAGGCCCCCCCTCCCCTAGAACAGCCATCAAAGCCCCCCACCCCTACGGCAGCTATCAAAGCCCCCCCTTCCCCCCCCTACAGCAGCCATCAAAGCCCCCCAGCAGCCATTAAAGACCCCCCCCCTACAGCAGCCATCAAAGCCCCCCCCTCCCCTACAGGAGCCATCAAAGCCCCCTTCCCCTCCCAGAGCTGCCATGATGCCATCACTGGGCCGAGAGCGGCCACTCACCTCTGGCTGGAGGCTGTTATGTGCGCGTGCCTCTATAAGGCACCGCATTTCTCACAAGAGCCGCGGCGCCTGCACTCTGATGCTGGCGGGCGGCGGCACTCGCGTACAACACTGCTGTGCGCAGTGCGTCTCTGCTAGCTGTCCTGCTGGGGAGTGTACAACTCCCGGCTGTGATCGGGTGCTGGCGGAAACAGCGTCTACCAGCGCCCGATGGCCCCGGTAGCCCGGCTCACCTTCTGTTCTGACTTCTGAATTCAGTGTTGGTACTCAGGGCCCACTGGAGGTTTCTCCGGTAATCCGGTGGGCCAGTCCGACGCTGTCGGCTTCATGCGACAGATATTGGGGGGGCGGGCCATCGGCCATCTATCCGACTGATTGGACAGAGCGCTGGATTTAACAGTAAAATTGTGTCTCAAGCCATGCACTTTTATACACCAAGAAGAAGATAAACTCCGGCGGACATGAGCGGGGAAGCGACACATGCAGGATATCGGGCGAACGATCTATATGAATCGCGGAAGATGTGCATTCTCGTCGGACACTCCAGATCCAGGAACGCACAGGGACGGGTTAGTTCATGTGCCCCCGTGTGTGAATGTAGTCCATGCCAACGAGGTGGGTTGCACTGAATGTGGAAAAAAGTGGTCACAACAGCAGAGGGGGGTATGATGAGGTTCTGCAGCAGCTGAGGTGTGCATTATGATGTGCTACTGTTATGTATAATTTTAACATAGAAAGAAATATGTGTTGGGGAGCACTTTTCCAAAATCCATTCTGCTATCCAAAATAGCCTAGAAACTGCTGAATGATAATTGTGTTGTGGCATCCTATATAATGTAAACAGCACACAGTCCTGAGTTGTGGCACCCTAGAATGAATATAGCATCCTGGCATTTCCATATAATGTATATGGCACACATCCCTGTGTTGTAGCACCCTAGAATGAATATAGCACCCTGAAATTTCTATATAATGTATACAGCACATATCCCTGTGTTGTAGCACCCCAGAATGAATATAGCACCCTGGAATTTCTAAATAATGTATAAAGCACACATCCCTGTGTCATAGCACCCTAGAATGAATATAGCACCCTGGAATTTCTAAATAATGTATACAGCACACATCACTGTGTTGTAGCACCCTAGAATGAATATAGCACCCTGGCATTTCCATATAATGTATACAGCACACATCCCTGTGTTGTAGCATCCTAGAATAAATATAGCACCCTGGAATTTCTAAATAATGTATACAGCACAAATCCCTGTGCTGTAGCACCCTACAATGAATATAGCACCCTGGAATTTCTAAATAATGTATATAGCACACATCACTGTGTCATAGCACCCTAGAATAAATATAGCACCCTGGAATTTCTAAATAATGTATAAAGCACACATCCCTGTGTCATAGCACCCTAGAATAAATATAGCTCCCTGGAATTTCTAAATAATGTATACAGCACACATCCCTGTGTTGTAGCACCCTAGAATGAATATAGCACCCTGGCATTTCCATATAATGTATACAGCACACATCCCTGTGTTGTAGCACCCTAGAATAAATATAGCACCCTGGAATTTCTAAATAATGTATACAGCACAAATCCCTGTGTTGTAGCACCCTACAATGAATATAGCACCCTGGAATTTCTAAATAATGTATACAGCACACATCCCTGTGTCATAGCACCCTAGAATAAATATAGCACCCTGGAATTTCTAAATAATGTATAAAGCACACATCCCTGTGTCATAGCACCCTAGAATAAATATAGCTCCCTGGAATTTCTAAATAATGTATACAGCACACATCCCTGTGTCATAGCACCCTAGAATGAATATAGCACCCTGGAATTTCTAAATAATGTATACAGCACACATCACTGTGTTGTAGCACCCTAGAATGAATATAGCACCCTGGCATTTCCATATAATGTATACAGCACACATCCCTGTGTTGTAGCACCCTAGAATAAATATAGCACCCTGGAATTTCTAAATAATGTATACAGCACAAATCCCTGTGTTGTAGCACCCTACAATGAATATTGCACCCTGGAATTTCTAAATAATGTATACAGCACACATCCCTGTGTCATAGCACCCTAGAATAAATATAGCACCCTGGAATTTCTAAATAATGTATACAGCACACATCCCTGTGTCATAGCACCCTAGAATGAATATAGTACCCCGGAATTTCTATATAATGTATACAGCACACATCCCTGTGTCATAGCACCCTAGAATAAATATAGCACCCTGGAATTTCTAAATAATGTATACAGCACACATCCCTGTGTCATAGCACCCTAGAATAAATATAGCTCCCTGGAATTTCTAAATAATGTATACAGCACACATCCCTGTGTTGTAGCACCCTAGAATGAATATAGCACCCTGGCATTTCCATATAATGTATACAGCACACATCCCTCTGTCGTAGCACCCTAGAATAAATATAGCACCTTGGAATTTCTAAATAATGTCTACAGCACACATCCCTGTGTTGTAGCACCCTAGAAAGAATATAGCACCCTGGAATTTCTAAATAATGTATACAGCACACATCCCTGTGTCATAGCACCCTAGAATAAATATAGCACCCTGGAATTTCTAAATAATGTATACAGCACACATCCCTGTGTCATAGCACCCTAGAATGAATATAGCACCCTGGAATTTCTATATAATGTATACAGCACATATCCCTGTGTTGTAGCACCCTAGAATAAATATAGCACCCTGGAATTTCTAAATAATGTATACAGCACACATCCCTGTGTCATAGCACCCTAGAATAAATATAGCTCCCTGGAATTTCTAAATAATGTATACAGCACACATCCCTGTGTTGTAGCACCCTAGAATGAATATAGCACCCTGGCATTTCCATATAATGTATACAGCACACATCCCTTTGTCGTAGCACCCTAGAATAAATATAGCACCTTGGAATTTCTAAATAATGTCTACAGCACACATCCCTGTGTTGTAGCACCCTAGAAAGAATATAGCACCCTGGAATTTCTATATAATGTATACAGCACATATCCCTGTGTCATAGCACCCTAGAATGAATATAGCACCCTGTAATTTCTATATTATGTATACAGCACATATCCCTGTGTTGTAGCACCCTAGAATAAATATAGCACCCTGGAATGTCTAAATAATGTATACAGCACACATCCCTGTGTTGTAGCACCCTAGAATAAATATAGCACCCTGGAATTTCTATATAATGTATACAGCACACATCACTGTGTCATAGCACCCTAGAATGAATATAGCACCCTGGAATTTCTAAATAATGTATACAGCACACATCCCTGTGTTGTAGCACCCTAGAATGAATATAGCTCCCTGGAATTTCTAAATAATGTATACAGCACACATCACTGTGTCATAGCACCCTAGAATAAATATAGCACCCTGGAATTTCTAAATAATGTATACAGCACACATCACTGTGTCATAGCACCCTAGAATGAATATAGCACCCTGAAATTTCTAAATAATGTATACAGCACACATCCCTGTGTCATAGCACCCTAGAATGAATATAGCACCCTGGAATTTCTATATAATGTATACAGAACACATTCCTGTGTTGTAGCACCCTAGAATGAATATAGCTCCCTGAAATTTCTAAATAATGTATACAGCACACATCACTGTGTCATAGCACCCTAGAATAAATATAGTACCCTGGAATTTCTAAATAATGTATACGGCACACATCCCTGTGTCATAGCACCCTAGAATGAATATAGCACCCTGGAATTTCTATATAATGTATACAGCAGACATTCCTGTGTTGTAGCACCCTAGAATTAATATAGCACCTTGGAATTTCTAAATAATGTATACAGCACACATCCCTGTGTTGTAGCACCCTAGAAAGAATATAGCACCCTGGAATTTCTATATAATGTATACAGCACATATCCCTGTGTCATAGCACCCTAGAACGAATATAGCACCCTGGAATTTCTATATTATGTATACAGCACACATCCCTGTGTTGTAGCACCCTAGAATGAATATAGCACCCTGGCATTTCTATATAATGTATACAGTACACATCCCTGTGTTGTAGCACCCTACAATGAATATAGCACCCTGGAATTTCTAAATAATGTATACAGCACACATCCCTGTGTTGTAGCACCCTAGAATAAATATAGCACCCTGGAATTTCTATATAATGTATACAGCACACATCACTGTGTCATAGCACCCTACAATGAATATAGCACCCTGGAATTTCTAAATAATGTATACAGCACACATCCCTGTGTTGTAGCACCCTAGAATAAATATAGCACCCTGGAATTTCTATATAATGTATACAGCACACATCCCTGTGTTGTAGCACCCTAGAATAAATATAGCACCCTGGAATTTCTATATAAGTATACAGCACACATCCCTGTGTTGTAGCACCCTAGAATGAATATAGCTCCCTGGAATTTCTAAATAATGTATACAGCACACATTCCTGTGTTGTAGCACCCTAGAATTAATATAGCACCTTGGGATTTCTAAATAATATATACAGCACACATCCCTGTGTTGTAGCACCCTAGAATGAATATAGCACCCTGGAATTTCTATATAATGTATACAGCACATATCCCTGTGTCATAGCACCCTAGAATGAATATAGCACCCTGGAATTTCTATATTATGTATACAGCACACATCCCTGTGTTGTAGCACCCTAGAATGAATATAGCACCCTGGAATTTCTATATTATGTATACAGCACACATCCCTGTGTTGTAGCACCCTAGAATGAATATAGCACCCTGGAATTTCTAAATAATGTATACAGCACACATCCCTGTGTTGTAGCACCCTAGAATAAATATAGCACCCTGGAATTTCTATATAATGTATACAGCACACATCACTGTGTCATAGCACCCTAGAATGAATATAGCACCCTGGAATTTCTAAATAATGTATACAGCACACATCCCTGTGTTGTAGCACCCTAGAATGAATATAGCACCCTGGAATTTCTAAATAATGTATACAGCACACATCACTGTGTCATAGCACCCTAGAATAAATATAGCACCCTGGAATTTCTATATAATGTATACAGCACACATCACTGTGTCATAGCACCCTAGAATGAATATAGCACCCTGGAATTTCTAAATAATGTATACAGCACACATCCCTGTGTTGTAGCACCCTAGAATGAATATAGCACCCTGGAATTTCTAAATAATGTATACAGCACACATCACTGTGCCATAGCACCCTAGAATAAATATAGCTCCCTGGAATTTCTAAATAATGTATACAGCACACATCCCTGTGTTGTAGCACCCTAGAATGAATATAGCTCCCTGGAATTTCTAAATAATGTATACAGCACACATCACTGTGTCATAGCACCCTAGAATGAATATAGCACCCTGGAATTTCTATATTATGTATACAGCACACATCCCTGTGTCATAGCACCCTAGAATGAATATAGCACCCTGGCATTTCTATATAATGTATACAGCACACATTCCTGTGTTGTAGCACCCTAGAATGAATATAGCTCCCTGGAATTTCTAAATAATGTATACAGCACACATCACTGTGTCATAGCACCCTAGAATGAATATAGCACCCTGGAATTTCTATATTATGTATACAGCACACATCCCTGTGTCATAGCACCCTAGAATGAATATAGCACCCTGGAATTTCTATATAATGTATACAGCACACATCACTGTGTCATAGCACCCTAGAATGAATATAGCTCCCTGGAATTTCTATATAATGTATACAGCACACATCCCTTTGTCATAGCACCCTAGAATGAATATTTCACCTTAGAATTTCTATATAATGTATAACGCACACATCCCTGTGTCATAGCACCCTAGAATGAATATTTCACCCTAGAATTTCTATATAATGTATACAGCACACATCCCTGTGTCATAGCACCCTAGAATGAATATAGCTCCCTGGAATTTCTATATAATGTATACAGCACACATCCCTGTGTCATAGCACCCTAGAATGAATATAGCACCCTGAAATTTCTAAATAATGTATACAGCACACATCCCTGTGTCATAGCACCCTAGAATGAATATAGCACCCTGGAATTTCTATATAATGTATACAGAACACATTCCTGTGTTGTAGCACCCTAGAATGAATATAGCTCCCTGAAATTTCTAAATAATGTATACAGCACACATATCTCTGTGTCATAGCACCCTAGAATAAATATAGTACCCTGGAATTTCTAAATAATGTATACGGCACACATCCCTGTGTCATAGCACCCTAGAATGAATATAGCACCCTGGAATTTCTATATAATGTATACAGCACACATCCCTGTGTTGTAGCACCCTAGAATTAATATAGCACCTTGGAATTTCTAAATAATGTATACAGCACACATCCCTGTGTTGTAGCACCCTAGAAAGAATATAGCACCCTGGAATTTCTATATAATGTATACAGCACATATCCCTGTGTCATAGCACCCTAGAATGAATATAGCACCCTGGAATTTCTATATTATGTATACAGCACACATCCCTGTGTTGTAGCACCCTAGAATGAATATAGCACCCTGGCATTTCTATATAATGTATACAGTACACATCCCTGTGTTGTATCACCCTACAATGAATATAGCACCCTGGAATTTCTAAATAATGTATACAGCACACATCCCTGTGTTGTAGCACCCTAGAATAAATATAGCACCCTGGAATTTCTATATAATGTATACAGCACACATCACTGTGTCATAGCACCCTAGAATGAATATAGCACCCTGGAATTTCTAAATAATGTATACAGCACACATTCCTGTGTTGTAGCACCCTAGAATAAATATAGCACCCTGGAATTTCTAAATAATGTATACAGCACACATCCCTGTGTTGTAGCACCCTAGAATTAATATAGCACCTTGGGATTTCTAAATAATATATACAGCACACATCCCTGTGTTGTAGCACCCTAGAATGAATATAGCACCCTGGAATTTCTATATAATGTATACAGCACATATCCCTGTGTCATAGCACCCTAGAATGAATATAGCACCCTGGAATTTCTATATTATGTATACAGCACACATTTCTGTGTTGTAGCACCCTAGAATGAATATAGCACCCTGGAATTTCTATATTATGTATACAGCACACATCCCTGTGTTGTAGCACCCTAGAATGAATATAGCACCCTGGAATTTCTAAATAATGTATACAGCACACATCCCTGTGTTGTAGCACCCTAGAATAAATATAGCACCCTGGAATTTCTATATAATGTATACAGCACACATCACTGTGTCATAGCACCCTAGAATGAATATAGCACCCTGGAATTTCTAAATAATGTATACAGCACACATCCCTGTGTTGTAGCACCCTAGAATGAATATAGCACCCTGGAATTTCAAAATAATGTATACAGCACACATCACTGTATCATAGCACCCTAGAATGAATATAGCACCCTGGAATTTCTAAATAATGTATACAGCACACATCCCTGTGTTGTAGCACCCTAGAATGAATATAGCACCCTGGAATTTCTATATTATGTATACAGCACACATCCCTGTGTCATAGCACCCTAGAATGAATATAGCACCCTGGCATTTCTATATAATGTATACAGCACACATTCCTGTGTTGTAGCACCCTAGAATGAATATAGCACCCTGGAATTTCTATATAATGTATACAGCACACATCACTGTGTCATAGCACCCTAGAATGAATATAGCTCCCTGGAATTTCTCTATAATGTATACAGCACACATCCCTGTGTCATAGCACCCTAGAATGAATATTTCACCCTAGAATTTCTATATAATGTATAAAGCACACATCCCTGTGTCATAGCACCCTAGAATGAATATTTCACCCTAGAATTTCTATATAATGTATACAGCACACATCCCTGTGTCATAGCACCCTAGAATGAATATAGCTCTCTGGAATTTCTATATAATGTATACAGCACACATCCCTGTGTCATAGCACCCTAGAATGAATATAGCACCCTGAAATTTCTAAATAATGTATACAGCACACATTCCTGTGTCATAGCACCCTAGAATGAATATAGCACCCTGGAATTTCTATATAATGTATACAGAACACATTCCTGTGTTGTAGCACCCTAGAATGAATATAGCTCCCTGAAATTTCTAAATAATGTATACAGCACACATCACTGTGTCATAGCACCCTAGAATAAATATAGTACCCTGGAATTTCTAAATAATGTATACGGCACACATCCCTGTGTCATAGCACCCTAGAATGAATATAGCACCCTGGAATTTCTATATAATGTATACAGCAGACATTCCTGTGTTGTAGCACCCTAGAATTAATATAGCACCTTGGATTTTCTAAATAATGTATACAGCACACATCCCTGTGTTGTAGCACCCTAGAAAGAATATAGCACCCTGGAATTTCTATATAATGTATACAGCACAAATCCCTGTGTCATAGCACCCTAGAATGAATATAGCACCCTGGAATTTCTATATTATGTATACAGCACACATCCCTGTGTTGTAGCACCCTAGAATGAATATAGCACCCTGGCATTTCTATATAATGTATACAGTACACATCCCTGTGTTGTAGCACCCTACAATGAATATAGCACCCTGGAATTTCTAAATAATGTATACAGCACACATCCCTGTGTTGTAGCACCCTAGAATAAATATAGCACCCTGGAATTTCTATATAATGTATACAGCACACATCACTGTGTCATAGCACCCTAGAATGAATATGGCACCCTGGAATTTCTAAATAATGTATACAGCACACATTCCTGTGTTGTAGCACCCTAGAATAAATATAGCACCCTGGAATTTCTAAATAATGTATACAGCACACATCCCTGTGTTGTAGCACCCTAGAATAAATATAGCACCCTGGAATTTCTATATAAGTATACAGCACACATCCCTGTGTCATAGCACCCTAGAATGAATATAGCTCCCTGGAATTTCTAAATAATGTATACAGCACACATTCCTGTGTTGTAGCACCCTAGAATTAATATAGCACCTTGGGATTTCTAAATAATATATACAGCACACATCCCTGTGTTGTAGCACCCTAGAATGAATATAGCACCCTGGAATTTCTATATAATGTATACAGCACATATCCCTGTGTCATAGCACCCTAGAATGAATATAGCACCCTGGAATTTCTATATTATGTATACAGCACACATCCCTGTGTTGTAGCACCCTAGAATGAATATAGCACCCTGGAATTTCTATATTATGTATACAGCACACATCCCTGTGTTGTAGCACCCTAGAATGAATATAGCACCCTGGAATTTCTAAATAATGTATACAGCACACATCCCTGTGTTGTAGCACCCTAGAATAAATATAGCACCCTGGAATTTCTATATAATGTATACAGCACACATCACTGTGTCATAGCACCCTAGAATGAATATAGCACCCTGGAATTTCTAAATAATGTATACAGCACACATCCCTGTGTTGTAGCACCCTAGAATGAATATAGCACCCTGGAATTTCTAAATAATGTATACAGCACACATCCCTGTGTTGTAGCACCCTAGAATAAATATAGCTCCCTGGAATTTCTAAATAATGTATACAGAACACATTCCTGTGTTGTAGCACCCTAGAATGAATATAGCTCCCTGGAATTTCTAAATAATGTATACAGCACACATCACTGTGTCATAGCACCCTAGAATGAATATAGCACCCTGGAATTTCTATATTATGTATACAGCACACATCCCTGTGTCATAGCACCCTAGAATGAATATAGCACCCTGGCATTTCTATATAATGTATACAGCACACATTCCTGTGTTGTAGCACCCTAGAATGAATATAGCACCCTGGAATTTCTATATAATGTATACAGCACACATCACTGTGTCATAGCACCCTAGAATGAATATAGCTCCCTGGAATTTCTCTATAATGTATACAGCACACATCCCTGTGTCATAGCACCCTAGAATGAATATTTCACCCTAGAATTTCTATATAATGTATAAAGCACATATCCCTGTGTCATAGCACCCTAGAATGAATATAGCTCCCTGGAATTTCTATATAATGTATAAAGCACACATCCCTGTGTCATAGCACCCTAGAATGAATATTTCACCCTAGAATTTCTATATAATGTATACAGCACACATCCCTGTGTCATAGCACCCTAGAATGAATATAGCTCCCTGGAATTTCTATATAATGTATACAGCACACATCCCTGTGTCATAGCACCCTAGAATGAATATAGCACCCTGGCATTTCTATATAATGTATACAGCACACATCCCTGTGTCATAGCACCCTAGAATGAATATTTCACCCTAGAATTTCTATATAATGTATACAGCACACATCCCTGTGTCATAGCACCCTAGAATGAATATTTCACCCTAGAATTTCTATATAATGTATACAGCACACATTCCTCCTGTCACTGCCTACATGCTTGTGCTTCTTTGCACAGAAGCCTGGCCCATTGAACATGAAATGCCATATTAAGCAGCCAGATTCCCTTGAGGAACACGCTCCTTTATGTCCCGGGGATGAGGTCAACCTAGTGAGGGACAGGTATTGTATCATCATGACTAATGGCGCGTACTGGTGCATTACTAGCGTGTAGCCACAAGATGGCGCCCAGGACGCCTCGCCTCTCTCTTCTCCATGTACCTTCTTCACATTGATCGCCAGGGAGAGAGGGAGGGGAGACATTTCCTGCTGAACGGTAGAGACAAGAACGAGGAGAGGGAGGAAAACCGTAGCGGGTGGGAGAAGGAGAAGAGAATCCTGAAGGTGAAAGGGAAGAGGAAAGTGAGAGGAGGAGAGGGACAAGAGGCTGAGGTAGAGAAGGGTGGAGGAGAAGGATTTGTTGTAGTGAAGGCGCTATCCTGCCCCATGGAGGAATAATAGGGAGAGAATAGTAGAGCACAAGGGGGACTACACAACCGGCTATTCGTAGGCAGCTGCTCAGGCTCAAGGAGGATGCATTTTGCCTTTGGAATGATACATGGCGCAGGGCTGCTGCTCCTCATCTCACAGGCTGCTCTGGTGAGTAAGATCTCATCCCTCAAGTACCCTGGGGGTTAACCCCTGCACTGCTGTACTCCCATCACCCTCATGTATTGTGTGTGTGTGTGTGTGTGTGGAAAGTCCAGCTCCTAATATATCGCAGGCTACATCCATTTCAATGGTCTCCATAGTGAATGGCTGTCAGTGACTGTGAGTGCTGTGCTTCCTGACAAGATGGAGTCCTGTAAAGTGCTGGAATATGTCACATACTATTGCCATGCAGGTCTGCGGTGCCATCCATACAGCACTGAGGAGCATGTATTTATAGGCCGTACAGGGAATGTGAATTACTAATGTAAGGCCGATAAAAATGGCTGCACACCGACTTCTCGCATAGATGCTGAAGTGGAAGGTGGTTTTATCCTTTACCCATGTCAGGGGTAACCGTCACACAATGGGAGCAGAGACCACCACAAGTTTCAGTATTGTCTGTTGGGCTCTGGCATCTATATGATAAGAAACAAAACAGAAATATTTCTTAACTTACTGTATTAGTGCTCCCCAAATACTGATAAATCAGACTTCAGGTGGCCCTAATAAGCCGTCAGTCACAGGGGCCCGACAGGCAGTAAAGTGGGCACCGAGTAGACCGTATCCTACAGATTTAAGTGGGTTTTACCTATTCTAAACCTGTGCAGGTAGCTGACAGTCCATAAACTGGGGCGTGCCATTGTCACCAAAAGGAGAATGGATCTAAGGCTGTGTTCACATCTGCGCTGTTATTTCCATTCTTCTGATCTGTTCCAGGATTAGAGAAAAAAACATAAGGACAGAGACAGATCCATCATACCTCGGACACCAACATCCCCTACAGGCCTTTTGGACCATAGTAAGGGTTTGTGGTTTCTGTCACTTTTAGACCGATATTATTGATGGAATCTGCAACAGAGATCCTCTACAAAAATCAATGTCTATAGGGAATATACTGAGGAGCGTGGAATTTCTTAAAGGTGCAGTCTTCTGGATCAATTTATGTGCTAAATGCAAAATTGTATATGATGGATGTTATATTTATTACATTACATAAAGCAGTGTATTTCCATCACTACATCATGGCATTTTAAAGCACTTTTAATAGCTACTTTTCCCTCCATAGAGTAACATGAACAAAGCAATGATTTACACCATTTTTACTCCTAGCAATGAAATTGTTACAGTCTAGGCCTGTTAACCTGGAGCTGCATGCTGGAAAGCCACTGCAAGTTACTGTACCTACACAAAGTTCACCCAGCATTATGTGATACAGGTATTCCATATGAAGAAATTCTTTGTTGGCTTCCCAATGTGTATTATAATAGACCAGCCCTATAGGTCGAGCTGAATCCTCTTGGTATTTAGGGCACTTCGCCTCTGGGTGGCCTCCCATTTACTTCAACAAAAGTGATATTTTGACACCTATTTTCCCCACGGAAAATCCATGCCAAATACTGCAGTGTGAACTAGCCCAAAGACTCACAGTGCAACCAGTTTACTGAGATTTTGAAGCTAATCAATGGGGGTTATTTATCTTCGAAATTTTTTTTCTCTTATTTTTGTGACTTTTGTGGCACATTTGAAATATTTGCAGCTAAATTTGCGACTTTTTCAGTATTGTGTCTAACATATCTTTAAAATCCAACTTTAGAAGTGGTTGCAGAAGAGTTGAGGCTTTTGTGTGACTTTTTAGTTAAAAGTCGCAAAAACCCTACAGACTCAGCTGCCTGATATATCAACATCTAAGATAAATCAAACAAGTCCAAGACCCAAAAACCAAGAAAAGGCTGTGTTCACACGTTCCGCTAGTGTTGCTTTCATAACGCAACGGTAGCGCATGGGGGAGGGGGGGCTACAGGCCTGAGCCCTATCACATAAGCGTTTCCAGGGAAAGACGTGCAGTTGTTAACTAGGCCCCAGTGTCTTACATTTAAACAATACAAGACACCGGGGTCCGCTTACCAATTGCATGCATTTCCCTGAAACCGCTTATGCGATTAGACCGAGGCCGCTCCATGTGCACTAGTGTTGCGTTTTGAGCGCAATGCTTGTGGAACGTGTAACCACCCTTAGGAAATGCGTTTTTAAAGCACATCCATTTTTTACTGTTTACCTTGTGTTTGGCTGCTTTCAACCTTTTACCTATTAAGGCCCCTTCCACACTTAACTTACTGTGTTAGTGCTCCCCAAATACTGATAAATCAGACTTCAGGTGGCCCTAATAAGCCGTCAGTCACAGGGGCCCGACAGGCAGTAAAGTGGGCACCGAGTAGACCGTATCCTACAGATTTAAGTGGGTTTTACCTATTCTAAACCTGTGCAGGTAGCTGACAGTCCATAAACTGGGGCGTGTCATTGTCACCAAAAGGAGAATGATTAGTGAAAAATTCTTTGCGGCCGTTTTTAATCAGACTGAAAACGTTTGCTTTAAAATGGTCCAAAAACATTACGTGTGGCAGCACCCTTGAAGGGATCTCCTAGCACTGAGGCATCAATTAGGGGATTTCCATATGTGATAACTGAACGTAGTTTCTTCAGTTTATCACTGTTGAAAATAATAATTTCTGCAATGCTAGTGTAAAGACCAGTTTATAAGTAGTATGTGATTTAACTTGATGCCCACTGACGAAAGATGTCAGCCGGTGTGGGTCTTCTTCTCCACCCTAATCAGGTCTCGGGGCTGTCATGTGACCACCGGGTCTGTAGGGATTAATCAGAGCTGCGAGGTCTGATCAGACATTTACCCTAATAGGGGTCGTTTCCTCTGTAACTGGAGCTCTTCAGGTGAAACTAGAAAAAAAATATAAAAAAAAAAAAATTGGAAATGTCCCCCAAGGATCTTTTATGGCCTTATGAGTAACATATAAGGGCCGTTCCACACTCGCAATGCAAGCTGCCCGGATCGCACGGCCTGAACACTGCACACCGGGAGTGAACTGACATGCTGAGTTCAGTTCCGGTTTGCAGCATTCGGGCCGTGTGATCCGAGCAGCAAGTGTTGCGAGTGTTATGCGAGTTCATCGCATCACACTCGCAAGTGTGGGACAGGCCTAAAGTTAAAAAATCCACTGCTCTACTATAAAAACATTAATATTTGCCCTAGAACTATACATATTATACAGTATATATCAAAATGACTGTCACACACTAGGGAATTAATTGAGTTCATTTGAAAACTGAAAAAATATATACTATAAATATAAAAATATATATATATATATTTCTCTAGTTTTTGTAACTTGGCCCCCCCAAAAAACTAAAAATGTTAAAAGGTCCCTTTTTATTCTTAACTACCTTATATACTCGAGTATAAGCCTAGCTTTTCAGCACAAATTTTGTGCTCAAAAACCCTAACTCGGCTTATACTCGAGTCAACTAAAAACATAAAGACAAAACTCACCTTTCTGACGTCACCCATAGGTCCTCTTCTGTCTGAGACAGAAGAGGACCTATGGGGGACGTCGGAAAGATGAGTACAGTGTTATTTTTTTTCCTACTACAGGGGCTGGGCAGGCTGTATGCTACAGGGGTTGGGCAGGCTGTATGCTACAGGGGCTGGCAGACTATATACTGGGAGGCTGTAACCAATGCATTTCCCACCCTCGGCTTATACTCGAGTCAATAGGTTTTCCCAGTTTTTTGTGTTGAAATTAGGAGTCTCGGCTTATACTTGGGTCGGCTTATACTCGAGTATATACGGTAGTTCAAAAAATTATAAGGTGTTGCACAAAACAAGAAAGTTATGGCCCTTAAACCAATAAGTATGACAATTTGTTAAAAATACCCCAGTCATTAAAGCCTTTAAGGCCTGGTCATAAAGGGGTTAACCTCAGGAACTTCACCAATTTGATCTTCTAGCCTGGACCTTTAGGTTATCATCTGTCTTTGTAAGTTATTTCTCCAGGCATACAACAGAAGATCCATGGAATTCATCCTGTTTCTGGGGACTGGAATGGCAGAGCTCTGTGCCGTGACTCTGTTTGCCAAGTCCTATATATTTTAAGAGATCAGTGTAAAGTTGCCTACTGTAATATCCTGTGTTGAAAACTTCTTTTCAATGTTCATCATCATTGAAGACCTCTCGAAGTGTTCTCTATGGGATTGACTTTGGAGCGGCCCCAGGCTCTGACTTCATTCATTCTGCAGCCATGAATAGAGGCTTGTCTTCTTCAGATGACCACTTGCCATCATCTAGTTCATTATACTAATGTGATCTTCGTTCTCTCAGACTCGAGGATCATTGGCAGCACTCTTCTCTTTCAGCCTTCACACCTCACTTGAGGTTTTGACACTTGTTAATCAATGTAGTCATAATGGGTAATTATCTGTAATTACTTCCAGAACATATTCCAAGTCTTTTTAGTGTAGCTAGATAACATCTTACTACACATGTTTCTCTTTCAAAATGCAAAAATGTTATCTCACTCCTTACATTGAAAAGGGAGTTTCTAAGCCCAGGGCTAGTGATCCCTATACATAGCGATTGATATGGGCTGAAGTCCCAGCTAGTGAGCTCCTTTTTTAGGCAGTCCAACTATAAATCTATTGCAGAGGACAGCATGGAAATTGCTTCTACAAGTCTCTAGCAGCAATTTGTCCTGTGCGTGAATTGTAGCCCAATATTTATGATAAAGCATCTCAGTCATTGAAGCTAGGGTGGTCCTGTACTGTAGCAGTGTCCTGCTGTGTGAGACCATAGTTAGCAATTACCATGCAGAATGGAATAGTTCTATGCTAGTGTATGCGCTCTGCATTTGTAAAAACACTCCACCCTTTCACATGAACATATGCTTTTTTTTCAGTCATGTATTTAAGTGTGGTATAGACATGCTCTCTATTTTTTTAATGTCTTGCTCCCGGTACTGTTGGGTATAGTGGCCAATATGGCCATGTAAATGGAAGACCATATTGCCCGTTGTAGTGAATGTTGCTGTTTCAATATGTTTGTCTGAAAAGAGCCCAAGGGTAGGAGTACACGGTCCTCTCTGATGCGAAAAAAATGCTGTTGAGATAATAATAAATATAAATATTTATGTATAAATCATATAACCTTATGTGCAGGTTACAAAATCAAAATAAAGATTGGAGGAAAACTGTGTTAGGCTGGATTCACACTGCCGTTACCCACGGGCACACGGCAGCGCGCAGGGAGAGGAGGAAGAGCTGAGCGCTGCTCACCCCCTCTCCACAGGGATATATGCCGCACAGCGCTGTATGCCGTGAAAAGATTGGACATGTGTGCGGCACTGTACCGCTCCTGTAGGGCGCGGTGCGCCCATTGCCATCTATGGGGGACATATATATCGGCGTATATATACGTCGGCCGTATATACGCCCCTTGTGCAGCAGTGTGAATGTAGCTTTAATTGTCAGCTTTCAACCGCATTATGAACGGATTGTCAATTTGTACGCTAAGGCTTTGTGCATACATTCTTTTTGGAAATATGCTAGCTAGTAAACGTCCTCATGTATTTCAATGGGCTTATACACATGGCCCTGCCTGAGACGCAAATTAGGGACAGTCAATCCTGTCCAATTTTGCGGCTCAGGCAGTGTCCTCTACTGTCATTGGTGTGTGACACGGAGGCCACAAAAAACAGACCATGAGCTTGTTGTTTGTGGGCCAATAGGCCTAAGGCATGTTTCACACAGCAGTATTTGGGGTGTATGACACTAGCTAGTAATACAGCCTGTGATCACGGACTGTGCAGTGTCCTGTGCCATGGGGTGACTAAACTGCTGGGGACAGGATTTCTTACATCATAGCAATATATGTAAGCATCACTGACACAGTAATCAATTACAGTACATGATTGATATCCAACATTGTGGTCATCTCGTGGCACAGGACTCGGTTCGCGATCACAGGCTTTATCAACCGAGTGTTAAACAGCACTTTGAGGGACAAAATCAGAAATGGATCCAAAACACAGAAGACGTACAAATCTCTATTATACCTTTGCTCTCCTGATTTTTGATGTTCAAATACTGTTGGTGGCCGTGCTCTCCGGCACCTCATGATAAGGCGCACGCATGGTCTTGCGCATGGTGCGCTGAGCACTTATCGTGGTGCAACGAGGGGGCTTGGAATATAAAGAATAAAACAGTTTTAAATGGACTACAGCGGTTTCTGCAAATAGTGAAGATATGCAACGGCATCAGCTCACCCTGAGCTGGTGCAAGGTATTTGTGGGTTATAAGTGGCATTTTAAAGTGGCAGGTTTCCTTTAATAGTAACCAGAATACTGCTGCATACAACAAAAGCCTAAGAAACTGAAAGATCCCATGTCTAATCCACTAGGCCCCAGGTTAGGACTATGATGACTGTGAGATCAGGGCTCCCTATGGGTACTTGGGTACTCTTCAAATATAGTGGCAGAGGTGTGGTTAATACAGCGTTGCATAAATGCCTACAGATTTAGCTGCATTTTACTTCTGCTATTTACATGCTGTGTATTGTGTGTACATTTTCCATACGCAGTTTAATTGGATAATGCAGAAAAGATATACAAGGCTGAGGAAGCCTCTAATTTAATCTTATTTGGAGAGTATGCCTGTAATGGGCACCACATTTTAGAAGAGGGGTGAAACATTTTTATAAATTAGCTGTAGTACTTGGGCTTACTCCAAAATATCCCACAAGTGAAGAAATAAGTCTCAACGCCTGACGCCCATGTGTCCTCAGAGACATCCCTGTATTGCTTTGTCACATACAACAATAGGAAAACGCCATTGAATCAGTATTCTGCACAGAGCTGCGCTGAGGTGAGCGAGGAAGGTGACTGCCTGGTGTTCTTGGCCTAATACTGCCAGAAAAATGTTATTATTGTAAATGGAAACCACTTCCCTGGCTCTACTTGGCTGTACATTACGCTGTGTCTATGTTCAGTGTATGTGTGTAATCCAGAATGGAGATGTTACCATTTCTCAGTTGTCTGTATAACGCAGATATGAGATCTATACATATTCGATTTGTGTGTTATAAAACTTCTATAATAATCACTGTCTGCTGTGTTAATGTCAAAGCAGGCTACCTCAAACAATACAAGGGAATCAATAACGTGATGCCTTGATGATATGTCAGTGCTAGACTCCTTTCATATATATACTGGAGCATAATGGGAAGCACAATATATAGAAGATGGGCAATTACCATGAGTTAACATTAAGCGTAATGACAGTCATGGAGGAAAGGCAGGCCCTGATCACAAAAGGTGACTTGGAGAGGGTATGATAAGCTGTAATTGCTTCATTGTGTGGCAGAAAGCAAACATAAGCAGGACTGTAATTACCACTTCCCATTAACCCTCTGTGCTTCATGCTGGATGTCCAAGGAATGGAGAATGTCATAGTTGAGATCTCTAATGCCTTTTCCACACAGCAGTGAAAAAACTCCAGGTTTTGTCTGTTATATTCTTGTTTGACCCTCATCAGTAAATAGCAGGGTTACTGAATAGCAGAGAAACTGTAAAAAAAACTTGGCGTAACACAGTATTCTATTACAAATTGCACAATTCTTCTAATTAATTTGCAATAATAAATCCCTTAGTGTTCTCCAGTTTTTCATTGGTCTACCCCAAATCTATCCATACAGAGCAGGTTTCTGATGTATTAAATATCATATACCTGTCGTTAACTGCTGCAATCATTGCTAGCATCCTAGGATGCCTATAAAGCCGAAAAATAGAATCTTTTTAAAGGGCATCTAGCACCAGGATGAAGGATTGTAAACCAAGTACACCGGTTTCCTGACACCTAGAAACACAAATTTAGATTCATCTGAAAGAGAAGATTCTCCTCTTTCACAGGAAAAAAGTGAGTTTCTAGGTTCCACAGAGCCAGAGATACAGGCCTCTGAAGTGTGCCTCCACTTCCACATTCTTAGCCGGCAGGCTTCAGGGAGAATTTGCTGCACACACCTCCCAGGTAATGTAAATATTTACTTTACATGTTACTAAATTTTTATAAGGGATAATATTAAGGCCGCATTCACACGGCCATAGGGGGATGTCTGCCACCATACCGCTCCGTACACAGGATATGTCCTATTTTTTTTCCCATCTTTCCCTGTGTTATGGACTGTGCGCCAAGGAGAGGTGGGGGGCATATTTAGTGGAGGTCTTTTTGGGGGGGTGACAGGTCCTCTTTAAGGTACAGGGCCCCACTGGCAGCTAATTTTAGGTGATAAGGGGAGGACTTGTAACCCTTTATCAGCAGGCATTGTTAGTCGGGGGGGGGGGGTTCACAATCTGGTGACATGTCTTCTTTAACATCCTGTCACGTCTGCGCCTGCTGTCTCCACTATCCGTAGAATTAGGAGACACTGAGTTTTCGTCATCCTGCAGTCTGAACTAGGTTCTAGTGGCTGTCTGATCTGATTCTGCCACACCCCTCACTGATTCTGTCTTGCAAGAGTTAACACTGTGGACCTGTAATTGCTTGCTCCTTCCATCTGTGGCAGGGCAGAGTTTCCCTATAAGTGTCCAGGTTAGCTTGGACTCCTTGCTGGTCAAACTGCTATCTTGCTGTGTTCTTTAGCTCTCTTGTATTCTCTAGTTTCTGGATTCTGATCTCTTGCCTGTGTCTTGACTACTCTATTTGGATTGTGATTTGGTTATTGTTATTCCCCGCTGCTGCCGACTCTGATTGTTTACCTCACCTTATTGTGTTTGTATAGGGAGGGAACGTCGCCCATTTATTGGCCTCCGTTTAGGGGGGACAGATTGGGGGTCTCAGTGCCAGGGCTCACTGTCCTTGTTTGTGTCCTGCCATTACACATCCCCTTTTAGTGTTTGTATCAGTTTTTACCTTCCCACACATTTGAGCAGAGTGAAGACTTTTCTACAAGTAAATGCAAACTGTTGATTGGTTAGGCATTGCTGTATATAAGGTTTCTGTGACACTGGAGATACATATTGTAGCTACTAACAGAAAATCATGGCTTAGTATTATCAGCTCCTTTCTTTGACTCCTAGTATGTAAATATATATTGATTATTATTCATCCACCAGATCTAATACAATGCACATCAATACAACTTACATCCACCCTGAGAGAGGATCAGCTGCATACGCTCAATACTAGATTTGCTGTATACAGGTGGGGCTGACCGGCTTTTATTGATGCTGAATTCTTCAACTTATGTAAGGATTGCCAAGGAATTCCACTATTTATTAACCCCTTAACGCCGAAGCCACTTTTCACCTTCCTGACACGGCCCATTTTTTCAAATCTGCCCTGTGTCACTACAAGTGGTTATAACTTTGAAACGCTTTAACATATCCAAGTGATTTTAAAATTGTTTTCTCGTGACACATCGTACTTCATGTTAGTTGAAAAATTTTGGTGGTATGTTTTGCATTTATTTATGAGAAAATCAGATATTTGCTGAAAATTTGGAAAAATTCTCGATTTTCGAACTTCAAAATGTTCTACTTTTTCCACACATAGTCATAACCGCAAAAGAACTTAATAACTAACATTCACCAAATGTCTACTTTATGTGGAAATGGTTTTTTATGCATACTCTTATTTTTGTAGGATGTTATGGGCCTTTGAACGTTAGGTGCAATTTTTCACATTTTTTCACATTTTCAATGAGCCACTGGCTCATTGTAACTAATCTCCAGAAGCCATGTAGCCTCGTGTCAAACGAAGACCCGAGGCTACCATGGCAACCGATCGCACTGCCGACTTTTAAACGCCGCCGGCGACTTTGCCGGCGGCAATGAAAAGGTTAATAGCCACGATCGGTGCAAGCAATATGCAATATGCAAAAACCCCCATCCTTGTATGAAGAGGTCTCAGCCAGTGAGCCCTCTTCATACACTCCTTATACCTCTGCGCCGTAGAGCTACGGCGCAGAGCGTTAAGGGGTTAATTAATTTTGCGCATGCTCAGTGTGTCACAGCCAAGAGGCAGGACCCGGCTCCCGGAAGAAGCTGCGTATCCCTGGCAGACCCCGGGGATGACAGCGGAGGATCGGACCCCCCCCGGTAAGCGCCACGGGGGTGTCTGATTTGGCGCATGGGACCCTTGCACACCGCGATCACACGAGACCGTGGCGTGAAAGGGGTTAATGCCCGCGATCGGAGGAAACTTCGATCGCGGGTACTAGAGACGGGTGCCAGCTGTAACATACAGATGGCACCCCATGCTTCTGGTACCGGCTCCGGGAACGCACCTCCCGCCATGCAGTATTATTACGTCAAATGTCGGGAAGGGGTTAAGCACTGATTTTTATTGGAATTGCCTGGGCATGAGCAAAAAGTGCATCCACATTCATCTCAACTAAAAGCCTTCGATAAGGAATAGAACAAACATTCATAGGACATTCCATAATTTCCCCAAATTCTTATGAAAATAATATTTATATATTATATATAAATATTTATATTATATTATATGTTTTTCCAATTAGTATTTTCCAGTTCATTATTATATATTTATATTATATATTTTTCCACAACTCCAACTCCATCGCTTTGACTTTTGAAATGTGGATGTTAAAGTGGGTGTGGTAAACCTGTCCAGTCATATTTATCATATACTCCAGTTAAAAGGGTGGCACATTTGCATCTTAGACAGGTCCTACTGAGTTTAACTGCTATCCACGGGATGGAGCCTAACAATCTGGTCCGGGGGGTTCAATTGCTAACATTCTTCGAAGAGAAAAAATACTTCTCTTACCATTATTGAGGAGTATGACATTTTCTGTAAAACAAATAACCCCCTGGCTGTATATAAACTTCGTCCTACAGTCCAGACTATTAACCCCTTAAGGACGCAGCCATTTTATAGCTTAAGGCTCAGTCCTAATTTTTGTATACTGATTTGCGTCACTTTATATGGTTATAACTTTGAACACTGTTACTTATAAAAGCGATTCGGAGATTGTTTTTTCCCCACATGTTGTACTTCATTTTAGTGGTAAATAACAGCTGATAAGTTTTGCGTTTATTTACAAAAAAAAAAGAAAACATTCTGAATTTTTTGTAAAATAAAATGTTAAAATTTGAAATCATTGCGTTTTCAGGCAGATAGATTTACCACCTAAATTAGATGCTGAATAACATTTCCCATTTGTCTACTTTACATTTTCATAATTTTAGAAATGTCTGGATAATTTATTTTGATGTCACGCGGCTTACAAATCGAATATTGATTTTCCGTATTTTCAGAATTGACTATTTTGGTGGTGAATACTGTTTTTAATTAAATTTTACATATTTAACATCAAAACCCCCCTATATAAGTAACCCATTTTCAAATCTGCACCCCTCAAACTATCAGAAACAGCTTTCAGGAAGATTCTTAACCCCTTAAGATCTTCATCGTAATCAAATCAAAATTGAGGTTAAATTTAGAATGGTCAAATTTTGTTGGTTATACTTTCATTTAGCCCTAAAATTTACATATATCCAAAAGATAAAAAAAGAAAACCCATCTTACAATTTGTTCTGCAGTTCCTTCTGAGTACAGAGACCCCCCACATGTGGCTGTTACTTGTTTTATGGGCGCACAGCAAGGCGCAGAAGTGAAGGAGGGACCTGCAGCTGCCAGGATTTTAGTTTTCCCATTGCTCCCTTTTGTAGGCTATAAAATTTTCGCTTTTCCGTTATTGGGGCCATGTGACGGCATTTTTTTTGCGGGATGAGATGCTTTTTCCAGTGTTACCATTTGGTATCTCCTATTGTTGAAAATTTATGAACTTTTTTTGAGGGCAGGAGTAGAAAAGCATCAATTCTGTACTGAATTTTTATTTTTTTGTTGTTGTTCACTGTATAGCCTAATAATCATGTTATCTTTATTCTATGGGTCAATACGATTATGTGGATACCATACATTTTTTCTTACAATTTTACTAAATTTGTCAAATAAAACCCTAATGTGGGATGGGTTTTTTTTATCACTTTTTATTGCATTTTTTGTGGGATTGAATAGGTAAAAATCATAATTTTTTGCCTGTTTTTAACAGTTTTTTTAGCTGCGTTCATTGTACGGGTTCAATAATTATTTACTTTTATTCTACGGGTTGTTATGGATGCGGTGATACTATATATGTGGGGTTTGTATCATAGTATCATAGTATCATAGTATATAAGGCTGGAAGGAGACGCAAGTCCATCAAGTCCAACCTTCAAGAATTAAATAAATGTTTTATCCCCATAACCCGTGATATTTTTTCTCTCCAGAAAGTCATCCAGGCCTCTCTTGAACATCCAGGCCTCTCTGTGTTATGATTTAGACTTTTTTTGGGGTTATATGTCTCTATATGTTTTGGGGCTTATGGGCATTTTTAATTGAATAACATTTTTTTTCTTACTTTTTTACTATTTCTACCATTGGACATGAACAAGCAATCAACTGATTGCTTGTTCATGATAATATCATGCAATACTGATGTATTGCAGGGTATTAGCAGTTTTAGCCTATGCACATGCAAAGAAGACGCCATCTTTCAGGTTATTGAGGGTTATTGGTGCCTGAATGTCCAGGTCAGTTTTTAACATTTTGCTATGCACTTCTTTAAATGAAGATATAAAAGATTTACATATCAAAACAATTTTTACTTTGTTTTTTTCATGACACGTGAAACTTTAACTTGGTATGATAGTTTTATTAATTACAAATTTTTCTATAAAATTTGCCTACATAGTCAATAATTGACTACAAATGTGAATAAATAAGCTTTTTGGTAATTTTCTGTAGTAAAGTAGTAAAACTTAATAAACTTTTACCAAAATATGTTATAAATGTTCACAGCATAATTCCATCACCATTTCCCAGGCTCAGATACAGATTCAGAGGGTGCATGTAGTTCTGCAAATTGAAAGTAAAAGTCTCCTGCAGCTACTTCTATATTCTGCCTTCAGCTGATAGGCTGATAGGCTGAAGTGGGGGGCACACCTCAAATGCCTATATCTCCTGAACCCTGGCACCTGTCATATTAAACAGTAGAGTCTCCCCTTTAATATGATATAAGGAAAATGAAAACCTCCTGTACAAAAATATTTTTTTTCATTTTGCCGTCTTCTGGCGCTAATAACTTTTTCATACCTCAGTGTATGGAGCTGTGGGTGGTGTCATTTTTTGTGACTTTTGATGACATTTTCAATGCTAAAATTTTTAGGACTGTACGACCTGATGATTTTTTAAATTGAATTTTTAATGTTTTTCAAAATAGTAAAAAAAGTGTCAATTGCAACTTTGGGGCGCTATTTTCTGTTACAGGGTTAAACGCAGTGAAAACCCTTACCTATTTTGATATATTGTGCATTTTTCGGACGCAGCGATACCTAATGTGTTTATGATTTTTACTGTTTATTTATATGACTTCTAAGGAAAGGTGGGTGATTTGAATTTTTAGGTTTTCTTGAATTTTTTTTTTAACTTTTTTTTTATTTTTAAAGACCCCCTAGGGCAGTGATGGCAAACCTTTTAGACACCGAGTGCCCAAACTACAACCAAAACCCACATATTTTTTAAAAAGTGCCAATGCAACAATTTAAGCAATAACTTGTTACTACCTGCTCTGTCACAGGTTTAAATTGTATAGGCACCTGAGGACACCAATACGGTAGAAAGGAGGAGAAGAAGTTTGGATTATCATTGTAGCTTCCTTATAGGGTTCTGGGCTGCCTGGGACTGCAAGACGCGTTGAGTCCTGTCTGGCGAATTCTGCCAGATGGCGCAGGTGCCCATAGAAAGGGCTCTGAGTGCCACCTCTGGCACCCGTGCCATAGGTTCACCACCACTGCCCTAAGGTACTTTAACCTTAGGTTGTCTGATTGATCCTACCATATACTGCCATACTACAGTACGGCAGTATATGGGGATTTTGCACACCATCTTTTACAATGTGCAAATCGTAATAGATAGCCTAAAACATGATAGCATTGGATCTTTGTGTGACCCGAGGCTGTCATGGCAACGGATCGCCTCTCCCCGATGACGTCACGGGGAGTGACGATCCGAACCAAGATAGCGGCGCCCAGGCTTGTCAATGCCGCCGTTGACAATCAAAGGGTTAACACCCGCAATCGGTGCTAGCGCTGACCGTGGGTGTTAGTGACGATTGTTTGCTCCATTGTGAAGAAAACACCCGGTGAGTATGAGGGGCTCAGCCCATGAGCCCGCTTCATACCCCCCCCCCCCCATGACAACTAGATTGTGTTACTAGGTGCCAGGATTCAGGAGATACAGGTTTATTGAAGTTGGTCACTGTCATTACGTTTATATACGTATATAGCCACATGGCGATATGAGACATTTTTTCAGTTATATACTTGTTTCCTCCCACGTGTGAATAGTTATCTACCTTCGGTGAGGGTGACATGACACATCAAGCTAAATGAGGAAAGTAAGGGAAAACTTGTTTACTTGATACACCTACATATGACATGGATGTATATCTTTGCACCTGTTGTGTACAGAACATCACGCCTATGACATACACTCTCATATTGTGTGTATAAAACTCTGCATCTGCTATTCAGTTCCCAGCATTGCTGCTTTGTAATGGTGATGCTTCAGATTGTCTAAGAAATGTCCTAAGACGCACATTGGCCCATATTTATCAATGCATCCCCTGCACTGCTCCCACAGAATGGATCAATTTATTGTGCCACATCTTTAACATATAGCGTACGGCACAATTCTGTCAGACTTTGCATGATAAAAGAGGCACGATGCAACTGAGCACTGGAATGCCCCTTTCAGTGCAGAATTTTGTGTTGTGTCGGATGTAGTGCAAAAATATGTAGCGGACACTTTATAAATATACATATGCGTCACATCTCTGTATATGTCCTTCTGGGATGTTTTTGAAGACTCCCTACTATTCCAAGCCTTCTCCATTTGGAAATAATAGCGTTCACTGTGACCTCCTAGAGGTGTGACCTCCTTACTTATCTCATCTGAAAGTTTCTTCTGATCTTGGCAGACAATTCCTTGTAGTGAGTACTTCGCTCTGATTACAGCAGTGTGCATTATATTTACTCCATTTTGTCATGCCTGTGATGTTGAAGAAAAGAAATGCAACATATTTTACGTCTTGGCAAACCTTAGGTAAATATTTTTGGTTGCTCCAATTTGCAGTGTTTTAAAGGACACCTGTCATCAGGTCTGTGTCACTTGTCCTGTAACTACTACCTGTTGGAGCAGCTCACAAGGATCCCATCCCAGCCTTTATCTAGTTATTTCATACATTATTCATTGACACATGGTCAGAGGCAGTGATGTCACCCGTGTTACCCCTCCCCTCTCCTCCCCCTGCTCATGTCTGTGTGTAATGTATAGTAAAGCATGGCTAGTGTGTGTGCTGCATCTGCTGACATGCTGCGTCCTCCTAATATACAGGTGAGAGACACAGACATCAGCTACACATGAATCTGACATGTTCTGCTGTAACATAGCTGCTGTATCTCTCCTAAACACACACACATGCGCACACACAGGCTGCAGGGGGTGTGGCCACCAGCACCAGGAAGCACATCATTATACAGGCTCACATCATTATACAGGCTGTCAGTCATGCACTGGGGGAGTGGCTGTGCCTCCCACTCATGAATAAGCTGGACAGCTTGATTATGCTAATGCTTCATTGGACATTTCACAGGTCATTTGCATACAGCTTTAGGACCTCATTGCTTAGGTTTACAGGCATGTAGAGGGACAAGGAAGGGATAGAGGCAATGCTCTCTAATGGCAGTTTATGAAAATATATTTAGTTTAGGGGGGTTATTTTGCATGACGGGTTCTCTTTAAGGGACACAGAACTGAAACATATTGTACTATGCTGTTGTCTCATAGTGCAATAGTACAGCATCAGATGTTGCCGGGATTGGGAAAGTTTCTCAATTGATAGAAGTAATCAAGGCTACACCTGCTTTGCAAGCATTACAGGGATGCCTTGTGATGAAAGCAATGTCCATACCTGTAAGCAGTCAAGGGACCACTAACAGACCCTTTAGTTGCCTTCTTGGATTGCTTGCTGGGGGCTTCCAGAATAGAGAAAGGATTAAGGTATCCCAACATGTTCAAAAACTTGCCATAAAGAGGAAGATGATCCTAGCACCATTATTAAAAATGTCATACTTTTCCTTCTGTTAAAAATCTATGTACCCTGACAAGGTACATATTTTGCTCACATGTTTTGAGCAGATTCTTGCCTTAAGCAGCTTTCACATGTGGCGTTTACATTGAGTTTTGAAATTAAATACAACAGCTGTGGCAAGGAGATTTGCTTCATGTTAACATTCTTGTTAACATTTTCATTTTGTAAACACACTGTTAACGAATGTAGTTACCATTGTGTTTACAAAATGTAAATGTTAACATGATGGAAACACACATGTTAACACTGTGTAAACTTTGTGGGAGATGTATCACTCTGTGTACACCAGAATACGGGAGTAATTTTCACCTGAAATGCTGTGCGCAATATTTAGACCATTTTTAGACAGTTTTACACTGCACTGGTCTAACAACTGACACATTAATAAATCACATCCATTGTGTTTTGTATGTTAACAGCAGTGAAATTAGGCAAATCTCGTCTCCCAAGTTGTTCTGTTGAGTTTCAAAATGCCATGCAAACACCACACGTGAATGCAACCTCAGTCTTAGGACTTGCAAGGGTCATCTTCCTCTTTGTTGTGACCTATCCTGGAGGTCAAACAGGCTTCCCCCATGCATTGTACTGTGGTTCACAGCAACATATAGTGCATCCACAACCTACTAAGGAATCTATAAGGACCTGTTGCTAACTTTTTCTATTTTATTGCTGGATATTCAAAAACTTCTCCTTTTCCATTACCGGTATGTAAATGCAAAAGCAATGTTATATCTCAGGACCCAGCTAATGTACAGTTTCTCTGAATGGTAGAACCCGGAGCTTGAAACTGTATCACAATGTTCACAAAAACTACTTATTATAATAACTGGATAGAAAAGCTACATCTCACAACTGTGTGCCCCCTGGTACCCAGGTTATGGTTTGGGTGAATCCTGCCCTGAATGCCAGTACTTTTATCCTGGTAGAGGTCTGCAGGATGCTGCCGTCTTTTTCTTCAATTGATACCTGGGAATTCATTCATAGGAGCTGTGTTGTGTGGTATCAGAATAAATATCTGGGGAAATAACCAGCACTACATTAGCATTCCACAAATCACCTCTCAATGTGAAATGAAAGGCAGCGATCACAAACTGAGAGCACAATCAGACGCAGTCAGGTAAGGACTTGCCTCCTGATAGCTGGCTTTTGTTCTACATCACTGATTTCCAATAACAGCTGCTGTGGATTCTTTGCATGTCCTACTTATTCTTACTATTGTTTAATTTACTGGTTTTGTCTTGTATTGTAATTACTGTATATGGCTAGCTACACCTGTCCAATGGTGATGGTATAACCATCTTTCCTGAAGACGTAGAGGATGCTCCTTGTCCAGGTCACAGGCCCTTTTAGGTATTTGTACATTGTAGTGAGGTTTCCTCTCAGCCATCTTTTTTGAAGATGATTAACCCCAAATTTAGTAACCTATTATTGTATTCTAATCCCACTATTAATGTAATAATATTGGTTGCTCTCCTCTTCACCTGTTCCTGTTCTTTATCAGGAGAATCTAGTCCTCTCTTGATACATCCTATAATTTTATTTGCTTAAGCAGTAGCTGCCTGGCTCTGGTGAGTTAAGTTCACCATCCACCAACATACCCCCAAGTTTTTTTTCTGTTGAAGTTTTACCAAATAATTGATTGTTTAGAACATAAATGTACTTTTTTACCCTTTTGATAAATTTTTTACCTATTTTTGCATATTGCCACCACATTTTTTATGGCCAGTCCTGTGGAACAGAACCTGTCCTTAAAGGGGTATTCTCGTCTGGGCATTTACATTCAGTTTGATAAATCTGCCATATATAAACATTTCTTCAATTAGAAAAATTTTCCTGTGTGAAGATAATTTCTGATAAATGTAGTCATTTTATCCCTTAGAAACGAGATATCTTCCCCGGATACGGCCACCTCTGCCTGAGAGATTACACAAATAAACAAAAAGGTTTTGTATATGAAATGTCCAGGAGTTACTGCATGTCCTACACCCGTACTGTAGTCATGATTGCTGAATCCAGGAGGTCAGGCAGGACTCTATAGCGCATGTCTGGCCACCGCTGCCAGAGTGTGACGTGGTCGTAACCGAGGAATCCATCTCGTTTCTAAGGGACAACATGGCTACATTTATGAGAAATTATCTTCACACAGGAACATTTTTTTTAATAACATCCAATTGAAGAAATGTTTATATATGGAAGATTAGTGAAACTGAATGTGAATGCCCAGATGAGAATACCCCTTTAATCTAAGTATCAAAATAATGGTTTATTGCAGTACAATTGGATGCAAGATTGCAAGCATCTTCAATTTCCCTGTGTTCCCCTACAAATCTCCTAAAACTGCCTCTAAGCTGTGTCTGTTGTATGAGCATGTTTACATCTTCCTTGGGTTTTAAGCATCACAGTTTTATTGTGGCATGTTGATATGTACGGTATGTTCACACATGTTAGTTGCAGATATGACAGGTATTGACTACAGGATCTGTAGCAGAACCTACTGTAAGTAAATTATAATCTACTCTGCAGTCCACATCACATCCAGAAGCCTAATACTTAATCCCCATATACCTACACTTCCCACAACGCTAGGACCAGCTATTGCCTTTGGCAGGTCATTTATTTCCCCATGTTCAGCATCTTCTTGTACTGCTGTGATATTCCTACTGCAACACATAGATGAGCTGGAGAGAGAAAACACAGAGCCTCCTGGGATGTAATGGAATGCACATTTTCCTCTATTTCTAATAAATGTGCTTCCTCTTAGCTGTGAGGAGGGTTTAGTTTGAGGGATGGAAAACTGGCAGAATCATGTGATCATCTTCATGGGCTATTCTTTCTCTGCAGGATTTGTGCAGATTTTCTGAAAAGCCAGATAATAGCAGAATTCTCTGTTGTAGAACAAAAGGATGTCACAGCAGGCACATGTGAATCCAGCGGAGGATAATATCCTATTGCATTCTGCTACTGATACTTATAATAGCAAATAAAATGGGGGTTTTCTTTTCGACATAGGGAAGAGTCAGGAGGCCCAAAACACATTAGATTTGGTTAGCAGAATCATTGGATTTGGCTGACTGTCATGTGTAAATCATACTTGACAAAGATTTTGGAAATACATTAGGGTAAAGAAGGGATTAATTTCTGATATGACACTACCCATTTTCCACACATCTCTTTCCCTTTACAGCCTTTGTCTCCTGAATGTGGGTTTGGATTCTAGGGCTCCAAGATATGACATACTAGGAGCCACTTAGAAATGGATGTGTTAAATCGACTCTAGCTTTGTGGTCAAAGATTACCTAAAATGATAGGAGAATACAGACAACAGCTATGGTAAGAAAAGAAAGGACCCAGGAACAAGCTTGAAGGGCAGCACTGTGTCCCCACCCTGTGCTCGGCTATGTATATGTATTATGACTAAGTGTACAGATCTGTATGCTTCTGATATCATATATAGACAAAGGTTCTAATGTATTTAGAATGAAGCTCTGTGTGGATCATAAGGATGGTACTACGGGTTCTCAATTTGCCTCCTGTACATGATTGTGCCATGTGTATGTGGCCTTATACTGAGATTCTTGGTATCATGGATATAATCCCTATTGCCACCACTAGTTTTATGTACAATGCTGTACAGTCCTTTGCGGTGTTGTAATATATGGCTGACACCACAGAAATCCAGTTACTGCCTCTATGTTGGTATTGTCGTAGTGCACTGGGGTAGATGTTGAGGTGATTTGGAAATGCTTTGTAAGATCTTGGCAGTATTGTGTGTTTCAGATTTCTTTTTCCTTTTGCGTTGTATGTACCAGACCTCCCAGTACATGATGGCAGTGGGTGTTCTGCTCCCCCCGCCTGCTGTGTGTTCAGGGTGAGACTAGAGGGAGGGACTCTTTATAAGGAGATTTAGAGGATTTACATCTCACACGGAGGAATCAGATGTGTTTAAGTATGAGAGAGCGCATCAAGGATATGTTAGACACAGAGACTGATGCAGTGATTCATTTATTAGGTCTATATCCAAAAGTACAATATATCAGCTTTTTATGGTAAATATAAATATGGTATTACACGGTGCTGTAGGTCATGGGAATGCTGGTACAGTTAGGCTCTATTTACATTGACATCATTTTTTACATTTTTCTGTCAGAGGAGCGGAAAGGGGAGTGCAGGGTCTGGCATGTAACAGACAACATTGATTACCACATTAGGGGCATTCATTTTTTTTGTGTCACAAGGTCCATTTTTTTTGGTGCACAAATTCTTTGGTTTACGAGACTGGATTTTAGATTGTGGTGCAAGGGCATAGTAAATTGTAGCACAACCTAAAAGTGTCTGAAATGACTCCAAAATTATGAAGGTGAAATAGAACTTGACAGACTAGCTTTTGGTTGGTCTAATTATGTGCCAAAAGTTGTGCCAAAAAGTGTTGGGATTCAAAAGCTTCACCATATTAAAGCAAAAGAAAAAAAGGGTATGAGAGAAAACTGAGGTACAAACCATGATAAATGCCCCCCAGTGTATTTATATAAAGTCTCAACAGAAGCAATGCAGTAATTCAGATCCATTTCCCAACCCTACCTGTTCCTTAGCACATTTTACAAGCACCAAAATTGTACCACTGGAAAGAACAACTTGTCACACAAAAAATAAGCCCACAACCAGCTCCATCAACCAAAAATACTAAAGTTATGCCCCTTAAAAAGGGCAACACAAAAAAAAGGTTTTCTTCAGTAAAATTTAAAACAGATATAAATAAAATTATATAAATGAGACATCACTGTAATCATCCTGTCACAGATTCTCACAATGGACAGCCCTGGAGTCCTGATGGAACCCCAGGACAGTCATAGCAACGATCAGCACCCCACGAAAGGAGTACAGGGGTGCCGATCATAAGGAATTTAAATGGCGCTCGTACTGGGGGTGTTACACTTCTGGCATAAGCTCAGTGGCGACTATATTGGTTGCCAAGCGTAAAGGACAATCGCGGGAAGGGGTTAAAGGAGGGATTAATTAAAGGAAACCTACCACTTGTAGTGGCAGGTTTCCGATGGAAATACCGGGCACCAGCTCAGGGTGAGCTGGTGCCGGAGCTTATTTTAGTTAGTGTTTTAAACCGCGGTATCGCGGTTTAAAACACTTTTTAAACGTTATAGCCGGCGCAGGCAGGTACACGCTCGGCGCTTACCGTGCACGCGGCTCTCATTCACTTCCTATGTAGCCGCGTGCACGGTAAGCGCCGAGCGCGTGCCTGCCTGCGCCGGCTATAAAGTTTAAAAAGTGTTTTAAACCGCGATACCGCGGTTTAAAACACTAACTAAAATAAGCTCCGGCCCCAGCTCACCCTGAGCTGGTGCTCGGTATTGACATCGGAAACCTGCCACTTCAAGTGGTAGGTTTCCTTTAAGCACCACAGCATAGAATTTCCCTGCGTGCTGCTATTATGTGCGGAATCGAGCCATAACCATCCCTAACACTTCAAAATGAAGCAGCAGTTCTACTTTAAGTATAGCAGATGTGTGCATCTTCACAGTACTTTTTGTACACTGTGTCTGCTGACGTGCTGGCCTTAACATAGCATATAAGTATGATAAGCATAGTGTAGGTTAAAGGGCTTTTCCGGGTTTTAAAAACTAGTGAGGGCCAGGCTGGGGAGGGCTATTTAAAAATAATAGACATCCACTTACCTCCTCCGGCGGCGCCGATGTCCTCCGCCGCAGTCCCTTCGATCCGTGCCCCTGTTTGTTTACAGGGGCACGGAAGCCGCGCACAGGGAGCTTCCGCTCCGCGATGTGGCCGGGTCCTCCTATCCGTCCCTATCCTCCAGCATTGTAAGCGCTGGGAGATGGTGTCGGATGGGAGCTTCCGGACGACCGGAAGCTCTCTGTGCGCCGGTTTCATTACAAGGCCGCGGCGCGTGACATCGGCAGCGCCGGACGAGGTGAGTACATGTTTATTATGTTTAAATTGCCCGCCCCAGCACTGCCCTCAGTAATTTTTAAAACCTGGATAACCCCTTTAATGACATAGGCCCCTCAGTATTGTACCAACATACAGTCCTGTAACTAAGTATTTGTTCCCCGAAGATGGCTCTTTTTTCACTTTTAAAGAAAATCTACCATCAAAATCCCTCATGATAAACTCGGGACACTTACTCACATATCATAGATTTGTTATTCATGTCCTTCTTTCTTCTAAAATCAACTTTTAAAATAATACCATGTGGCTCATTAGCGTAATGTAAAAAGTTGATTTTAGAAGGAAGGAGGCCATGGATGACAAATAGAATAACGTTACCACAGTCACGGTGTCTGGATCTATGAGTAAGTGCCCCCAGGTTTATCATGCTTGATTTTGAAGGTAGATTTCCTATTTAGGTCTATTGAGTTTCTACCATGGTTTCCGAAATTTTGCTGAAAGAAATCACACAGCATGTTGCCCAATTTTTTTCCACCTCTTTATTCTGTAAACACAGATGTATTGGTTTTAATAAGGGTAAAGAAATAAAAATAGCCTATCCTGGTAACTGACCTTGACTCGGTATTCACATATGTTTTGCTGTAATATTTGCAGAGCTGGAGGGTGTACTTTAGGACATTTACATAATATTTTTGCACCCTGGCTTGCAGTTCAGAGTAGAAGAAAGATGTTTCTGTTCGCACATGTGGAAGTTCTGTAATAAAACAAGGAATGGTATGTATTTTGCCAGGGAAGTGTGAGCTGAAACTGAACAAGTTGTTTATGCCATTCTAGCAGATTTTTATTCTTTTTGTAAGGCTACATTCACACAAACGTTTGGGGGAGGTATATACGGCCGTCGTATATATATGGCGTATATACGTTCCCCATACACCGCAATGGCCTCACGGTGCCGTACGAGAGTGGTACAGTGCCACACGTGTGACATGTCATATCTTTCTACGGAATGCGTCGCCGGGCCCTATGTTCTCTATGGAGAGGGGCGGTGGTGAGCGGCGCTCTCCCCCTCCTCCTCTCCCCAGCGTCGAGCGAATGTAGCCTTAAGATGGAATAGTTTATAGTAAGTAATTGTTCTGTGCCATACTCCATACTGTGGAGGATTGACATACAGGTCATATAAAAATTATCAAACTAAGGGTAATACTAAGGCCCCCTTTATTCTCACTTAAAACTTGTTATTTGTTCAACATGAACAGTCCTAGGAGGGAACTGCCTGAACTACAATCTCAGTAAAATAATAGGTAAAATGTGATTTTAGCCATGTATGTTATAAAAGATCTATTTGACCTATTTTTCTGTATTCTGTTTTGGTTAGGGGACATTATAGGTTCAGTCATTTGTATCTGAATTTACTTGGCTGTTATAGTGAATGGTTAGGTGACACACAGGGACTGAGCATCCTCCTTGTAAATACACTAATCTTCTTTCTGAGGGAAAGACTTTCTCCTAGGAGTCCTGTTCTCTCTTACTGTTAGGCCACATTCATAGGGCAGCTAGCAGGAGAGGAGGAGCGATGAGTGGAGAAGTCTGGCGCACCCCTTCTTACGGGGGAGGATAGAGCCTGCTCTATCTTTCCCCCCGATAGCATATAGCACGGTGGGCAATACGTCCATCAAAATGGAAGGAAGTATTGTCCTTTGAAAGCCATGGGAACATATGTTTGAAAGGCCATAATAAATGCCTCCCTCCCTTTCTAGCCTCTAGAAATTACTTAACCCAGGCAAGAATGTACTCTTCTCAGCTCATTTGCATATAGTTTTGGAGGCAGTTCTTATAGGTTAATGGATGAGATTTCACATGAAAGATGGAAAGGTTATTTCAACCTGAGGGTGCAGGTAGTTTAGTGGAGTGAGACCTGGTAACATAGTCCCATTAACCATAAATTAAAATAGTATAGCTTTGTTTATTATTGACAGGAACATCATTTGGCAAAAGATCTGTTTAAGGTTTCCTGATCTGCTGTTCTAGGCTTCCAGTCAAGAGAGGTATCCGGGGAGCATGCATCCTCCTCTAGTGTTGCAATCACTGGTAACTGTTACACTGGTAATTGTAATGCTTCATGTCTGACTGGGGCACCTGAAGAAATCTCTTTTTCTTTAGACAAGTCACATGATATTATTGAGACCCCTATTATTCATAATTTCAAGCTGTTTTGCCGCTGGTGTTAAAAAGATGATACAAAGTAAAGATTCAGCATTAAAATATTGTTAAAGGAAATCAAATTCCATCTTGATAAACCAGGGACACTTACAAATAGATTCACGCTCTGTGACTGTGGTAATCTTGTTATATTTGTTATCCATGGCCTCCTTCATTCTAAAATCAACTTTTAACATTATTCTAATGAACCTGAGGGGTCTGGTAGGTGTTTCCAGAGCCCATCTGAGCTGCAGCATCACAGGCTGTTACAATGGGCAGAGCAGGTCTCGCTTCCATGCACTTCCTGCTGCTGCTAGATTACACAAAATAGGGAGGAGTGAGAGAGCAGGTGGAGGGTGAGACATGTTCTGCTCATTGTAACAAGCTCTCACCCATAGTGACAGTATTTAATATTCCATGCCATGTACTGGGAAGCAGTGAAAAACTCCAAATGCAGTAAAATTGCTGAAAGAATGCATTTGCACCATTTTCTTGTGGGCTTGGATTTTACGGATTTCACTATGCGCCCCAAATGACATGTCTCCTTTATTTTTTGGGTCGGTATGATCACGGTGATATCAAATTTATATAGGTGTTATAATGTTTTCATACATTTACACAAATTAAAACCTGTACAAAAAAACTACTAATATACTATAAGGTGCAAATAACATTTACATACTTCAGTGTATGGAGCTGTGGATGTCATTTTTTGAGACTTGTTGATGTTTTCACTGCTACCATTTTGAGGACAGTACGGCCTTTTGATCACTTTTTAGTGATTTTTTTAAAAAGTGGCATTTTTGACTTCGGGTGCTATTTTCTGTTATGGGGTTACGCATTGGGAATAACCACTGTAATATTTAGATTAGACATTTGAGGACTCGGCAATGCCTAACATGTTTATGATTTTTACTATATTCATATTAGTTCTAGGGAAAGGAGGATGATTTGCAGTTTTATATACATATTTTTTTTTTTGTAAAAATGTTTAAACTTTTTTGTTTGATTGATCTTATCATATACTGCCATACTACAGTATGGCAGTATATAAGGATTTTCCACATCATTTATTACAATGTGCAAATAGCAACACAAATTTTTATATGCTAATGCCATTTTGGATATTTGGGCGCTATTTTTTGTTATTGGGTTAACCCCTTCTTGCACCAGGACGTACTATAACGTCCTGATGTTGCGGGAGGTGTATGAAGAGAGCTCAAGGGCTGAGCTCTCCCCATACACAGCGGGTGTCAGCTGTTTAATTCAGCTGACACCGGCCTGTTGCAGGCACCGATCGTGGCAGTTAACCTGTTAAGTGCCGCGGTCGAACCTGACTGCGACACCTAACTTACAATTTCATGGGCAACATTTCTTGGATGGCCTATCGCCGGCCCCGTGATGTCATCAGAAGGCTAAGATCGGTTGCCATGGCAGCCTACAGTCTCATTGAGACTTGTAGGCTTGTCATGTGTAATGATCTCTAATAGCCAGCAGATGACAGGCTATTAGAGATCAGCAGTAAAATTGCTATATACTCCAATACAGTAGTATTGCAGTACATAGTATGATCAATCAGACACTGCAGGGTTATAGTACCCTGAAATACTGGTAAAAAATAAGTTTACTTTTTTTTTTTTAATTGGTATCTCTGTGATTGTATCCACCCAAAGAATAAAGAGAAAGTGGCATTTGGAGCGCAGAACAAAACCTGTAAAAACCGGGCTCACAAGAAAAAGTCACAAATGTGTTTTATTGTCAATTTCACTGCACTTGTAATTTTTTTCCAGCTTTCCAGTTCATTGCATGGAATATTAAATGGCACCAAGTACAAATACAAAGTACAATTTTCCCGTCGACAACAAGCCCTAACACATCTCTGTAAACGTAAAAATAATAAAAGGTTATTGCTATTGGAATGAGGTGAGTAAAAAACAAACACAAAAACAAAAAAAAGGCTGAGTCCTGTAAGGGTTAAGTGCTGGGAATAACCATTATTGTACTTTTATATATCTGGACTTTGGGATGTGGTAATACCTAAAATGTTTGATTTTATTTGTTTACTTCTTTTTATGTCAGTACTAGGAAAGGGGGGTGAATTTTTAACTTTTAGGTTTTTAAATTTTTTTTTTTTTTTTAGAAATGGTGGCTTCTACTGACTAGAAGATTTCTTACATCTGGGTTAAAAATAGCAAATCTGTTTTTATAAATCCTGAATCTGGATAATAGGATACAAAGGGGAGGATAATGTACTATATATTATAATATTTCCCCATAACGATTTAAAATATTTGATGTACAATCATCTTACAAACTCTTAAGTGCACGTCACGTAAAAAAGCAAAGTAAAGTATTTGAAGCATATATGGGTGTGTTGGTTAGTATAGATCAGTGGTTCTCAACCTTTCTAATGCTGTGACCCCGCAATACAGTTCCTCATGTTGCGGTGACCCCAAACCATGTACAAGAATATTGTATTCGTGCCAAAAAATGCAATAAAATCGTGGCTCCGATGGCTTAAGAAGACCCCTGTGTTTTGATTGTTCGACCCCCGCCGGGGTCGCGACCCACAGGTTGAGAACCACTGGTATAGATGATAGTACAGGCAGTCCCCTACTTAAGGACACCTGACTTGCAGACGACCCCTAGTTAAAGACGGACCCGCTGTGACATTTGGTGAAGCTCTCTGGATTCTTTACTATAGTCCTAGACTGCAATGATCAGCTGTAAAGTGTCTGTAATGAAGCTTTATTGATAATCCTTGGTCCCATTACAGCAAAAAATTTTGAAACTCCAATTGTCAGTGGAGCAAAAAAAAAAAACAATTGTCTGGAACTACAATTATAAAATATACAGTTCCAACTTACATACAAATTCAACTTAAGAACAAACCTATGGAATTGTGTGATCCCACATGTAGCTATTTCCTTAGTGTTGGCATCAACCAGTGTCCAGACGGAATTCCTCAGGGTTAGTGTAAAAAGTAATGGCAGGAGATGTGCACTCATTTCGCTATTCTTAATCGCCCTGCTGTGGACTTATGGCTTGTTGTCTTTTATGACCGAAATCTGTACGGATCCAGCAGTCAGGATAGCTAGGAAGCTTTACCCTTAACCGACTGGTTCAAATATATGAAAATTCTAATTTAAGATCAGGAATTAATAAGGGAATATCTGCAGTTCACGTTATTGTGTCAAACTTCAGTATATGATTAGCTGGTAAACAGAACTGGCCACCCCTTTCCAACTCAAAACATGGAGACATGCTATTAGTACTTCTTCAAAAATTCTGTTGTGCAAAAACAATATAGAAACTCTACATAAAATACAATCTCAATGGTTTTTAATTCCGTTCAAACAAAATAAGATGTATAGAAAGTATCCATGAAAATGTTGGAAAGGATGTCGTCACCCAACTACATATGTGGTGGAGATATCCCAAAGTGGCTCTATTATGGAGAATCTGTGAGCAGAAGATTGACCCTTGCCCAGCGTTATCTATACTGAAAATATCCTCTGATAAAGTCTCAATAGAAAATATTTGACTAGTGAACAGAATTTGTGCAGTTATTTTGGCACATATAGCTAAATATTGGAGGGCCCAAATTTTGCCAGATTCGGAATTTGGAATCATCAAAAGAATTGACATTAATGGGAAATGGATCCAGTAGCATAAAGTGAAATGCTCTGGGCCACTTCAGGTTTAAATAGAAAGGGAGGAAAAAGAAAATAAAAGGAGATGAAAAAAGAGGGAAATAAATGGGGGAGTTGGATGGTTCTTAAATTTAGTACTTTTTGATGTTTTATATGAATATGTGCATATATTGTTCATTTATTGTTTATGTATAATGTTGTGCTTTATTAGGATATATTGAGGCCAAACTCCATTGTCTATGTATATTGAGTGTCTATCGATAATATAATTATAATATTAATAAATAAAAAAATAATAATAAATTGTGACTATTGTGAGCGGGGCGATGCACGGTTCATGCATTTAGTGAATTGAAACAACTCATCTTGTGACTAAAGGGGAAGTCATACATAAGAGGACAATAGCACATGACAGGGTTTGGAAGGGGAACCACAGCACATAACGTCGTTCCTGACTTTTTTCTTGAAGGATGTGTAACTTACAGATTCAGCTCTTCTTCCTGTCATGCCCTTACTCCATAAAAGGGAACTGGATGATGCTACTAAGTAGGAACAGACAAATGCTGTGATACCCGGCATTACAAAGACAACATACAGTAACTTGCTGTGTCACACTGTTTTAGTGAGTGGAGTAAGGCTACCTGTGCACAAACTGTGCTCATCTCAGGCCCCATACAACAGATACATGGTCGTTTTTTTCCAGCCTGATTGTCACTGGTGTGAGAAGTAAGCTTCCACAACAGTAATGGCAAAAAACATTCCTTGTGCATGAGCCCATAGAAATGAGTTCAATGTTAGTGTGCATGAAGCCTTATGGGAACTCAGCAACACAGCAAGCTCAGCTGATCGCGTCCTCCTTTGCATTCAGTTAGGTAGTCAGTGGCCATCTGATACTTATATCATATGAAATAAAGATTTTCAATGCATGATGCATACTTCAACTTCTTAACATGTACATGTACGTCGCAGAGGTGGGAGGTTGTATAAGGAGGGCTCATACAGAGATGGAGTTTGCTGCATATTGCAGCAAACACCCACTGCTAATACCCGCAATTGGTGCTAGCACTGATTGCGAGTATAAATGCTGGCAGTGTGTGGGTGCCGCTGGCAGTGATTGGTTGCCATGACAGCCTTGAGTCTTCGTCGGACCCGAGGCTGCACGGCTTCTGAAGATACAGTAGTATGCAGTATATGGTAAGAAGGGTCAGACCATCCAAGGTTAAAGTACCCTAGAGGATCAAAAAAAATAGTTTAAAAAAAAACGACGAAAATGCATTTTTTGTCGATTTCACCACATTTGGAATTTTTTACAGCTTCCCAGTACACGGCATGGAATAATAAATTAGTCACTGAGAAGTAAAATTTGTTACGCAGAAAATAAGCCCTCACACATCTCTGTACACAGAAAAATGACAAATCAGTTATGTATTTTTGAGGGAGGAGATAAAAAAATGAATGAAAAACCCTGCGTCCTTATAGGACATCTACCACAAGGATGAAAAACTGTATGCAAATAAGCCTGATGGTCTTCTGGCTCCATTAACACCTTAGGAGCCTGGAGCCCCTCAGGCTCATTTTCATATAGTCCTTCATCCTGGTGGTAGATGCCCTTTAAGGGGTTAATAAAGACATGGCTGTGCGGAGGCAACTCCTTTTGTGGCTTTTACAGTCCTGCTCATCATTATGGGCCACTATAAAGTTTAAGTATATAATGTGGAATATCTCCTGAAAAAATAAATATTGTGAAACAGTTGTAACAGTACGTATTGAGACTCATGTTAAACACAAAACAATCAAATGCAAAACAATAATTAAAAAAAAAAAAAAAACAATGGGAGGGAAAAATAGCAAAACCAAAGTGTGCTGTGACATTGGTGTTGGCAGCTGTTACATTCAATTATTTTACATCCAGTCTGTAAAAGAAAATATATATATAAAGGGTGCCAATAATGGTGAGCAGCAATGTACAGACGTCTGTGGAGAAGACAGCATGCAATTGTGTCTACTTATTCATATGTACAGATTTGGTCTATAGATAAATGTGTTGGGTTAATAGGGACTACAATGATTCTAATAGCTGAAATGTGACTCATACAAGGTGGCATTTATGGAAGGTCTCTCTTTTTACCCAAATCTGCTTAGTTATACAGGTTATATAGAACAAAACGTTGATGGGGAACCACTTTCTGGACCCTTGCAGATGAACATATGGGGCCGTTTCTACGGTCCCATAATTTGTGGCTGCATCACCATAGATGTTGACGGTGTGTTGAGCACATGCTGTTTCACCAAACCGTGACCGAGCCAGACGACTGCATTGCAAAATATGGGTCATGTCCTATATTATGACGTTGAACAGCTTTAATTGAGGGGGGAGGGTGAGGAGCACTAGGTTATATAATTGTTTCAGAATGATGCTCCTTTCTAGTTACACTTGAATCAGTATGGAGAATGTTCCAGTTATTTGTCCCTTTTACCCCTCCTCTTGTGTCCTTCCTTTTATCCTCTGCTTATTTACCTCCATTCTTCCTTCTTTCCTATTTCTGTGTCACTGCTACTCCTGACATATTTCTATGTGTTCGTCATCATTCTCCCTCACTTGTGTCTATTCTTCTTACTTACTTGCACAGTGTGTTACAGTTTTAATCTGTGTGTGGCGGGGGAGGGGGGTATCCCCTCTGTATCCAGGCCTAGCCTCCCATCTGGAAGTGATTGTAGGCCTCTGAAAGCTGGATATAAGGGTGGGGGCTTGTGAAGGGGGCTGTGGATCTCATTTCATTCCATCATAGTTTCATTTTTTTTTATTGTTCATTTGGTTTCATTTTTAAAGTATTCATGTTTCCTGCAGTTTTACTAAAAGAAACCTCTTGTGACACTATTGAATGTGTTTAACCCCTTCACAACTGCCATACAGCTATATACATGCTTATTCAACATACCTTGTGCAGATAGCAAGTGTATAGACATCATGGCAGGGGCACAATGCAAACTGTCTTCTGAACTGTGGCACTTAGAAGAAGTTCTGGTATTATATTAAAGAGTTAAACGCCTCTTTAAGATAAAACAAAAATTGTGTTTCTAGTTGTTACAGTTTAGACGATATAGCAGTTTGAGGTGTCAGCTGTAGGGAGCTGCAGGGAGACATATGTGACAGTTTTCAGAAGTACTTGTACCCTCTGCATCTATAGCTTCAAACAGTAAGGGCGTGTTCACACGTTGCGTTTTGACCTGCGTTTTCATTGCGTTTGAAATGCATATACAACAGCTGAGGAGGGGTGATTTGCCTAATTACATCACTGTTAACATTTTCATTTACAAAACGCATTGTAAACGCGATGTTAACGCGTGCGTTAACACATGTGTTTTGTTAACGCATGTGTTAACATTGTGTTTACAAACGTAAACGGTAATGTAATTAGGCAAATCATGTGAAAAACGCAAGTGTGAAAGAGGCCTTATTTTATGTGTATAGGTATTTGATGATTTGTAAAACGCTATGGCGCTATACAAAAAGTTTTTGCCTTTTTAAAAATCTTTACTCCCTGTCCACGAATCCAGATTATATTTAGGCTAGCTTTAGAGATGTGACAAGAAGATCGGCTCTTATAACTCTCTCATATACAGTTGTGCTCAAAAGTTTACATTCCACTGCTGAATTTTGGCTTTCATTGCCTTTTTCAGGGTCATTTGGATGGTTTGGTTGTCATTATGATTTAAGAAGCGAAAAACACAGTCGTTTGACAATAAATGGCTATACCCAACCACTAACCATGAGTGGAAAAAGTTTTTGTGCTATCATTCATATTCTCTGAAAAAAGGCCATGAAAGCAAAACTTCTGCAGGGATATGTAAACTTTTGAGCATATCTGCACATTGAATAGCAGCTGCTGTATGGAAGGTATTATATAGCAGTGACCATTGTGCATGGGGAGGAAACGAGACTGATGACCACTTGTCCATGTGCACAGCTGATTTATGAGAAAAATGGAAACCATCTACCATCATTTTATACGGTATATTCTAATGAAACTATAATTAGCTCATGGAACAACACAAGAAGATCATAGTAACACATGCACAAAGAATTATATATAACCCACAGTATGCTTTCACTGAAAACAGCTGTGCCCCGCAATGTCACAGAGCTGACCGTTGTGTTTCAGGCCTCTGTATAAGTGACATTAGATTACCCACTTTGGTAGCCAGCGTATGGCTTCTTTCATAAGAGATATCTCATGCACAATTCTCAGGCTCCTTTCTGTCATATGGAGACATTTTAGTAAAGGCTTGCCTTGTATTTTTAGTAGTGAGTGCTTACACCGCATCACTAGAAGCAAAGACATAGAGAAAGAAATGTATTTTATTTTATATTAGGCTATGCAAACACAACTGAGCCCATTGTCAGCCATCACAGTTTTCAGTGGCAAGTTGCATCAGTGTGGCATCTGTCCTTCACTGACCATAAATTATACTTACAGGGGAAGATTTAGCATTACTCCACTTTTTTAGACTGTCTTAGATGCTCTTTTGCACATCAACTCAACTCAATCCGATCTCCCCACTGATGAAAGACGTCAGCAGGCGCAGGCCCCTAGTCTACAGTGACCTCTTTTAACATTGCTGCAATTTTTCTTGCTCCCATACTTATCGTGGCAGCAGGACCTGGTCTCCAGCTCCAAGAGCCAGCAAGAAACTCTAGGGTTTATTACTGCTTCTACCTTCTCCTTTCTTTCTACACGGGATAGCAATGAGGTAGCGCTATGCAGTGAATACAAGAGCCAGTACCAGCTATACAGGCCCATGGATCACTTGATCTCTGCCTTTGCAGAGAACGGACCCAGTACAGCTCTGATCAGACATCACCCCCCACAGGAGGTCATTGCCCCCTGTAACCTACGGCTCTTAAAGATACCCCAGTTACATGTGAAAACTGGTAAATGAAAAAAAAGAAAACCTTGTGGGGAACATAAAAATGAAAAAAACATTTTTAAGCTATTGCACAAAAGAAAAGGTATGGTCCCTAGACAATAATTCTGAAAAATTGCTAAAACGTACGGTCATCGAAGCCTTTTAAAGCATGGTCAAAGAGAGTCAAAATGATGTATACAGCTTGATAAATGTGGCTCAGAAGCTGTTCTGCACTATCTGCAGTAGATTTGCAACATTTTATTTAAGAAGTCGGTATTTTGACACAAATCCTCAGAAGTGACAATTGTGAGACGTTATGAAGACAGAAAGCTCACAATTCTGCAATGATACTTACATGCTTTAAGAGAACAGACTCATAGGGGGTTGGGGGGGCATTGATTATTTTTAGTGCCCGATTTTAGCAGTGATTTGCAAGAACAAATGAGCGTCAGAAATGTGAAACCGCATGCATGAAGGGGTTTAGAAGTTGTCAGACTTGCATTTTGTTGCAGTAATTTTGCACCAAAAATGCGTCAAAAAAGTGTCTGGAAACTAGAAGAGAAGGAAAAGTGTTGGAATTTAAAAGCTGCAGCGAAAATGACCGACTTAAAAAAAGGCATGCGTGTTGGAAAATAAGCTATATTGTGGCGTTGACATATAATAAATAGCAACATAAAAAAAAACGTTCTCCCAAAAACTGTCTGAAAGTGAATAATAAATGCCCCACATGGCATGGTGATCCATTAGAAAGTACTACATTTAGTGCAGCTGTTTGCTTCACCAAAGACTGTTTCTCACTGAATTAACCTTTTAGATTGTCTAGTGTAACTGCAAATCCTACTGCATTTTAAATTTGTGTATTTTGCGAATTTCAACCTACACCACACCCACATTAACACATAACACAACCCTTTGCCTGTAAGCCAAGTCTCTTTTTATACAACTCGAAACCTTTAAAAAGTGTCTTAACACTTGAAAAATATGGTCATAATGAAACATAAGGTCAGTTTTGTTAATATATATCCAGCTTAGAATCTGTCTTTTTCGGGGGTTTGCTGTCCTTTTAATATTAGATGGGTGCATGGCATTACCAGTATGTATTGATGTGCCTGACTTCTCACAGCACTGCTATTTGAAGTTGAAATACTTTGAGCTTCTTTTCTAAAGGCTACACATTCTTGTACAAAATGCCAAAGTTCCTTTGAATGTGGGGTTTTTCTGCAGCTCTGAAACCTCTTTTCTAGTCCCTATGGAGCCAGTTTTTTCCCAGTTCATTTTGACAGCGAAGACTTTTGAGATGTGACACCTTCTTGCTGAAATACTAGTCTTAAAAGAGATTGACCCAGTGCCTCTCACAGCATTCTTTGCTTGTACATATACTGGAAGTGTATCATACATAGATAGTACTTCTGTACAAATGCAAACATCAGCTAATATAGAACACTTTGCTCTGCATCACTCCAGTTCATGATGTTCAAATTTTCTTCTCTATACAGATCCTTTGAGAAAATTGAGTCTGAAGCGCAACATTTCCCATGTCTTTTCTCTCCTTCATTCTCCCTGCCATCTTCAAACACACAGCTTCAATGCAGTCTTTGTTTCATGCCATTGTTACTAAGAGTGACAAAGTCACTCGAGACGACAGAGCTGGCCTGTGTCCTCTTCCTCTGAGTCTCCAAAATTGACTGAATGCTCATTTTAAACTTCCTCATGATCACTGCAGAACAACAAGCAGAGTTTGTTATCCCAAATATTTGTGGGATCCACTTGGTTAATCGGTCATTCACACCAGAACAAAAATAAATGAGTGTTGAGAAAGTGAAGGTCAAGAGCGTTTCATCAAGCTCATCTTCTCATCTCCTACTGATACCACCCCCATGCTTCCCACTATGCTATTTCCTGATTTCCCGCTGTTTTGGCTGCACACAAAAGTGTGCCTTGTCCTGATGGTTCATTTACAAACTCTTTCATGTTTTAGTTGGACAGAATTTGGCATTTGATTTAAAGGGAACCTATCACCACGTATGTACCTATAAAGGTAGAACGGATGGTGGGTGCATGTATAGGACGTGAAGAAAGCCCTTTTTAGAGCTAATCCTCATTTCCCTGCTATCTTTTTAAAACTTTATTGCCCTAATATGTAAATTTTGTACAGCGGCTACTGGGGCGTGGAGTAGCCGGACATGAGGCTACACGTCACAGCTACTCCACACCCCAGTGGCCTCTTTGTACCTCCTACCCTGACATCTTCGGTGCGAAGCTCCTTGTAGCCGGCGTTCTGTGTATGCGCAGGCCTGCAGCTCCGCAGCCACTGCTCCGAAGGTGGAGATACTGCACATGCGCAGAACTCTGGCTTCTCGGACGCGGAGCCCAGCTACAAGGAGCTTCGCACCGAAGTTGTCAGGGTAGGAGGAACAAAGAGGTTACTGGGGCATGGAGTAGCCGCGACGTGTAGCCTCATGTCTGGCTACTCTACGCCCCAGTAGCCGTTTTAGAAAATTTACATTCTAGGGCAAGAAAGATTTTAAAAAGATAGCAGGGACATGAGGATTAGCTCTAAAAAGGGCTATCCTCACGTCCTATACATGCACCTAACACCTGATCTACCTTTATAGGTAGCTTCGTGGTGGTAGGTTCCCTTTAAGCTCTAATTCTCCTTGACTTCTATTACTTACCGGTACATGTCTATCTTCTTTGAATTAGTAGGGTAGAATGAATTTCATTGAGTTTCAATTCGTAATATCCTTTTCTACCCTGACGTAAGATCCTGGGAACTGTTTGTTACTCTTCTCAAATACAGTATTACCAGCATATGTTAGATTTTGAGTCAGTTATGCACTGACTGTGCACACAGCATCCCATCTCCTTTGCGAAGGAATGGAAGCTGGTGCCTATCACATCTGCTCGGTTGGTGTTTACACTAGATATACTGAAGTGTTTGAACCCTTACACTGAAAACTGATCTGGATTAAAGGATATCTACCACCAAGATCAAGCATACTGACATACAGGTGTGTGCCCCAAAAAAAGGGATTTTAGAATTTATGTAAATAAATCTTCCTAGGTTTTAATGGAGCTTAAAGCCCCTCCGGCTTATTTGCATAATTTTTAAAGCCTTTTATTCTTAAAAACAAGGGCATAAGAAGTGGATCCTGCCAGTGTGCTTGGTTTACAATCTTTTATCCTGGTGGAAGATGTCCTTTGAATGGTGGAAGGATCTATTCTTCCTGAAATTTGACAGTGCTTGCTGGTTATTTACCATTTGCTTTATTTGCTGTATTTTACAAATTAAGCCAAAGAACAATCCTACAACTCATCCATGACATCCATACACCTTTTTTAGTGGGTAGAGAGACAAGTAGCTATGATACACAGGCTCTGATACCTGTGATAACACTTATTCTAAGGGAAAGAACCTTTTCATCTTAATGTCTCCCCATCACAGGACAGTACAAATGTCTACAAAGATTGCTGTTAAAGAACCAGTTCCTTGCCGCTATACGACTTTATTTTTAGCAATCCTACCACATTTAGATTTTTTTTTCAGGTTCCCTGTACACTGAACAAATTAAAAAAAGATGACACTAGAAAATATAATTTGTCCCGCAGATAACAAGCCCTCCTATGTCTCTGTAAATGGAAGAACAAAAAAGATGTGGCTTGTGGGAAATGGGAAGTAGAAAACGGAAATGCGAAATTGGAAAATTGCCCGGTAATGAAATGGTTAAAGTCTGCCAACGAACATCTCAATGTCATCCATTTCCATTTTACTGACTTTTATACAGATCCTACACATAAGGCACAGAATATATTAGAAACGCTGAGAATGTGTCAATGTATATACCTGAAACACTTGTAATGAATCCCTTTTAAACATCAGGAAAAAACGACAGATAAGATGCATGGGATTATGATTTTCTGCATACATCTTCTAATCTGAACTCCATGATGTACTTTTGTTTAATGTTTTACTATTTATTCAGCTTTTGTGTGTGTGTTTTTTTAATAGGTAGAACAATGTATACAATACAATACATTGTCCACTCCCTTCCAGCTTCACAAATCTATAGAAAGATGCTAGACAGCTTCTGTCTGATGACCGGAGTGCTTGATATATATACAAGACCTACTCATTATTTCCTATTGTACATCATAAAAAAATAAGGCTTTGTCTATGTATATCTACTACTTCCCTCATAGATTTCTCCTGATGGAATCAGCATCCATTAGAAAAAAACACTGTCGATCAGCTATGCCTAATACATCTTGGACAGGTCCATTACTGCACAATGGCTTTTTCCAGGATTTCTGCCAATTGTTTTGGTAACATCAGGTAGTTCTACCAAACCATGTTTTTAATTAAGGTCATTTCCAATCATTCTGTAAGGCCCCTCAAAAGCTATTTTTGTGCCTTTTTTACCCACCCAGCTAAATTTAGTGCAACTTTTTTTGAGTGTTGCGTCCAATGTCATAAAATCCAGATGTGGCAATACGGTATACACTATTGCTGTAAAAAGTTTGAGTTTTTAGTACAAATAAACTCCAGTCTTCGGCAATAAAATTATATATGTAGCTCAATACTAACAAAAAACCAACATACTCAAAATAATATATTATCCCCCAAAAAATTAGACTGGTGCAAAGTTCCAGACTAAAGATAAATTACCCACAATTATTTACATCCCCATAGAAGTATCACTGGGAAAAAGTTATGTCTGAAAAATGGCAAATGGAGACGTAAAAAGATCAGTGGGATGCAGCAAAGATTGGTGGGGTCATAGAGAGATATGTTGCAACACAAAGAAATGAGAGCACAGTGATAAGGGGGAAACTTAGAAAAATTGTTACATAGAAAGGTAAATTCAGAATCTTTTTGTTTGAAAAAAAATTTGAAATTTAAATTTCAGAATAACCTCACCCTAGTGCGCGCTAATTTATTTATGCAGTAAAAACAATAAGAACATAGACTTTAAGGGGACATTTGCCGGTGTATGATGTAGGTCGCACCCCTCATGAGCTGGTGGACAATTCAATGCCAGGTCCTGCTAACTTTTGGGCCTGAATTTTCGCAGGCCATAACTAATGTGGGAGAGGCAGGAACGCCCTGCTTAAGCCCACTCCACTGCCTGCTGTGCCCACCTTAAGGCCCCTGATGGTGGAATAATCCCAATAATCCCAATTACTTGGGGTTCGTTGTTACTGTGATTATATAAGGACTTGTGGCTTACACGTCCTGATAAAATTCCCTCTAATAGTTTGTGTTGAGTCCTAGTGCTATCCAATCCTAATAGCAGAATAGATTTCAGTAATAGAAATCCATGTGCAAATGTTTACAGATTCAGCTGCAGGATAGAGGGATGAAGCTACCTGCATGGAATGGTGTAATATGATGCAGGGACAATACGGCTGCTATGTTCATACATAATGGACTGCACCTTTTGGATATGTAGCAGGTGATTTTGAGATTTCAGCTTAGCCAAGACAAATGTGCAGCGAATACACAGTAAGGTCAGTATATACAGATATTGCTGCAGGATTTATAATGAGCCTTGGACTCCATAATGCTGGTGTAAAAATTTTATTTTAAAAGTTACAAGAATTGTTGATGTAGAAAGTGGAGTCACATTTCAGATCAAGTGTCATGCACCATTACACATTTCTGCATAACTGCCTGCTGAGGTCTTCAATTATGTCTGGACAGACCCTAAAGCAAAATAATAGCATTTATTAAATGTTTTCTATTTCTCCTTCCTTTTCTCTGGGGTTTGTGGTTTTGGATGTAAGAGGTTCTGCAGCCACAGTCCATACACTTACATATACAGCAGTAACTATGGCTGCATGTTAACCATCCATGTGCTTTGTACTCATGTGGCAACTTTACCTGGTGGGAATGTCTTCTTATGGCTTGCAGCCTTGGGAGAGGCAGTCATTTGTCCTTTCATTTGTGCTTCCATTTTAGGTGAGAACAGTAATGGGCAGGTACAGGGGAAAGCAAACGGTTAAAGAGCAACTCCCCCCCCCCCATTTATACACATACTCATAGGATGCAGGAGGCGGTTGCTATGGTATTGGTCACTATGGAAACGGCACTAGGGACCCAGGCCTAGAAAAGGATGTTCAACTCGTAATCTAGAGATAGAAATGGCACCTGAGAGGAAGGGAGGAGGCATCAGCAGAGAGATGGATCCCATGGGGAGAAAGAAGATCTTCCAATTGTGCTTGTGTGGGGATTCTTTAATACTGTTAACATAGTAAAAATACCTGGAATCATGTAAATACCATTTACAGCTTTACACAACATGCCCTTAGTAGAGACACATATAGAATTCATGGAGCAGTGGCTGAAGCAGCATATAAAATGTGTGTATTACCTGGCTGCCAGGTCTTAAGGAAGATGTATGCCTTTATGACTGTTCAGCATAGACTTCCCTTCTGCAGATCACATCATTATGTGCTGCTTTCAGCTCTTTCTGTATGTGCAGCTTCAGCAGATTATGTATCACAGAGGAAATGACCCCCGTGAACAACATCATGGATATCCGCACCCCGCCTGCTGGTTCTCATTCCTATCCGCTCCCACACCGCTGGAACATTGCACCTTGTAGTCATCTATTTGCACTGCATTTATCTCAACTAATAGGCTTTCTCTGCTGTTTCATACTGCATGACCTGGAAATCTTTGTCTAACAAAGTAATATGGAGTAGATTATAATCCTATAACATTTTGGCAAACATTTATAAATTGTGTTGCAAAGTGTATCATTTTATGTCCTGATAAAAATAGTGCATATTCATTAAATAGGAATTTATAAACTGCTTCACGGATGTTAAAATGTTGTTTTAGGCTACATTCACATCGCGTTTTAGGGCGTATTTCTGAAAAATGTGGTGACAGATTCCCTAATTAGTCCCCTATGCACATAGGATTTGCGATTATTTTCCCCCTGGCCGTGGAGGGGCATGAAAGAGCAGAGTGGACCGCTGCAGGGAGTTCTTGCTCCACTCCTGCGCGTTACCTGTAGTCTGCAGCAGGAACTGGTGCAGGTTATAGCAAAACTCTATGCCAGACAGGACCTGGAGTAGGATTTCGACCAATGTTACCGCTTCACGGATTTATCACAATGCCAGAGCCTTTTGATATTTCCGGTGGGGTGGGGGAAAACAACCTATTCAATCAGCAGCAGCCAGTGGTTGGTGTTTCCTCCCAGAGTGTTTGATCAGCAGAGGCCAAGATGTTGCATCCGTCCCCATGGACCCCAGTGGCCTCTGCTGAGGATATGCATCGATCAGCAAGATAGAGCAGGATGGTGTTTCTCACAGTATGCGATTCGGCATACATGCTTAAAGCTTTTGTGGCGTTTAAGCTGAATGTATCCATAAAATGAGGTGTGCATGTAGCCTTATTGATAAGTGACAGGGATATTTTGGGGAATATGACTTCTCTGAAGTTGCTCTTTATTTGTTGAATATAATTGGAGTACTATTCAGCACAGACAAAGGAGACTATGACTAGTCTGTGATAATGGATTTGGTCACACTTATAAGAAGCACTTTCATGGGGTTTTGCCAGGCTGTGGCCTGTCTAGGATCCAGACACCTGGCTGGATGTATTAATGTACCCTCTACGCTAGTTACATTTGTTGTACTCTGCTGCATGTATATGGCACCCGCTGTTGATGGGATTAGATTTCTGTCTCTAGTTCATGTGAGAATTAATCTGCTTAACCCAATCAGTGCCGGGATGCCCTGGAATAGCTCTGGTAATGAGAATTTGCTGAACTTTATTAGGAGCAGTACAGGAGGATAGAATAAGCAAGTCTGGATTTCTGCTTCTCTTGTTGTTGCAATTGTAAAGGGTAAGAGGGGATTTGATGATGTTCTGAGGAAAGACTAGAAGAATCTGGAAATCATTACACAGCCCAGAAAATAGTTCAGAGCCCATTGACCTTTCTTCTAAATCTCTGATACCTGAATCAACACTTTTCTTTTTGGCATTTCCTGTGTATTGGATTTCTTTTTGGCATTTCCTGTGTTTGTGTTTTTACAGGTCACATCAATCATTGATGAAAGCTTACATTCCTCTAGCACCTCTCATCTCTTCACCAGTAGAGACTGCCATACACACAGTGAATTTCTGGCTTATGGGCGTGCCAATACTGTGTTGGCAGGCAATCTGGGCCTTCATAAGATCACCTCCAAAATATAGCATATAGATCTATAGGGAATTATATTGAGATATGAAGTAACACTATGAGGGGCATTCATAAATTGTGGTGCTTTTTCTTGATGCAATTATGTGGTAATTTACACTAGGATGTCGCAAGGGCTTAATGAATTGGCGCATGATCGAAAAGTTTCTGTACTTTTTCCACATGAAAAGTGTCAGGATTACTAAGCTGCGCCCAAATTGAGCAACTAAACAAAAAGGTGGGAATGTTGGAAAAGCACCTGTAGTGTGACGCCAACTCAAGGCTGAAATTCAATACTGAATGCACCCCGAGTTTGAGGTGGGTTAATGGTGCCATATAGTAGTCCAGAGATCCTCAGTATGGTTAGGTGCTGATGAAAACTTCAAACCAGTTCTATCAAGTGGACACAACAAACAATAGAGACAGCACATTGCGTCTGTGTAGTCCATAGTTTGAGACTCTCTCCACTTTAGCATAAAAAGAAAACACTGTAAATGTAAAATATACAGTTACTGTTCCTATGGGCAAGAACTTTGTATCCTTTCCACATTATTCTGTTATTATTTAAGCATTCTTTGTTTAGCTTCATGTATACCCCCTCATAGAATGAGTTCCCGCTATTTCACATTATGTGCCACATCTCGGTTTCCATGGCACTAATCTCTGAAATAAGTAAAGTCTATTGTACCATCCAATCTTCTATAGTAGGAAACCCTTTGAAGAGCCTAATATACAATGTGTAATAGTATCTTCACATAATCTGTATTAATATAATCAGAATGGCTAAGATGTTTAATAGATATTTAATAAAATTTGTAACATTTCAACTAGATTGATACTTCTACAATATACAGTACTACTTGTTGGTAAGTGACTTATACAGGATATCTACACATCTGTCATATATGAGAAAAAATAAATTTTAATACAGTGTATGATTATTTGCCCTGGGATTAGTGTTTGATATTTACATTGGAATCTATGTGATCATTCCCTGCTTTGCTATAGAGAGGACACATTATAGTGCCAAAGGCTCATAATAGTCAAACAGTGAAATTGTTTCAAGAAGAAAGTCTGGTGGGGGATCATTCCACAATTTTCATTGTGGTTAAGTGAATAGCTGGTAATGTAGTGGATGGTCTCTTTTCTGAGAGTAGCTTTCCACTGTGGCTAACCACCCTAGGGGTTCCCTGGAGGAAGATTCTGACATATAAATATAGAGACTACCCATTTTAAATCCTATTGCAAACATTGACTACAAAGATGTATCCATACAAGTGGATCTTTATGTGTGGTTTTAAGTTCTTTGTGTAAGAAGACCATTATACTACTATTGTACTTGTTAGAGTGAGAGTAATATCATCCAAAATATATATGCTTCCATTCAGGGTCGAAAATTGAACTCCATAATTAATATGAAGACTTTGTAGAAGACTTTTAAGAAATGTGTGCGCCACATTCGTGTCGTAGGCGACCGTTTTGTGGCACGGCTGCAATATTCCTCATGCAATACAAATTTCTGCTCTGAAATGGGTGTTCCGGTACTCAGTCAGACCGTTCGCCACATTTATCATGCAGAATCCGGTAGAAATGTTTTGCACACCCTGGGGCGCATTTACTTACCCGGCTGCTGGAGTTCACAGAAAGCACATTGTCCGACGATATTGTACTGTGCCCTGATTCACTATGCTACTCCTCTCCCTAGTAGCTACTTTAAAAAATGTACATATCCCCTGATTAAAGTTTTCTTAAAGATAGCCGGGACGTGAGGATTAGCCCAAAAAAGGGCTGTCCTCACATCCCGTTCAACCACCTACCACCCTATGTACCTTTATAGGTAGAATCATGGTGGTAGGTTCCCTTTAAGTCCTACATATGGGGAATAGAGCACGCACAGTTCTCAGAGATTTTATAGGCTCCCACCTGTCCAAATGTCATATAAATAGAAGAGTATATACATTCATATTGGAACCTCTGATACACAAAAATTGAGGCAGTAGCCAATCCACTTCTTTCTTTCTTTTTCGTCTTGCGGTTGATTTCCTTTAAGGCGCCAATGTAATAGATTTTTCAGGTAGTACAGACTTGTCCGTATATGGCAAGTCCGTACTACTGGCTATTTACTGTCCCCCACAGGGGTCTGCCACCTACCACCTTAGGCGAAATCATCATCCCACCTCCTGCGCTGCTTCCATTCACAGAGCAATCCTACAGCTTATGAAGAATGATCACACATTTTATTAAGTCTCTAGTCCATCATAATCCTGGGCAGTAAATGAAAAACATATGGAAGTGAATCCGTAATGTAGACATGATGATTAAGTAATTGGTATCTTCTGACTGATCAGAAGCAGAACGTAAAGAGAAAAATGAAAGAGACCTACTACAGGGAGATTTATCTTTCACACATTTTTATTGGTTTCCAAAGTTTTTAAGAAATAAAGGTGATCAGCATGGTAATAGAATATTCAAGAAACAAGTAGAAGAAAAAAAATGGTATTTGTTTTTAGATGCTTGTAAATGAGTGTCTCTGTGTGATTCCAATAAAGATAAATATGTGGCAGATGCCAGTAGAGGTTCCTAATTATATTGTTAGATGGGTTCCTTGAGTGCATACTCGGTTGGGACTTTTGGTCACTGGGTGCACATGGTTTGAAAACCTTTAACCTCCCAATGACTATAGATGTCAGCTGGGACAGGTCCGGAGTCTACAGCAACTTATTTCAGAATCGCTGCAGTTTCTCCTGCTCCCGCGCTGATCGCAGGAGCAGGTCTCCAGCTGTCAGAGACAGCCAGGGACTCTAGGGGAAAGGTTGAAGCAATTTATTACGGTTTCTGCCTTCCTTATTCTTTACTGCTTAGCGTAGAAGTAGTGCTTTGCAGTGAATACAGGAACTGGCAGTGCCACCATTCTAGAGTCCTGGCAGTTGTTTGATCACCGGATCTACAAGGGTTAAACAGAGCTGCTGATCAAACCCAGTACATCTCTGACCCAGACATCTGCCCTCACATGGGGGTTGTTTCCCCCTGTAAAAAAGATTGTGTTTTATGAACTCATGTGGGACATACAAAGTAAAGACACACACAACATATTAATAAATATTTAGAAATATACATTTATATTTCCTAATAAACTAGAAAAAAAACAGCTACATCGCAATGTTCACCAATTTTGCCCGAGGCTTTAAATAATATAAAACACCCGACACAAAAAAAGGAAAAAAAGAATTCATGTATAATGTTCATTCTGAGTTCATTTGAAAATTGAAAAATATATATACTGTACATTACAAAAAAGCCTTTTTCCACTTTTTGTAAATTTAACCCTTAAAAGAAATAACAATTTTTAAAAAATCTTTAAACTTTAGTTACCTGTTAACTAGTTAAGCTTTAACCCCTTAGCGCTCTACGACATACTAGTACTGTGCGTGCTTCCGCGATTAACGCTCAGTGCAGTACCAGTATGGCGCTGAGCTGATGCTGGTTCGGCTCTACATCAGCATGTGGGGTAGATTACCGCTGACATCCCCGTGTAACATCTGCGGTCAGAGTGGGCTCCGATCGCGGGTGTTTAACCCGTTAAATGCTCTGGTCAGCGCATTTAACTTACCTTTGGGGAGTATTTCCCCCACTATTGCCCCCCCCCATCCCCCGGTGCCGTTTTCGGGGGTGCTGATCATTGCTATGGCAACATAATTATTAGGCTATTCAGTGAACAGAAAAAAAAAAAAGTTAAAAATCCAGTACAGAATTGATGCTTTTCTACTCCTGACCTCAAAAAAAAGTTCATAAATTTTCACCAATAGAAGATTCCAACCCCAAAAGGCTAACACTGGAAAAAGCATCTCATCCCGCAAACAAAATGCCATCACATGGCCCCAATAATGAAAAAGCTAAAATTTTATTGCCTACAAAAGGGACCAAAGAGGAAACTAAAATTCTGGCAGCTGCAGGGTGCTCCTTTACTTCTGCATTTTCTCTTTTTATCTTTTGGAAATGTGTAAATTTTAGGGCTAAATGAACGTATAACCGACAAAATTTGACCATTCTAAATTTCACCTCCATTTTGATGTAATTACTATCAAGATCTCAAGGGGTTAACAATCTTCCTAAAAGCTGTTTCTGATAGTTTGAGTGGTGCAGATTTGAAAATGGGTTGATTATATAGGGGGTTTTAATACTAAATATTTAAAATTTCATTCAAAACAGTATTTGTCCCCAAAATAGTCAATTCTGAAAATACGGAAAATCGATATACAGGCGGTCCCCTACTTAAGAACACTCGACTTACAAACGACCCCCTAGTTACAAACGGACCTCTGGATATTGGTAATTTACTGTACTTTAGTCCTAGGCTACAATAAACAGCTGTAACAGTTATCACAGGTGTCTGTAATGGATCTTTAGTGTTAATCCTGATTCTTATGACAACCCAAAATTTTTAAAATCCAATTGTCACAGAGACCAAAAAAGTTCTGTCTGGGTTTACAATGATAAAATATACAGTTCTGACTTACATACAAATTCAACTTAAGAACAAACCTACAGACCCTATCTTGTATGTAACCCGGGGACTGCCTGTACAGTATTTGTAAACCTCGCAACATCAAAATAAGTTACCCAGACATTTCAAAAATGATGAAAATGTAAAATAGACAGATGGGAAATGTTATTCAGCAACTTATTTAGGTGGTAAATCTATCTGCCTGAAAACGCAATGATTTTGAATTTCGAAAATGGCAAATTTTTCAAAAAATTCATCATTTTTTTTCTTTTTTTTCTGTAAATAAACGCAAAACGTACGCAGCCAAAAAAAAAAGCCCTTAAACCGCTACATAGAAACATTTCCTAAAAATGTCTTGGTCAGATAAGCCTTTTCAGGTTTTGTTAAGGGAACAAAACTTTTAAAAGGGCAGTCTAACAAGTTATCAGGCGTTATCAAGACTTTTTTTGAGTGACCATCCTTCAAGGCAAGTGAAAAGGGGATCATTTACAGTATAAAAGAGCCCTAGAAAAGTTGGTGTGAAATTTTGCAATAGATATCGCAACCATATAACAGTACAGTCTACATCAGACACATAATACCAAAGCAGCTGGACACATAACCATGTAAAGTGACAACATAACAATGCCAGTGCAAATATATAATTATAAACAGTACCAGCCAGACTGAATATTGGAGCAAGGGCCAAAAAGCAAACACGCCACCACAGAACCCAGACGTGTGCTTTTTCAAGGGGTAAAAATAAGTCTTCAGGAGAGTGCTGCCTCAGTCCCAATCGTATACACTGCACACTGAACAAATCAGGCATCTCAAGGACCCCTTTGCCTCATGATGTTAAAAAGAGAACTGAACTTTGGCAAATGTACACAAACCACAATCCTTCTGGGAATATATTCTAGAGCACCAAACTCAAGCTCTTTGACATATAGTCCAGGGTTCTGCTTATAGACACATGAGCCTTAAAAACATTAGGGAACTTGAGAGAACTGCAGTGCACGAAACTTGTCATAGACATGTGTAAGAATCTGACAGATGGATAAAAAAAACATATGAGGGAGCAATTGTTGCCAAATCTTGGGCAAACAAGACTTAGAGATGGTGTGACTAATCCTGCTTGTATTGTACATGTATGTGGACATGCTATTAAAATATTCTACAGATGTTGTTGCTTTTGGGGCCATATTATTAATTAATCCAGTGAATGGCTACTAAAGAAACCTTCCAGCCTCCAGAGTTATCTTCCTGTTTCTCAAGTCTACCCCTTCATGAGTATATTTATATTCAGTCTAAAACTTTAGTTTGTGGAAACCTCTGATTTACTGTGAGGTACTAAATGGACCATTTTGGCAATGGTATATCATTGTATTATTTTATTTGTATGATGTGTAAAGCACTGCTGAATATGATTGCGCTGTGTAAAGTAAGATTTATTATTTTTATTAGAAGTTTGTTAATTTCTCTTCTCTTATAGGCTCAACGATGGCGTAAGGAATTTGAAGATGAAAAACCAATTGATCTAGAAGGTTCTGGAGATGATGATTTCCTTGATGAGGATGATACAGATGATATTTATTCTGGATCAGGATCTGGTGGTAAATTTCAAGGCTATACAATTTAATATATTTTATATATTGTATTTTTTATATTGAGTAGTTGAAACTAATGCATAGGGACATCATCCATAGAGTTGCATTTGAAGTGAGATGTAAAATAGTTATTTAAATCAGTAGTTTAGCACTAAAGTTAAACCTTCCCAATCTGATCATGCACCAACCTTCTGAATAGTCGGTTATTATGGACCTGGACGAAGGGTCATCAGTTATAGTGAAGGGGACATTCTGTGCTGGGAGAGCTTGACTTAAATGCTAAACTCTTCCTCCTCGCCTTTATACAACCGATTTTCAGGATGTTAAGCTGCTTGATAGCATACTGGTATTGGTTTATTAGGTCACTTTCTTCTGACAGGTTCCCTTTAACCGGTTCGTGACCGCCCGCCGTGTATTCAAGGCGGCGGTCGGGTTGCGCTGCATGGAGAGGGCTCACGGGCTGAGCCCTCTCCATAGCCGGTAAGTCTTTGCTGCATATTGTTTACCGGTGCTAGATGTTATCGATGTTACCGATCGCGGGTGTTATCACAGCGATGACTGCCGGCAAAGCTGCCGGCAGCCTCAAAAAGATAGCGGCGCATGGGCGCGCCATCTTACCTGGGATCGACGCTCCCCGTGACGTCATTGGGGAGCGGCAATCCGTCCTCATGGTAGCCTCGGGTCTTCCGGAGACCCGAGGCTATTTCGTTTTAACCCCTTCATTACAATGTGCTGATAAACATTACACATTAGGTATCGACGCGTCTGAAAATGCCCAATCTATCAAAATATGATAACGGTTTTTCAATGCGTTTAACCCCGTAACGGAAAATAGCGCCCAAAGTCGAAAATGGCACTTTTTTGCCATTTTGAAAAATATAAAAAAATGTATAAAAAGTAAGGTCGTCCAGTCCTAAAAATGATATCATTGAAAATATTATCAAATCTCGCAAAAAATGACACCACCCACAGCTCCGTACACCAAAGTATAAAAAAATTATTAGCGCCAGAAGTTGGCAAAATCAAAAAAAAAAATTTTGTACAGGAGGTTTTAATTTTTGTAAATGTATGAAAACATTATAAAACCTATACAAATTTGGTATCCCCTTAATCGTACCAACCCAAAGAATAAAGTAGACATGTCATTTGGGGCGCACAGTGAAAGACGTAATATCCAAGCCCACAAGAAAATGGCGCAAATGCGTTTTTTCACCATTTTCACTGCATTTGGAATTTTTTTACTGCTTCAGAGTACATGGCATGGAATATTTAATACCATCACTATGAAGTGCAATTTGTGACGCAGAAAACAAGCCGCCACACAGCTCTTTACGTGTAAAAATAAAAAAGTTATAGATTTTTGAAGGTGGGGAGTGAAAAATGGACATGAAAAAACAGGAAAGGGCCCGGTCCTTAACCGGTTAAATACTTAAATGTTGACTAACACCAGGTTTCTATTATGTCTTCACAATCTATATGTATTGCAAATTGCACTACATTGCCTTCTGACTACTGAACCCACTAGAAACAAAGAAAATTTTCTTGGCATAAACTGGGCACCTGAAATATCATTTCAAGTAATAATTTAATGGATTACTTAGCTAGTGCTTCTCAGCTAGTGCTGTGTTGGAATCTATGCATTTGTCAAATTAGATAGCATTACATTAGGACTATTGCAGTTGTGGGCATCACATCCAATTCTCTGACACAAGCGCCATCTGCCAGCTGTAGTTAGGGCGCCTTGGCAAATATAGTTTCTTCTATTGTTGGAATGCACCATTACTATATTTCTACCAGTGGAAGGGAAAGTCATTTTACTGTTTCTTATTCTGTGTATGCAGTCAACTCAAGTACATTGTATTCACTTAAACTATTTTCCTTTTGTGCAGGTAAATGTAAGCTCATTACTAGCATACGTTCTGGTAAACCAATCCTGACAACTGTGCAGTGGGGGAGTGAAGGGCATCGCATATGAGCGCTGGATAGAACTTGCTATCCATGTTTATTAACATTTATTTCATTACACAAAAATACTGGTTTACTCTGCTTCCAAAGCGTGGGGCTAAAAGTGAACATGTCACCGTGAAAATGCTAAGTAGGAAGAGCTGAGCAGATTGAGATTGATATGTATATATATTATATGTAGTTTGTGGGAATAATTCCTTTATTTATATAGCTGATTCCGCAGCGCGCCAAATCAGACCATCGTACTAGTTCCCCGTTTTTTCAGCAGATTTTTTGGTAAAGGTAACTTTACAGCTCACTTATGTATTGATTATAATGTCATCAAGTGCATCCTCCTGTTTTCTTAGCTGCTCTTCATTTATTTTCAGTTGCTTTATTTCTAATATAAGTATGATATAAAATAATCACTGTGTTTGTCTGTTTTTAAGACTTCGAGATGGAGTCTAGGCTGGATTTTGGGGTTAGATTCACTACAGAAACGCCCATTTCACCTCCTACAGCCACGGCACTAAAACCAGCACCTACGGTTGACACAATTGGTCCCATACAGACAACTTGGCTTCCTCCCACAACAGAAGCAACTTTAGTGCAACGACACCACCCATGGGTTCTTCCTGAAGCACCAGAAACACCATCCATAACTGTTGCACCAACACCAACTATTGCTACCAAAGAAGAAGCAACTACTGCTGCTGTAACCACTGCAACAGTCAGAACAACTGAGGTACGCCGGCTACAGCCTGTGATTATAGAGTCCACTTTAACAACACTGATGCCTTCTACTACAGAAGAAGAAGGGAAGCAATGGGATAATAGTATGGAAATTATTGGTACCACTCCAGACCAAGGAAGCACCCAGCAGTGGCCTACTGAGGATGATGGAACATTACAGACACCTGTAGCAGAAGAAAGTGAAATTGAGGATTTGGAAAAGGTTACAGCCACTCCACAACCACAGGTAAGGATCTAGGAAACATGAAATGGACTTTGTACATGGTGAGAAAATCAAAGGCCACGTGGCTATTTCAGCTGTCAGTGAGGGAGCTGGTAACATTACCTTCACAACCAAACTGGTTCTCTCACACAATCCCTAAATGAGAAAGAGTATTTGATACATTGAGAGTATTTTAATCATTTGGGCTGATGTAATGAGGAAGTCAATCATTTTCATCCAGACATCAGCAAATTGAGAGATACAAGTAAGGGATATGAAATGTTATACTTTTTGTGTTTCGCTGACAGACAGATACCTGGGAGGTGACCAGAGATTCTGTTCATGATGGTGATGTAGAGATGCCAGCAATTGGAGGCCCAAGTGGTGACTTTGAGATCCGAGAAGAGGAAGAAGCATCTCAGACGCAGCCACCCACAGTTCCTGACCTTGGTAATGAAGTTTTACCACCTACCACAACCCCCACTGATCATGGTCGAGGAAGAAAATTAGATACTAGTCTTATTGACAACACCATAGATTCTGGGAATACCCTGGCACAGATGCCTCAGAAGAATATCCTGGAAAGAAGAGAAGTGTTAATAGGTGAGTGACTACTTACAGTCTGTGCACACACTTATTTCCTTACTATCTACACAAATTGACAGTGTTAAAAATGGTATTGTAAGTATTGTTTGCTTCGTCATTTTACATTTATAATGCTATTGTATACTATGGTATTTACAGGGTTAGTCAAAAGTCTCAGGACACTCTTTAATTTCAGAAATGAAAGGGAAAATGAAAGATCTGAATACCCAAGCAAGTAATAAGTGAGAGACCTTTTAGGCGGTGGAACATGGATGTCATCTTGAAAGCTGCTTTATTGGATAGAGGGAAAGTTATTTATATAGTAAGTTGGTCACGTAGCAAATCAAGAATTGTCAGAAATCAATTGCCACATGCAGATTTGCAATTTAATTTCTGGTTCAAAAGATATCAACAAAGACAGTTGCAACAACTGGGAACAACATATTTGTTGTCCATGGTGCTGGACACACGGCTTAAGGTATTGGATCCATTTGTTAAAAAACCTGCATGAGAATCTATGGAGAAACCCTGTGTTGAAAACAACAAGACATATTGCACAAAATGGTGACCACATTTTGAACATAACCTAAAAGAAAGTTTCCTCACCATTACTTGCTGGGTTATTCAGCTACGTCCTTTTCCCCTTTGTTCCTGAAATAAAAAGGGTATCCTAGGACTTTTCAATCACCCTGTATACAATGTTGGTCTACTTAAGTTGTGTACAACCTTTACAGAGGGCTGCATTGTCATACTGATCTAGTTACACTAGGGGTAGCACTAGTAACTAGCACCCTAGATGCTTCAATATCCACAGTACAGCACAAAACGGCACTTTAGAAATAACAAATACTACAGGACAGCTATAGAAACCAAACCAGGAACTTAATACTGCATTCAGACAATAACTAATAAAGACACCAGACCAGGCAATGAATAAATCTACAGACCAAAGACCAAATAGTATATGATAATACAGACTAGATAGTAAACAAGCAATTTTAGAGAAGGCAAATAATGAAAATACAGGAGACCCCCAGAGCAGACAGCTAGCACTGTTAACCCCCAGAGCAGAAAGCAAATACTACAGACACCCAGAGAAATGGCAAAAACTCCCATACTCACCTCTCCTTGTTCCCCCAGTTAAGCTTCCTTCTCTGCTATCAGTGTGTGCAGCACTGAAACCCGCAAGAGCCATGATGTCAACACATTGCGCTTACCGGCCTCTGCTACTGATAGACACAGCAGAAGCTCAATAATAATGCAGGGAGCAGACAGATATCTGCAGCATCATTGTATGCAGCTCTATCTGCATCTCCCCACTCCCGGAAAGAGCCCAAACACTGTATGATTTCATAGGAATTACGTTTCCTCAGCCAGGGAAATCATTTAGATGCCATCTAAAGAGTTTACCGCAGACTCATCAGCTCCCTGCACTCTGCTAGCATAATACTAGCAGCAGGTAGGGAGCCTGGCAGGAGAGCAGGGAACTGCCTATTCATGTCCTAATAGGATTTTGGAACAATGTGAAGTTCTGTAGAGCCAAGGGACTAATTGTAAAACTTTTCAACGGTTATTCTTGTACTGAATTTTTAAAGGATTGAGATTTCAGTTGTTTTCTCCAATGGAGCTCAGATCCTCATCTGAGCGTTCAGGCCGTGCGATCTGGGCAGCATGCGTTGCGAGTGTGATACGGGTTCATCGTATCACACTTGCAAGTGCGGAATGGGCCTAAGGCTTTATATCTCATCTCCTGCATTTCAGACACTCTTACTATATATAGACCATCTGATCTTCATCTTTCTTGTACATGACAACATAGTTACATCAAGGATATGATTTAATGACATATGATTCCCAGCATTCTGGAAAAAATATAAAACCAGTTGCAACTATTCAAGAAAAAAAGGAATTTTTAAAGAGGTTTTCAGAAATTTTGAGGAAAAAAACAGGAAACAATTTTAAGTGTACAGATTCTACGGATCCCCCTTCCAGCCTCGTGATCTATTTACCAATGCACCCAGCTGGGACAGAAGTCTGGGCTGAAGTCATGGGACCTACTGTTGGCCAATAAGTGGTCCTAGTGTACCATGGTGACATGACCAGTGCCCACAGACTGATGGGCAGCCGTGGATGACTGCTGACACTTGATTGCTGGGAGTATTGGTGAACAGGTGACAGGATTAATACTGGAATAGGGAGCCGAAGCAGGGTAAGTAAAATTGCAATTTTTACGTCTGCCTGTAAATATTGTTATGAATAAGTCCACAATGATGATCAGCTACTTTTATTAAAAAAGTTTTAATGTAACCCTTGAATTTTCTCTGCTTTTCTAGCGGTCATAGTAGGAGGAGTGGTTGGAGCTCTTTTTGCTGCATTTCTTGTGATGCTACTCATTTACCGCATGAAAAAGAAAGATGAAGGGAGTTACGCCCTAGAGGAGCCCAAACCGGCCAGCGTTTCCTATCAAAAACCGGACAATCATGAGGAGTTTTATGCATAGTAGGGGGAATGTGTCCTTCTTCCCCTTTTTCCAGTTCTGATGATCAATGAGCCTGTGGACGGATCTTCCTTTCATGGCATCCATGTTCAGAGACTCTGGATGTGGGCACTTTCTTCATTTTAAGTCACAACTACCTTAAGTGTGGTCACATGCAATGTGACAAGATCTGGACCTCTCACTGCTCTTTGGAAACAAAGAATATTCCTCCTGTGGGATTTCTACACCATCCATTCCTCTTTGCATTTGTACACTGTCAATGGCCACCGCTGCCAGGTGCTTCCTTGAGGGTTCTTTTATGATGCTTGACTGATAATGTTGTGGCCATCACGTATCAGATGCAGGACCCACAAAAGCACAAGTGATACCTTTTACTTCAACTTATATTGCAGTATTGGCATTTACAAGGAAATATTTTCTGCAGCCCGGGAGGGTTTTTTATAATAATATTTCCAAAGTAGGAAGTTTATGTACTTGCTAATAGGAGTTTGGAATGTTGTATAAAAATCCTATACATATATCTTTATATGAAACCTATACAAATTTCTTTCTAGTCCGACCACAGGCTCCGCCACTTAGCTGTAAATACGATCTTGTGTAAATTAAGAAATTTTAGGGAGTCTTAATAGGGAAAAAAAAAACTTTTTTAAACATTTAAGCAAAACATTCTCCAGCAAATTTGATGGGGAAAAACAAGCCTAAAATAGGGATTCGTCTAATATGGTACTGTGGTGAAGGGTTGTGATTGCTGTTTTGGTGAAATGTGGTGCCATAAAAAGGGACTTAGTCCACATGATCACGCCTCGACGGTTGGAAACCACATAAGGTACAATTCTCTTTGCGATGGCTGCTCTTATCCTGGTTAGTTGTGAACGGTAACCTCTGCATTATTTACTTAGCGGTGTAAAAGGGTCATTAAAAACCACACGGTAAGTGTCCACAGCTAAGGGATATATATATACACAGATATATACACCCACCACCTGTTTAATTGGAAGCTATCATGAACCTGGACATGCTGAGCAGTTTTATTCCAGAAACAGAGATACAGTTGTGAGAAAAAGGCATAAACTGGCCATAAACATGGGATATGCGTTTTCAGACCACAGTTATCCCTCCTGATCCTTCCATATATAGGTATGCTCAGCTTGGCCAGGTTTGCATACATTCTAAACAGAGAGCGATGGTAGATAGCAGCGAAATACATTTCTATCATATATCATCAGAACAACATGTCCAACTGCTCACTGCCCTCAGGGGCTAGCCAAAACATGTTACATTGTTGGCCAGTTCCACAACCTTCATTGAGTTTGGTTAGAATACATGTAACGTGTATGGCCAGCCTTAGAAAAGATGTGTGCGACTTGTGGATTTCCAGCTACATGTAGTCATGGCACGTGTAACTATGTAAGAAATGGAAAGCTACAGGACTGGAGGCCACCACTTTGAGCAAATTCTAATATTCTAATATGCTCAATATATCATTTGTTTTCATTTCTTAATTTTGTTCTGTCAAAGTCAGTCTTGTACAAACCTCTGAGTAAATGAAATGGAGCTCCAAAGAAGGGAAACATGAGGCCTTATTTCCTTTCCCAAATGTACCTGATAAAATGACAAAAGGCTTTTATGACTGGGACATAAAGCAGGACATACAAGATGAACATCATATCCAAAAATGGAATTTCTTTCAACCAAACTGAATGTAATTCCTGTGGCAGTCTATGTGTGTGCTATTTTCCCTGGAGAGACCGAATGTAATATGTCAAAGGGTATTCTGTGCATATACAGCAATTCTCTGCAATGGAAAACACTCCACGTCTAGAACTTTCTAGAATGGAAAATCTTGACAGATCCATATCAAAACCTGCAAGAATCTGTACATTACTCTGCCAGTCAACCTGCAGTTACAATGTGAGTGCATTTCTTACAAAGCATCTGTTGTAAGTGGTAAAATAATTTCTAGAATGGGTTGGGTACTGGGGTTATACTGTAATAGAGCATTTTTTGTATGTACAGTATGTAATTCACTAGGATTTTAGCATTAAAATCTGCTTATTAAAGTCTGTCCTGAATGTCTCCCATAGCACAGACTTTAAAGCCAAAAGCTAAGGCAACATGAGCAACAAAGAAACAAAAATGACTCACTCACAAATAAAACTATACCTTTGCCAATGATCTTAAGCAATGTTGCAGTTAATGTATCTTAATAATTTTATAATTATTTCAGTGCTGTATCCATTAAGGAAATAAAACTTCAAAGATTTGATTTTTTTATTTTCTTGTCATTTTTCACAATAATGGTCATACCTCAGTTATATTATAATTTTTTTAGCCAACACCCAAAGTTTCTGAACACACAGAATAGATGTAAATCTTTCCTTACCTTATCTCATTGTAGTCTTCTTGCCTGATTTTGACATAAAATAAATGATGAAAAAAATGAGATATGAACTGGCCCTAATTTACAAAGTGTTTATTGAAAAATGTTTGTTTTAATCTTGTATATAATAAAATCAATGCATTCTTTATGCCGAGAAATACCAGCAATCCTCTAAACAGGAAAGCCTCTACACTCTACAGATACAGAATAGTAAGTCAAAGGAGTCTTACGTTGGGTCACCAAGAGGTCTAGAGTTCAGTTCTTCGATTCCTAAGTGAAAGCAGATAAATAGAATACTGCCTCTCAAGACGCCATGAAGAAATGTCTTCTACTTTCTGGAGCCACATTTGTAGGTAGGTAGGTAGGTGGGATCCAGATCTCTCCACATTGCTGGGATACAAGAATGGGCTTTGACCAAATGGACCTCTTTGAGACTGGTGTCACTCAGATGGAGCCAGAAAAACTCAGCATTGTGAGGTTTGTGAATAAGTTAGAAATAATCCAATACTCTCCATGTAGCCTGTATGATCTGAGAGCTCAATACAGCATGTATAAATGTGACTTCCTCAATTGGGCATCTCCAACAGATAGTCGAAACTGAGGGAGGGGTGGGGGAGTGGGGACATAGTGTGGAGTTTGGCATTTATAGGAGGCCTGCTGGAAGTGGCTTGATATCGAGGAGCTGTAAGTGAATTTTGCATAGGTAAGGACAACTTTGAGTCCAGCTCCCCTTTTCATTTGAAGAGTAAGGGACACCAAAAACATAAATCTTGAAAACTAACCCGCTCTCCCTTAGAACAAAAGTACTTAAAGGAGGAAAAGGTTCTAGAAAGGTGGTAGGATCCAGAAGCAAATGTAGGAAGTGATTTGGGGTGAGTTCTAGAAGCACAATAGATACAGTAGGCTTTATCTTAATGATGAGTACTGCCCAAAGCAAGTCGGTTGCCCGGTTACATCAAGTTATCCCCTATACACAGGATAGGGGATAACTTGCTAATTGGTAGGGGTCCGAATACTAAACCCCTGATGGATCATGAGAACAGGGATATGTTGCACCCCAAATGAATAAAGCGGCAGGTCGGAAATGACAAGGACTGCACTCACCTCCTACAGCACCCTAGCAATAAATTTAGAAAATGTACTATAATACATTTCTAAACCTATATTACTTGTCCAAAGTAACAGCTTCATAGGAATTAACTTAAAGTGGTTTGAGATTTTCTCAATTTCCTGATAGCAAGACCCTTCAAAATGTACAATTGTAGGAACATTATGGGGAACCCACCCACTGGTATCCTAGTGTTTATACAATATCCTATGGGGGATGGTGCAGCAATTGAATACTTCTGCCTGTCAGGGACAACACTGTGATGATGTATTCTCAGCTTATGCTGGGCAGGACAAGGCTGAAGCAGTGCATAATTAGGGTAAGAGGAGAGCATTATTATCATAATTTTATAATAGTTTTTTTAACAAAACCAATTAGTTCAGGGATTAAACAAGATACATTCCTACATCAATGTAGCTACAGAATTCTCGAGGTATGTTTGGTTCACAATGCATAAAAACAAATGGTAGATTTCCTTTAACATACAGTATTGTGATGTTGTTGAGATAAGTGTTGTGAATTTTGCTGTGGACTTACATAGTTATTATTCTGGAAAGGTAACAACTGTATCTATTAGGACAGGGAGCTGATATCACAGTAAGAAAAGAATTCACGCTACATACATATCTGCATCATCTTCCCCTAGTTCTCTTACAGGAGGCGCAGTAACATTGACTGGGAAATAAGGCTGAGAGCTAATTAACAGCTCATGCAATTAGCCGCATGTCAGCCTGCCAGGGGCTAATTAACTGGTTTGGAAAATTACCACAAGAAGTGTTGGAGAGAAAATAAACTTTATTCAGGATCTGTATAGATAGTGTTGATTGTCTGCAGCAGATCCATTCACTATAATTGTGAAGTCATTCGAATCGATTATGTTTCAAGAAATGTTCCTTTCAAGTTCACAGGCTTTAAAATGCTCTACAGCTTCCTTATCAGTCTATTCTGTGGAGCATGGTGTCTGATCTCAGTATTACTTGTCATTTATTCATCTAAATGTAAATTCTAAGCTCATGAGTCTACTGATACATATGTGTATGCATAAAAAATAAGTTAGCAGACCAGTACTCATTACCAAGCCCAAAATCATTAGAGTTTTAGCTTAAAGGAAATCTACTATAAAAATCCATCATGCTAATATAGATTCATCACTCACATATAGATCCAGGCATTGTGACTGTGGTAATATTGTTATATTTGCTATTCATGGCCTCCTTCCTTCTAAAATCAATGTTTAAATTTATGCTCATGAGTGAGAAGAACTGGGGGGGGGGGGCGTTACCAAAGCTTGTCTCTGCAGTAGCTTTACAGGCTGTTACACTGTGCTAATGGGCTACAGTACTTTCCCTCTCCTGTGTGCTGAAAGTTGAAACTTTCTCTGCTGGCCCACACAGGTTCATTAGTATAATTGTAATACTTGATTTTAGAAGGGAGAAAGCCATAGATAACAAATTTACACAAACTTTCCCCACAGCACTTTATAAATCTTTAATATATCAATGCCATTATTAATGAGAGGGCTGTACAGACTATATCTCTGAGGCTACGTGTGGTGCGCTCTCTGTGACAGAGCACTGTGATGTCATCATTGGAGTTGGAGCAGCAACAGTAGGAGGATGCCATGGGAGTGTGGGAAAAGTAAGTGTCTTTTTTATTTTATGTATAAACTCATCATAGGGGGCATTGTATGCAATTATTCATTATTGTGGGTACTGTATGTACTAATTGTAAGGAGCACTATATGCCCTAATTTATTGTAGGGGGTACTGCATATACACTGGAGATCAAAATCAGAGAACAACACACAATTTCTTAAATGTCAAGGCCATTGTGTAGTCCTATATGAATATATCCTAACATGAGTAAAATAGCAGAATGTTTACTTATTTATTTCTTGAATGACCTAAAGCACAGAATAAAATGTAAATGAAAAGGAATCCTGATCAAAATTAGAGAACACTTTCAGATACCTGCAAACTATCAGGCACCTGCTGCTAATGTCCTTAATTATCTGACAAACGCTATTTAGTTCCCAGTCTGTGATTTCTAAAACATTGCATTTTAACAATATCATAACTTCATTCAAGTCCCCAAAGAGGGCTGCTCACCTGAAAGACAAATGCAATAGAGGACAGGATAATGCAGAGAATCTCCATAGGTAATCGTTTCAACATTGCAGCTGAAATTGCTCGCCAGTTCTACACTGAACATGGTATGGATCTGACTTGTCATACATAGTCACAACCTTTAAGAGCATATGGAAAGAAAGCTCAACCTCTAATTAGCAAATAGAATCAAATGGCTAGGCTAGACTCTCCTTTGCTGAGGAGCATGTTGTATGCATGTTGAGGCAAAGTGATCAACAGTTCATTTTAGTGATGAAAGCAAGTTTAATTTATTTGGGTCTCATGGGAAACATTATGTTTGTCAACAAACTAGGGAAAGACTGAACCCAAAGTGTGTAAAGAACTCAGTGACAGGTGGTGGAGGAAATATCCTGGTTTGGGAAATGTTTTCTGGAACTCTTACACAGCTACATGGCATAGTGAATGGAAGTATGTATCAGAACCTTCTTCAGCAACACATAGTTCCTTCCTTGAATTCATCACCCAATCGGCCAGCAATTTTCAGGCACTGAAATATTCTCTGTCACACATTAAAACAGTTAAAGCTGATTTTTGAAATAGAAATGACCAGCCCTGAGTCCTGCTCTAAACTGAATGAATATTCTCTGGAAAAACCTTGCTGACAAAATTGTGGCAGATTTCTGGGTCTGTATTTCTTGACGAAATCAGGTCCTGTACTGCAGGTCCTTCTGTGGTATATCTGGATGGAGCCTAGTCTTGGTGCTGTATTTCTGGACACTGTCAGGTTCTGCTGCTGTATTTCTATACAGAGTCTGGTTCTGGTACTGTATTTATGTAGGTACACAGTCCTTCCAAAGGAAGAAGTTGTTACTGGGGGACAACTTCATGGCACATGGTATAGCTGCACCTCTATTGATGGCTTATGTGACAGTCTACGTATCCAAGCTATCTTATGCTATATATAGAATTTGTCAGAGTTTATTAAAAATGTAGAGGTGGCATGGGGGAGGGGTTAAAAAATAAGCGTGTACTTACCTTCACCGACGCTCCTGTTGTATGCCGGTGCCGTGCCCCTGTTTGTATACTGTTTGCTCTGAAAACTTCCACCCGCCTGGGCTGGGATAGGGAGCAGGTCCAACTTAAAGGAAAGAAACCAGAAATGATACAAAATAGGGAACAGAATGATAATCACCGTACAATGTATGTGATCCACTGCACTCTCAGACGCTATAGAGATATGTGAACATTCTGCACTAAAGCCAGGCCTGGTATGATTGCCCTTGTGTGACTGATGTTTAAACCTTTCAGAACCAAGCTTGTGAACCTTTGCTTGTATTTCTTTTGCATTGTGTTATAACAATACTTGAGAAATAAATTGAGAATAATACCAGATGATTCATTATTAATACAACAATCCTTGCTCAGTATATGCAGTAATACATCATTAACTAGCCAGAGCGTAGTTATACACAATACTTCATTCATTAACAGCTTAAATAAAATATACAGAGCGCCCTCTCCTGCTAACTTGTGAGATTTTTACTCAATTTGGTACCTCTAACTTAGGTTCCTGTAGCTGTGCTGTTTTTGTTATCTGTATACTTACATGATTTTACTATTTTTGTCAATCATTTATGTATTGCTTGTTTTGCTTTATGAAGCAATAATTTTTATGAGGTAAATGTTTAATGTTGGTACTAAGAGCAGTCATTTTGAGCTTCGGTGAGGATAGCAGTAATCTTCAGGGAAAATACTGGCATGGAAAATGTCTTCCCTGTGATTACAACTTTATGTATGTAACCCCTGTCACCAGCAGAGAAGGTTTATTATTCACCCTGCTACCATGCGTACTGTATGCACCATCTATCTGGCTGTATTAGCCCTTCCTATTTTTAGCCTGGTGATCACCGGTTTCCAAAAAAACACAGGATGTAACTGGGGTTCATATGCCATGAGGAAATGTAAAACATTATACTCCTTTCTCATTAATATATCCTTTGTATTTAAAAGTTTTAAGAAATCCTAAGGTAAAAATAACACAAAATAATCCTTATGTATTACAAAAATAAAATATATATTTATTTCAATATCCAAAATTAAAAAAAACATGTTGACCCATTCAAGACTCAGCCCTCTTTTATTTTTTGCATTTCTGTTTATAGCTCCCCTAAATCCAAAAGCCTTAACTTTTTTTATTTTTCTTTTTATGCCCATTTGATAATTTTTTATTCAAATATTTATGGATGGAAAAATGGTGAAAATTGGCAATTCGGACATTTTGGGGCTATTTTCCATTATGATGTTAATGGAAGGTGTCAGGATCAATGGATCCTCCGGACCACCACGGGAGGTGGTACTAGCCAATACCTGGGACCGGAGTCTGGCGGCACCTGGTCTTCACCAGAGCCCGCCGCAAAGCAGGTTGGACTTGCTGAGGCAGTGTACCAGCGGGTCGTTCCACAGGTGTGACTAACCCGCGGTGGCAGCCAAGGTCGAGGTACCTTAGCGGAAGACAGTCTCGTGGTCAGGTCCAGGCACAGGGTCAGGGAAGGAGGCAGAGATGCAATGTCAAGTCCAATCTGGGGTCAGCAACGGGAGGTCCAGACAGATGGGAACGGGAACTCAGGAACACACGGGAACAGGAATGCAGGATACACGGGAACACACAGGAACGCAGGAATACCGCTGGGGAGCTTTGCCTAAGGCATAGGATCAGGGTTTGCAGGAAGAGGCATCGTGTGCCCGGTATCCTGCATGTGTCGCTGTTCCCTGCTCAGGTCCGCTGGAGTTCACCTTCTTCCCGGTGTATGTGAGTGCATTGTCTTGCGAAACAATTTTAAATCCTGCGCTCAGTCCGAATCAGTTGGGTTGTCCGATGGCCGCTCCCCCGATTTCTGTCGCATGAAAGCCGGCGCCGGTGCGCCAAAATCCGATTGCGTGCACCAAAAACCCCTGTTAAATGCAGCGTAAAATGGAAATAATCAGGAAACCCAATGAAATGCAGTCCGCGGATCCTTAGTAAGTGTGCCCCAGTGTATATGAAGTGGACTCTTCATACATTTGCTGCTGCACCATGACATTGGAGAACATCATCATGCAGCAAGGGGTTAATGTAAACCATCAGGTGTTTTTGTTTGCAGAGTTAAAAAAAAAAGATTCAGTAATTAAGCAAGGTACAGGACTACTGTTTCCATTCAAATTTTCTGGACTATTCACTTCAGCAAAAAAAAAAAAAAAATCATCTGCAAAGGATAAGTAATACTTTTAAACAGTGCCGTGGAATTGATAGGGTACTAAAACCCCATCAGTGCAAACATCCTCATGTTTTATAAGTTTTTTTTTTCAGACCAATAAACTTCTATTGGCTTTATGTGATCTGCATCTGTTAAAAAAATAGGACATGTTTCATAATTTTTTCCACGGACAACAGATCAGTGAAAATACAAGCCAATGTGAAAACACCCACAGGAGCCTGGCCTTTCTTCGGTGGGTGTAGACACCAGAGTGGCTGGCATATGCTGCCTTGGGCACACTATGGTCACAGTGCTTGGTGCTTAGGACCAGAGGATGGGCCTACAGCCTGGCAGGTCTACAGCAGGTGGAGTGTGCAAGAAAAGTAGAGGGAGAAGCTGAGGAAGGAGGTTTCGCCCTGGGGCAACCCCTGAGGTATATATAGGAGTCCCTGGATGATGGATGGGGAAGGCCATGGTGGTGATACAGCCTGATCCAGGGATTACTAGGAGGCACATTGTGTAAATTAACTTACAGTTCTTTATTTAACTTCAAACAGAAGGCAACTGCCAAACATCAGCAGCAGGCTGGATGGCTGATGGAGATAGATGGTCCACAGGAAGGTTTACTCAAAGACTGGTAGTAACTTCAGGCTGGGCTGGTAAAGATGGAGCTGAGACCAGATGTTGGACCTCTGCTCTGGGGCTTAAGTCTCCTGACTGCCCTGGGTACTAGGCAGTGGCCTGAGGCACCTCTGCTTCCTGATAGTGAGCCTGAATGGCAGATCTACTGGAGCTGCAACCTGGACCTGCTTCTCTCTGTACTGACTAATATCCAAGATCATGTGCTCCTGCCCACCAGGAATTTATATACTCCCATGGTCAGGTGGTAGCACCTTCAATCAGCTTCCAGCTTTCTTCACAATAGTATAGAGATTCTTATTGGACAACAACATTTCAAATTGTTAACTCTTGCCTTACCAGGCAGTGGCTACAGCGGCAATCACAAAGTTCTCCAGTACTTAGAGACCTCCTAGAGAGGTGATCAGTCTCCCTAACAGCTCCTAACATGGAGCAGGCACTATTCACAACAACCACCTTGCCTATGCTTTGGCAGGGGTGTTGCACATCCAAGGAAATCACTGAACCACAGACGTGAAAGAGCCCTAAATATTGTCTTCTTATTGAGTTGGCAGTAGGTTTTCCTGCATGCCATACTATTAGTATGTTCTTGTTGCTCTTGAAAGCTCTAGCAGCCTTTATGTAATTTGAAGCATTAACTGTTTGATGCTCTTACACAATTTACCTTTTTTTTCTAGAAGGATTGGATTGAATTACAACCCTTTCTACCAAGACTACAAGTTACCAACTCTTTGCATGAATTTATTACAAGATTTTGTGTTAGTGCCTCAATGACAACTACAATGGGATGTAGCCTATATCTGTTATGTCCTGGATAATATTGCTGCTTAATATGCACACATTAATTTGATTTAATTAGAGCGTGTAATCCTGAAACTAAGGAGCTTTAAATGATCATTCAACAGAAATTAATTATTAACGGTTCCTCAAGGATTATTGTAACAAGCATGGCTAGTGGAGTCTAACAACATGACATCATGGCTAAAAGGCCAGTGTCACAACACATTACTCAAGCAGATAGATGAACCATCATTAACCCCTTCAGGACGTTGCCAGTTTATAGCTTAAGGCTAAGCCCAATTTTTGTATTCTGACTTGCGTCGCTTTATATGGTTATAACTTTTAAACACTTTTACTCATCAAAGCGATTTTGAGACAGTTTTTTCATCACATGTTATACTTCATTTTAGTGGTAAATTTTGGCTGATAAGTTTTGTGTTTATTTATAAAAAAAAAATAAACATTTATTAATTTATTGATATAAAAAAAATCTAAATTATCTTGTTTTCTGGCAGATACCTGTTTTATCACCTAAATTAGTTGCTGAATAACATTTGTATGTCTGCTTTACATTTTCAGAAATTTTGGAATGTCTGGATAATGTATTGGTGCTTACAAATTGAACATCAATTTTCTGTATTTTCAAGGAGATTTCAGAATTGACTTTTTTGGTGATCTTATTGCTTTTAAAAATTTAAATATATAATATCATTTTCAAATCTGCACCCCTCAAACTATTAGAAACAGCTTTTAGTAAGATTGTTAACCCCTTGAGATCTTTATAGTAATTGAATCAAAATGGAGGTGAAATTTAGAATGGTCCGATTTTGTTGGTAATACGTTCATTTAGCCCTAAATGTACATGTTCACAAAAGATAACAAGAGAAAACCCATCTTAAAATGTGTTATGAAGTAAGGAGAGACCCCACATGTGAACGTTACTTGTTGTAGGGGGGCACAGGGAGGCGCAGAAGAGAGTGACGGCCATGCATTAGGTAGTTTTGCCTTATAGAATTTAGTGGTTTTTAGTTGTTTTATGGTGCACTTTTTTGAGTTTTGGGGTGGCTATGCCCTGTTGCTGAAAATCTATACATTTTTTGTGGGGGGTTGTAGAAAAAACGCTGTAATTGATTTTCAACTTTTTTTTTTTTGGTGTTCACCATATACCATAAGTAATTTGTTAGGTTTATTGAAAAGCTTAGTACAATTGTATGATACCAAATTTCTACATTTTTGTTTTCGTTTATCTAATTTTGTACAATAAACCCTCATGTGGGGAAAATAATGTGGCTATAATGTTTGCAACACCATTTTCCAAGTAGCATAACTCTTTTAATTTTTGTTCTTTATAGCTCGATGAGATTTTTACCACAGTACCATTTTTGTACTGATACTTTTTTTTGGATGACTTTTTTTGCATTTTATGTGGAATTAAATAGTTACAAATCATCATTTTTTGTTTTTTTGAAAAAATTTTTTACGGCGTTCATTGTGCGAGTATAATAATGATTTTTGTATTATTGTACGGGTCAGTACTGACGTGGCGATACTACATATGTGGGGTTTGTATGGCGATTTTCACTTTTTTTATTGTATATCTAAGTGTAATGTGTAATGGGGCTTTTGGTGCTTTTTTATTTAATTAATTAGTTTATTTTTATTTAAAACTTTTTTTTCCACTTTCCTTTTACTTTGTAACTTGTTTCATAATCGATCGATTGCTTGTTCATTATAATACCCTGCAATTCTGATGTATTGCAGGGTATTAGCAGTGTCAGTATGCTGATGCGTAAGCTCACACACTACCTGTAAGCTTCCAAATGTTACAGGACCTTACATGCATTTACTGTGGACAGTCCTAGGCCCAACAATCGACAACCCCATCAAGACTCTGGGGGGGAGGGGGGCAGATCCAGATCATAGGGGGGGCTCCCGGGGAGCGAGCCCCGGCGCCCCCACCACTTCGCCTTTAAGGAGGGCCCCCACCAAATTTGCCAGCAATATATTCGGCTCCAGGCTCCCCGGGCCGCGGGCCAAATCCCACCGATGTTTCTGCCTTTAGTCTATGGTGGAGCAAGGGAACAATAAGTTCCCTGCTCTGCCATAGACGGTCCAATGTAAATAAAGATGGCGGCACCCTGCCGCTGGGTCACGTCACAGAGTGTGACGTCACAGCGTGTGACGTCACCGCGGCGCGACTCACGGCGCAGGCTGTAGCAGGGCGCTGACATCTTTGTTTGCATCCGATCTCCACCCTGACAACGCGAGGGAGGATGAAGACAGCGCGCATCGTGGGAACGATGGAGGGTGAGTACAATTTTAGTATTATATCTAGAACTGTATATAGTTGTTATTGGGGGGGGGGTATTATATCTAGAATTGTATATGGTTATTGTTGGGGGGGGGGTGTATAGCAATAATAGGAATCTGTATATAGTTGTGATAGGGGGATTGTATATATTTATTATGGGGATGTATATAGTTATTATACAGGGTGTATATAGTTATTATAGGGGTACTGTATATAGTTGTTATAGGGGGGTGTATATAGTTATTATAGGGGCACTCTTATATAGTTGTTATAGGGGGGTGTATATAGTTATTATAGGGGCACTGTATATAGTTGTTATAGGGGGGTGTATATAGTTATTGTAGAGGGACTGTATATAGTTATTATAGGGGGACTTTATATTGTAATAGGGGAACTGTATATAGTTATTATAGGGGGTGTATATAGTTATTATAGGGGCACTATATATAGTTGTTATAGGGGGTGTATATAGTTATTATAGGGGCACTGTATATAGTTGTTATAGGGGGGTGTATATAGTTATTATAGGGGTCTGTATATAGTTATTATAGGGGGTGTATATTGTAATAGGGGAACTGTATGTAGTTATTATAGGTGGGTGTATATAGTTATTATAGGGGACTCTATAGTTATTATAGAGGGACTGTATATAGTTATTATAGGGGGACTGTATATTGTAATAGGGGAACTGTATACAGTTATTATAGGGGTGTATATTGTTATTATAGGGGTCTATATAGTTATTATAGGGGCACTGTATATAGTTGTTATAGGGGGGTGTATATAGTTATTATAGGGGGCATATAGTTATTATAGGGGGAATGTATATAGTGATTACTGGGAGCTGTATATAGTGATTGCTGGGGGAGCTGTATACAGTGGTTGCTGCGGTAGCTGTATACAGTGGTTGCTGGGGGAGCTGTATACAGTGGTTGCTGGGGAGCTGTATACAGTGTTTGCTGGGGGAGCTGTATACAGTGATTGCTGGGGGAGCTGTATACAGTGATTGCTGGGGGAGCTGTATACAGTGGTTGCTGGGGGAGCTGTATACAGTGGTTGCTGGGGGAGCTGTATACAGTGATTGCTGGGGGAGCTGTATATAGTGGTTGCTGGGGGAGCTGTATATAGTGATTACTGGGGAGGCTGTATATAGCAATTGCTGTTCCCTGTCTGGACTACATTCAATGGGGGCCCCCACCATGTTTTGCGCCCAGGGGCCCCCACCAACCTTAATCCGGCCCTGGAGGGGGGAAGCGATCGAGCAGGGGGAATCTCCCTGCAGCCATTTAAATGCCGCAGTCGCATTCAAAGGTAAACACCCACGTTCAGAGCTCACTCATACCACGGATGTTACACTGGGATGTCAGCAGTAGATTACCACTGACAACCCACGAATCCTAATGCCGCCTCAGCTCCGGTGCAGAGCTGATCTGACATCGGCCCAGATGAGTGCTAACCGCAGGAGCTAGTACGGCGCAGAGCGCGAAGCGAAGCGCTTTGTTTACTGATTTGTTCAGGGTGCGGTTACACGATGCAGCTAAAACTGCATAGCAATCAGCTTTGAGGTGGTTGTAGGTAAAGTTTTGTTAATTTACCAGGTGAAAGACATTTGTGGAACAGGTCTCTCCTTCAAAGTCAAATTCACCCGTTCAGTCTATATCTTTTGCCTGTTAATTTAACCCCTAGGTGCACCAGGACGTTATAGTACGTCCCCACAGCTAGATGCTAAGCACATGGGGACGTACTATAACATCCTGCTTCTGGCACCAGCTCACAAACAGAGCCGGCACCAGAAGCAGCGGCTGTCAGCTGTCTATCACACCCGCGATCAGAGCCGACTCCGATCGTGGGTGTTAACCCCTAACACGGCGCGGTCAGACATGACTGTGGCGTGTAAGGGTGTTCCCGCTATGAATTGGATCCCCCGTGCTGCTTACCGGGGGATCCGATCCACTTCTGTGCAGCCCCGAAGTCTGCTGAGTGCTCCGTGGTTGCCCGTTCTTCTAAACAGTCAGACTCCTTCCGGGTCTGACTGTAAACTGTCTGCGAATGCTCTGCATGCTCAGACAGTTTACACTGCTCTACAATGAAAAGTATTGTAGAGCAGTGTATTAAGTAAAAACATGCAAAAACACTAAACACTACACATTAGAACAAATAAAAAAATAAATACATAAAAATATAAGCCCCTAAAATGTCACTTTCCCATAAAAACACTTAATAAAGTATCAAAAACACAAAACCCCCCACATATTTGGTATTGCCGTGTCTGAAACAATCTGTATAATAAAACGGAATTGTTACTGGACCTGCACGGTAAACACTGGAGAAAAAAAGCACAAAAAAAGTTCCGAAAAAAGACCATTTTTAATTAATACCTTTAAAAACAATGCTGTAAAAGTGATAAAAAAGTTCCACACTCTAAGATGAGATGACTAAAGAGAACAACTCTTCTCGCAAAAAATAAGCCCCTAACCAGAATTGTCAGCTGAAAAATATAAAAAAGTTTTCAATTAATACCCTATAAAAAATGCTCTAAAAATTGATTAAAAGATGTTATGCACTCTAAAATAAGAACACTAAAAAGAACAATCCTTGTCTCTAAAAATAAGCCCTTAAACAGATTTGTGAGGCAAAGGATAAAAAGTTATGCATTTGAAAGTTGGTGATGCTAAAATTAATAACATTTTTGCCAAATTACTTTTTATTCAGTAAAAATGGAGAAAAAATAAAAAATCTATATAAATGAGGTATTTTCATAATTGTGGCGACCCATAGAATAAAAATAATATAGTATTTTTATGGTATGGTTAATGGCCAAAAGAAAACACATAAAATTTTTATTAAAAATTGATGATTTTCATTTCCTCCACCAACAAAGAGTTAATAAAATCTCACCAAATACACCAATTGGTGTACTCGGGAGAAATTGGGTATCAAACTTTGTGGAGCCTTTTTTCATTTAATCTATTGGAAATTGTGGTTTAATTGTGAAAAAATATTACAATTTGTAGACTGCACCTCCATTTTGTTTTAACTCCTATAAAACACCTAAAGGGTTAACAAACTTCTTAAAAGTGGCCTCTCACCAGTCAATTAGAAGTTGAGCAGGTCCATCTATATACAGGTTTTGGTGATTTTACCAAAAATTTGAAAAATGGCCCCAAATTCTGAGCCTCATAACATTCTAGTAAAATATGTGGAATCTTAAAAAACCATGCAGGGAAATGTAAGTTATGAATTTATTTGGGTGCTATGACTATCTGCATCAAAAGTAGAGAATTTAGAACGTTGAAAATAAAGAATTTTTCCAAATTTTGTTTTTTTTCATAGCTAAACACAAAAGATATCCCTTGGATATCTCATAGCGTTCCAAAGCTATAAGCACTTATAGTGACACAGGCCAGATTTGAAAAATGGGGCTGTGTCCTAAAGGCCAAAATAGGCTGAGTCCCGTAGGGGTTTACAAAACTGCACCTAAAACCACCTCAAAGCTGATTGTGATGCAGTTTTACCTGCAATGTGTGACCGCAACCACAATGTTTTCTTGTATAGCACAAATTTGGAGGTATTTATTAAAAGTCAGTGGTACTACAGTTTGCTCTGTTGTCATTTCCACCATATGGGTGAAGCTTCGAACAACTTTTTATTGGCACATCTTAGTATTAAACTAAAGTCCTGAAATGTATTTTTTACATCACTCTTGAGTGAGTAGCAAGGTGCCTAGGTGCAGGATTAGGTGAACTCACTATATTATACGTAGGCGGTATAAAAATGCCCTATCATTTTCATGTTACTAGTAATGTATTTTACATTGAGAGGGCTACATAATACATGCCACTTAATCTATCACAATAGAAGTTTTGTCCAACAGTTGCATACCATAGAATTTAATACGTGCAGGGAAGTCAAGAGCGGGTGGCGCACAACAAGACCGGATGATGGTTCCAATAGGTTTTCTTTTTATTTAAATCATAAAAGGTACACGGAAGACACACAACGCGTTTGGGGGTCTGTGGTCCCCTTTTTCAAGTGGATTAATGATCGAGCCCTGGAGAAGCGTGAGGATCGCTCCAGTGCGTACTGGAGCGATCCTCACGCTTCTCCAGGGCTCGATCACTAATCCACTTGAAAAAGGGGACCACAGATCCCCGAAACGCGTTGTGTGTCTTCCGTGTACCTTTTATGATTTAAATAAAAAGAAAACCTATTGGAACCATCACCCGGTCTTGTTGTGCGCCACCCGCTCTTGACTTCCCTGCACCTATTCTCTGACTCCAGCCGAACTCGCAACTCGTGCCTGGAAAACAATAAGACGCCGGCTGCATCTCGACCTAAAAAAACCCTTTCATGCCAACAAGAGAGTTGTGCCTTACTTTGAAGCACAACTCTACCAGGTAAGCGACTGTCCAACCACGTCATATACCCTGAATCAAAACGATATCACCCTATGAGCGCTGTTGTGTTCCCTATCTGCTATCCTTTCATAGAATTTAATACGATATGACAGGAGTGATTAAAATTTTGCATAGATTTTGTGAGGAGCAGAAATTTACCATATACGCATCATGAGTAGAGTATATATAAATATATTTAAATGATTGATCATGTCATCTCCATTTTCTTTTGGAAGACCTATTTTTCTTAACCTTTGAAAGGACTTTAAAAAAAATAAATGAATATTTACTGACATTTTAGACTCTTCACATATATAGAAAACAACAAATTATGATTAAATATATAAGATAAATACACAAATATTAGATGAATATATTCAAATACATTGAACTTGTGGAAAGGTTTGTGGTAAGGTTGGGGGGCAGAACAAAGGAGGACAATGCACCTTTGTGGACAGCTAGGAATTTGAAGTATTCCTAATTTATCTACTACAAATTCCATAAAGGGAACCTGTTATCAGGATTTTAAATTTTCACCAAATTTCACCCAGGCTTTTTAATGCTAATTATCTTCTTTTATAATTAACTTTCTTAGTTCTATTAAGTATATAAGAATGTACCTGGCTCCCTGTCAGCAAAATGGATTGTCTGTTATAACCCTATGTCATTACAGCTCTGCCAGCTCGGCTCCCCCATCCCTCCTGTTCCCCCACCTCTCCCTTATATAGACTTGAACTGACAGATTTGCTTACAGCAAAGGGTCTATAGAGAGTCAATATCTATTTATTTAGTTATTTGGTGTATAGATATGGACTACCATATTAAAACAGTCCTCTCAACCCTTTCATCCATAGTAAGCCAGGTAAATGTCTCCTATCCATTTGTATTGCAATACTGTGTTTGTTATAAACTTGTCTCTCTCCCTATAGCAACCTAGAATTGTTGTATTACATATGAAATTCCAATGCATCTGGGGAAGTCTTGCTGCTTCTTGCTGTTCTTAAACAAAAAAAATAGCCATTTTCTTGCAGCAACAATTCAGAGATCAGATTTAATTATACTCATGGAAGCTGTTGGTTTCAGATTTGCTGCCCTCCCATAAATTTTATTTTTAACACTAAAGTTGATCATTACAAAATCTCTGTGTGATAGGCAATTACATCAGGAATAGAAATGAAGATGTATATACAATAATACTAAGAAATCAAGGGTGGGCTGATTGCGTATTGTAAAGGATATGCTTGGAAATTTCTTTTCCTATTATATAAATATGTATGCTGCCAACGGCAAAAATAGACCCATGTAAAGCAGTTTTATTACTCTGATTGGAAAAGGAAACAAAGACAGATAATGGGAAAAACTTTAACGAAGACTTTACAGAGAAAATGTATGTTCTCTTGGGATGAATCTTGTACAGGTGATTCACACAAAATTGATCCCTATGTAATTTAAAATGATTTGTATTATATGGAAGAAAGACAATGGCCCACATTAACTATGCAAGCTTTTTGGCATCATGAAGCATTTGTAGATGCCAATAGGGACCAGTACAGTAGAAACCCCTAAGAACTGACCCTATTTTTGGAAAGGGCATGAATTAATGATTAATTCCATTAATTAATCTAGGGGTATAGTTAGCATTTTAACCCCACAGGTGGACCCCTCAAAAAATGCATAATGGATAGTGCATAGTATATGAAAATAGTATACTAATGTATAGTAATGTCATCTTGTGCCTAGCTCCTGCCACGGGAGACAAACACCCCAAAAATCATGATGCGGGTTCTCCCAGGCCTTCACATCGATGTAGCACATAAGCAGTATATAGTTCTGTCTGCATGATGTGCACGACCAGCTTCTTGTACCACACCCTCGATTTCTGCAAGGCGTTTTATGGCTGAAGCACCTGGTCCGACAAGTCCACCCCCCCACCATGTACCTATTGTAATCCAAAATACCGTCCGGCTTTGGGGTTTCTTTACTGGTACCACGTACTGGTGGTGTGCACATGTATTGTTGTTAATACCTCTCTTTTGTACCTGTACTTAACACACAATACAGAGTCGCTGCACGGTGCCCGGCTATCGTGCCTTTTAAGTTTTTGCCCAAGCAGCGACTTAGGGAGACCTCTCTGATTTCTGTGTGCAATGCTGCATGCTGCATTATTTCTGGAAGCGAGGCACTTGAACAGCGTAATGCTGGTGTAGAAATTGTCCAGGTAGAGGTGGTAGCCCTGGTCCAGCAGTGGGTGCACCAAATCCCACACTATTTTCCGTGTAACACCCAGGGGGGGGGGCATTCTGGGGGCACTATAGTGGAGTCCTTCCCTTCATATACCCTATACTTGTAGGTGTACCCGGATGTACATCTTCATGCCTCTTATTGGGCTGGTACTGGCGGAATTGAAGTCTCTCTTTAAATTGTACCAGGGACTTGTCAATGCTCACGTGTTTGGTGAGGGTATATGCCTGGGCAAACTTGGCACTAAAATGATCTAATATGGGCCTAACCTTAAATAAACAATCATAACTGGGGTCATCTCTGGGTGGGCACTGTGTGTTGTTGGTGTAGGGCAAAAATAACTGGATTCAAAGCGCATATGCGGAACATCGGGGTGTGGTACAGAATGACTGTGCTCCAGGAGTCCCTGATTGCAGGCTTCCTTATGATCCGCATAAGAAATATTATGCCCCAATACTTCTCCATCTCTGCTGCAGTGACAGGGGTCCACTTGTAGGGTTGTGCATAAAACGAAGAGGGGTTTTGGGCAATATGCTGTGCAGCGTAGAGATTGGTCTGGACTACAATTAAATTCAACAGCTCCTCATAAAAAAAAAAGTAAAAAGTCCACAGCTCTGAGCCCTGCTGTGTCAAATGTGATTCCAGGTGTGCCCAAAAGTCAGGGACCTGAGGGGTATACTGATTGATTGTCTCATTTAATATTGGTGTCCCAACAATATTTCTGCTGTAGCGTGGTTGGAGCCACTTGGGAGTAATGTAGAGGTGACATTGAAATCAAGAACCTAAGATGTCTGTGTTAACACCTCTGCAGATACAAGATGGAGATGGAAGAAGTTGTCACTGCATGCTGGACCAGACAGCAATGATCATTAATCCCTTAAAGGGGTATTCCAGGAATAAGCATAATTTATATTCAAATGGGTCATTTGAATATAAGCTAATATGTAATTAGTGGTTATTTAAAATTTTGCTCCCCTTAGTAGCCTTACATGTGATCACCACTATGTTTGGTTGTAGACGGTAGGTTGCAGTGCATCCAGTATGGCCAATGTTGTGGTGAGACATCACCTCATTGAGGTAATTGGCAGTGATGGAAGTTACACGTCATTACTGTGTAATCAATACCTATAACAATGCTGAGAAATAAACATATATAACTCAGCCTAGAATAGACCCAAGGATTTCAACACTAAATAATGTACCTAACCAAAGAAATCCAAGACAGCGCACAAATTATATTGTTAGTAAAAACATGTTTATTAGATAACAAAAAACCACATAAAAAGAGGAACAACACACAGAAAATACTGAGCCCACATAAGGTCACAATGTATACTACCAATATATATCTGGAGACTCACTCATACTATACTGAATCCAATATCAGCTAAAATCCTGCTAGGTATACAAAATCAAGCAGGGCGGAGCGAGAGGCAGTATCTAAGTATGTGTATACAGACCAAGGGAGCCGATCCCTGACACATGTTTCACGTAGGATTCTTTGTCAAGGGTATACTCTTAGTGAATTAGACCCAGTATTAAATAGTTCCCTGGGGTCTAGGATTTCTGCTGATATATACTAGTGATTTGGCTATTGGATTCAGTGGTATGGGGTTATCCCCTTAACACCAAAGCCACTTTTCACCTTCCTAACATGGCCCATTTTTTAAAATCTCCCCGGGTTATAACTTTGGAATGCTTAAACATATCTAAGTGATTTTGAAATAGTTTTCTCGGGAGACTTTGTACTTCATGTTAGTTGCTTTTATTTATGAAAAAAAAACATATTTGGTCTACATTTGGAAAAATTCTTGATTTTCAAAATTCTAAATGTTCTACTTTATCAACACATAGTGATAACAGCAAAAATACTTGATAACTAACATTTACATTTTATGTGTCCTCTCATTTTGTAGGATATTATGGGGCTTTGAACGTTAGGTGCGATTTTTCACATTTAGAGGCCTAAATAATAGTAAAACCCGAATATACAAACTACACCCCTCAACATATGTAAAAAACTTTTATAAAGTTTGTTAACCCTTTAATTGTTTTACTGGGGTGAAAACAAAATTACGTGCAATTTTGAAATTTCAATTTTTAGAATCTCTCCTTAGCATAACAATACCCGGCCCTGTTGACAGAGGTAATAGATAATGGTCAAAGGAGAGGATCAAAGGCTATCCCTTTTCAATGAAATGCTATGTTCATTATCAATATCAGCATCAAAATAGGTTGTGGGTAAGTTTCTTTGACTGGGTCCTCATCAAATTAAACTTGTATCACACAAAAGGCCCAAAAATGGCCTCACAAAAGACCCATTGGTCAAGAGGTACAAAAGGAAATTCGTATTCCCCATTTAAATCTTTATTGGAATCTATTAAAATTGTATTTAGTGCCACTCGCAAATAATGTTAAAAATCTACAGGGGGTAATGTCTCTCAATATTATTGTGGAAGGAGTTGTGGCGATGAGATTGTGTGTTTTATTGGAGTGGCTAATATTAGCTTATAGCCACTGTACTTCCATCTGGACAAAGTGTGGAGGGGATTTTTCTCTCCCTCAGTTCCAATTCAATTTTATAGGGCCATTGCTTATATTTTCTTCTTATATAATCCCCTTAATGTTGGCCAAGTGGAATGTTGGTGTTTGATTAAATGGATCTACTTTAGTCCGTGTTATTTCAGGACAGTGGAGTAGATTGTATATCGCTGGTGGATGTATTCATTGGTGTGCTAGTAACCACTAGATGTCACTCTTGAGCACTCACTTTTCTTGTTTATAATTAACTCCTAGGCGCACCAGGACGTTAAAGTACGTCCCGGTGGCTAGATACTTAGCGCACCAGGACGCACTATAACGTCCTGCTTCTGGCACCGGCTCACGAACGGTGCCGGTACCAGAAGCAACAGCTGTCAGCTGTCTAGTACAGCTGACACCGCACTGTAACACCCGCGATCGGTCAAGCATAACCGCGCCATGTAAGGGTCTTCCCTCTATGGATCGGATCCCCCGTGCCGCTTACTGGTGGATTCGATCCTCTTCTGGGCAGCTCCGAGGACTGGCATGTGCCCCGGAGCTGCCCGTTCTCCATGGCAGTCAGACCCCTTCCGGGTCTGACTGTAAACCGTCTGAGCATGCGCAATAAAATAGTATTGTAGAGCAGTGTATTGAACTTAAACCAGGGATCTGAGCATTGCTGGTTTAAGTTCAAGTATGTATAAGTAAAAATATGCAAAAACACTTAACACTACACATTATAATAAATAAAAAATAAATACATAAAAATATAAGCCCCTAAAAACACTTAATAAAGTATAAAAAACATGAAAACACGAAAAAACTGCATATTTGGTATTGCCGCGTCCGTAACAATCTGCATAATAAAACAGAATCGTTACTGGATCCGCACGGTAAACGCCGGAGGAAAAAAAAGGAAAAGACGTTCCAAAAAAGATCATTTTTAATTAATACCCTATAAAAAATGCTCTAAAAAGTGATTTAAAAAATTCTATGCACTCTAAAATAAGCCCACTAAAAAGAACAACTGTTCTCACAAAAAATAAGCCCCTAAACAGATTTGTCAGCCAAAAAATAAAAAAGTTATGCATATGAAAAGATGGTGATGCTAAAATGAATAAGATTTTCTCCAAATTAGTTTTTATTCAGTACAATTGAATAAAATACACAAAACCCCCACATATTTGGTATCCCTGCGTCCGTAACAATCTGCATAATAAAACAAAATCGTTATTAGATCCGCAAAGTGAACCCCGTAAAAAAAAAAAAAAACTCAAAACACAAAATGATTTTTTATTAATGCCCTTTAACCCCTTAAGGACGCAGCCATTTTGTAGCTTAAGGCTCAGCCCGATTTTTTGGATTCTGACTTGCGTCTCTTTATACGGTTATAACTTTTGAACACTGTTACTTATCAAAGCGATTCTGAGATTGTTTTTTCCCCACATGTTGTACTTCATTTTAGTGGTAAATTTTGGCAGATAAGTTTTGCATTTATTTACAAAAAAAAAGAAAATATGATAAATTTTTGGAAAAATTTGCCATTTTCGAAATTCAAAATCATTGCGTTTTCAGGCAGATCGATTTACCACCTAAATAAGTTGCTGAATAACATTTCCCATTTGTCTACTTTACATTTTCATAATTTCTGAAATGTCTGGATAATTTATTTTGATGTCACGCGGCTTGCAAATAGAATATCGCTTTTCCGGATTTTCAGAATTGACTATTTTGGGGATAAATACAGTTTGGAATGAAATTTTACATATTTAGCATCAAAACCCCCTATATAACCAACCCATTTTCAAATCTGCACCCCTCAAGCTATCAGAAACAGCTTTTACGAAGATTGTTAACCCCTTGAGATCTTCATAGTAATTGAATCAAAATGGAGGTGAAATTTAGAATGGTCAAATTGTTCCCTTATACGTTCATTTAGCCCTAAAATTTACACATTTCCAAAAGATAAAAAGAGAAAACCCACCATACAATTTGTTCTGCAATTTCTCCTGAGTACAAAGACCCCCCACATGTGGCTGTGACTTGTGTTATGGGGGCACAGCGAGGCGCAGAAGGGAAGGAGGGCGCTGCAGCTGCCAGGATTTTAGTTTCCTCATTGGCCCCTTTTGAAGGCTATAAAATTTTAGCTTTTTCGTTATTGGGGCCATGTGATGCCATTTTTTTTGCGGGATGAGATGCTTTTTCCAATGTTACCATTTTGGGGTTTGTATCACCTATTGTTGAAAATTTAGGAACGTTTTTTGAGGACAGGAGTAGAAAAGCATCAATTCTGTACTGGATTTTTTACTTCTTTTTTTTTTGGTGTTCACCGTATAGACTAATAATCATGTTATCTTTATTCTATGGGTCGATACGATTACGGGGATACCAAACATGAATATATTTTCTTACGTTTTACTAAATTTGTCAAACAAAACCCTAATGTGGGGAAAAATCTATCATTTATGTATTGCCGTCTTCCAAGTGGCATAACTTTGTTACGTTTTTGGCTACGGAGCTGGTTGACGGCTTGTTTTTTGCGGGACATGTTGTACATTGCACCAGTATCATGTCGCAGTACATATGGTTTTTTGATCACATTTTATAGCATTTTTTGTGGGATTGAAAAGGTAAAAATCATAATTTTTGGAGGGTTTATAACAGTTTTTTTTACGGCGTTTATCGTGCGGGTTCAATAATGATTTACTTTTATTCTACGGGTTGTTACGGACGCGGTGATACTATATATGTGGGGTTTGTGTTATGATTTAGACTTTTTTTTGAGTTATATGTCTCTTTATATGTTTTGGGGGTTTGGGGCATTTTTAGTGATTTATGACTTTATTTTTTTATTGAATAACTTTTTTTTTTACTTTTTCACTTTTATACCATGGGACATGAAGAAGCAATCATCTGATTGCTTCTTCATGATAATATTCTGCAATACTCATGTATTGCAGAGTATTATCAGTGTCAGCCTATGCACTTGCATAGGCTGGCACTGTGCCAGTAAGATGACGTCACAGACGCCATCTTACTGGCAATTCTTGCAGGTAACTCTGGGGTCCAGATCGGACCCCAGAGTTACTATAGCAACGATCGGCGCACCCCGAAAACGGTTCGGGGGGGTCGATCGTGGGGGAAAGATCCCCCAGATACATGTTAGATGCCGCGGTCGCGCTGACCGCGGCATTTAACGGGTTAAGCCGGAGTTGTCTCCGATCGCGGGTGTTACACTGGGGTGCCGGCTATCAGTCACAGCCGGCACCCCGTCTTTCCCGATGCCGGTTCGGCTCAGATCTTGAGCTGAACCGGCATCAGCTCAGCGTCCGATATATCGGACGCTGAGCGCTAAGTCACTGCGCTCAGCGTCCGATATATCGGATGCTGAGCGTTAAGAGGTTAAAAATGCTCTAAAAAGTGATTTTAAAAAGTTACGCAATCTAAAATAAGACGACTAAAAATAGCTCTCATTCTCACAAAAATAAGCCCTTAAACAGAGGTGAAAAATAAAAAAGTTATGCATATGAAAGACGGTGATGCAAAATTAACAACAATTTCGCCAAATTACTTTTTATTCAGCAAAAATGGGAAAAATAAAAAAAATATATAAATAAAGTATTTTCGTAATCATGGCGACCCATAGAATAAAAATAATATACTATTTTTATGTTATGGTAAACAAATAAAAATGTTCCTAAAAATTGATGATTTTCATTTCCTCCACCAACAAAGAGTTAATACACTCTCACCAATTAGCTATAGATTCCCCCAAATTACCTACCAGAAAAGTGCATCTCATGTGGCAAAAGAAATAGCCTGTACAATGTGACATAGCAGATCTGATCTTGATGGCGCCTCCTTCCCTTCTATGCCCGGCCGTGCGCCCATACAGCAGGTTACCACCACATATGGGGTATCAGTGTACTCGGAAGAAATCGGGTGTCAAACTTTGTGGAACCTTTTTTCATTTAATCCATTGTAAATGTTTAATTTTCCACCCAAAATGAGTGTATTGTGAAAAAATATTACAATTTGTAGACTGCACCTCCATTTTGTTTTAACCCCTATAAAACACGTAAAGGGTTAACAAACTTCTTAAAAGTGGTTTTTCATACGTTGAGGTGTGTAGTTTCCACAATGGGGTAATTTATGAGTCTCGCTATTATTTAGGCCTCTCAGTGTCAATTAGAAGTTGAGCAGATCCATCTAAATACGGGTTTTGGTGATTTTACAAAAAATGTTAAAAATGGCTCCCAAATTCTGAGCCTCATAACATTCTAGTAAAATATGTGGAATCTTAAAAAACCATGGCAACATAAAGCAGACATTTGGGAAATGTAAGATATGAATTTATTTGGGTGCTTTGACTATCTGCATCAAAAGTAGAGAATTTATAACGCTGAAAATAAAGAATTTTTTTTCATAACTAAACGCAAAAGATTTCATCCAAATTTTTAAACTTATTTGAAGTACATTGTGTCACGAGAAAACAATCTCAAAATCCCCCGGATATCTCATAGCGTTTCAAAGCTATAACCACTTATAGTGACACAGGCCAGATTTGAAAAATGGGTCTGCGTCCTTTAGGCCAAAAGATGCTGAGTTCCGTAGGGGTTAATAAGGGCTACTTTGTTGCAGCATTGTTAGTAAACACTAGTGTCTGTTAATCATGGTCTATTTGATTCTATCACCTTATAACACCACTGTCTCTCTTAATTTTTCGATTTTATTTTTTTCACCAATACACTCATCCACCACAGATATTCAAGATTCTAAGGAACACTCTTGTCCTCACATTCACACATTGATTCTGCCACTTGAAATAGCTCCAGTAAGTACTATGAACTCTATGTCCGCTAAATAAAAAACTAGCTAAACACTAAACACATCCGTGGGGTCCTCAGGGGTGCCGGTCTATCAAGACAGTATATCCAATACAACTTTTTTTGCAGGATCCTGTTTTCCCTCTCTTGTGGGGCTTCACATGTTTAATAGCTTGGAACCTCAAACATGCTGGGTCTCCATTGTGTTTTACCTGTACATGCCTAGTCACTGTTGTATCATGGTGGTGTTACATCTGTGTCTTGGTCTTCTGCTGTATGACTGAGAAGGTGCAAAATTCTGTTCGGTGCTTTTCAGCCAGCAGTCTGAACAGCGCACTGTTTGCTGGACTGGAAATCTGCAACTCTCGCTCCGGAGCAGGAAGGGTTAAGGTCGCACACTTTCTGCCTCTCTCCCCTGAAGTACTCTGATTTAAGCTCCGTGTGCACCATCTTCCCATGCTGGTTTGTCTCACTAGCTCTCTGTCAGTGTTTATTGATATTCCTGCATACTTCTGTTTTTTTTTACATTACCTTTTGTCCTCAGCTATTCTTCTGTGTTATCGATTTTGTACTTTACTTGCCATCTTGCTGTGACCTGGATTTTTGATCTTCCCTTTGTGTTATTTGTTTGTCTGTCTTGTTATGTGTTTTCACTTCAGCGCAGGAAGGGAGTGACACCCAGTTATTGGCGACTGTTTAGGATAGACCAAATGAGCAGACATGGACATGTTCTTTCTTTTGGGGGGGAAGCTCAGATGTAGGGCTCACTGTGTCAGAGCCCAAGGTCAAACTACATGATTTGTTCAGTGGTAATAAGAAGCTGTTTTTCTCCTTCAGGGATAGTTGTAAATTATATTTCCGCCTCAGACCTCAGGATGTGACTCACAGAAAGAAGGCATTATTGTATTTCTAATATGTGGAAGTCCTCATGAATGGGTTATTTTGCTGCTTCAGATGCTCCAGAATTGTCCTGGATTCATTTTTTCAGCATTAGGGCTATTATACAAGGAACCTGATAAAACTAGGTTTGCTGAAGCTCAGTTAACTGCTTTATATCAAGGGAAATATACCTGAGTATAAGCCAATTCTAACACAAAAAACTTGGAAAACCTATTGACTCGAGTATAAGCCTAGGGTGGCAAATGCAGTGGTCACAGCCAGTATATAGCTAGTCAGTCCCCTCCCCCTAGTATAAAGCCATCCAGCCCTTGCCCTCAGTAAATAGCCAGTAGCCCATGTCACCAGTATTTAGCCAACAGGCCCCTGTCCCCAGTACAGGCGGTCCCCTACTTAAGAACACCTGACTTACAGATAACCCCTAGTTACAAAGGGACCTTTGGTAGCCCCAGGCTACAATAAACAGCTATAACAGTTATTAAAGGGAACCTACCACCACGGATCTACCTATAAAGGTATATTGGATGGTAGGTGCATCTATAGGACGTGAGGATAGGCCTTTTAAGGGCTAATCCTCACGTCCCTGCAATATTTTACTAACTTTTAATTCCCTAATATGTAAATTTTGTAAAGAGGCTCCTGGGGCGTGGAGTAGCCAGAGCTGAGGCTACAAGGCGTGGCTACTTTACGCCCGATTATCCATCCTTTTTGACCCTCCTACCAGATGTCTTCAACACGCAGCTCCTTGTAGCTGCACACCCTTGTCCGAGAAACCTGCCGTCTGCGCATGCGCAGAACAGCAAACCGATGGCTGTGCGGTCACTGTTCCGAAGCCGAAGCTGTGCAGCCACAGGCCTGCTGTTCTGCGCATCACTGTTAGGTTTTTCAGCCAAGTTGGAAGACTATTGCTCTGAGTTCAGGAGATGTTCACCCAGGTACCAATTCAGATTGGGTCTGGCAGATGTGCTAAAAATCTGTTAGTGGGGCATTCTGAGCCTAAGACCTAGGAACAGGCCATGTCTCTTGCAGTCAGAGAAAACAGGCATTATATGGAATATGTCAGCATGAACGAATGTCTGCTTTAACTCTTTGTACCCCTCAGTCTTTGTACCCTTGCTCATTTATCTTCTTTTTCTGTATCCTCTACCTCACCTAAAAAGAACCGGGTAAATCTTTAAGAGGACCTGTCACCTGTAAAAACGGTACTGCCAAGCGTCATGCGGCAGTCACCGCCACTAATCCCACCCCCTCATGAATACACCGGACCATTTCCAGCACGGGCCGGCGTTTCTAGTGTACATAGCTGCAGTGTCTGCTAGGTTTCCAATAACGCTAGCAGTGGAACACTGCTGCGTCTGTTGTAGCACTAGGATCTGCTTACTTTAGTGCCTTTTTTACAGGCAACAGGTCCTCTTTAAAGAACCTATGCAAATCTGGACCATGTCATCTCAAGAGCATAAGGAGCAGGGCCAGATTAAGGTTGGGGGGGGGGCCTGGGCACAAAATATGGTGGAGGCCCCCATTGAATGTAGTCCAGACAGGGAACAGCAATCGCTATATACTGCCCCCACAGCAATAACCATATACAGCCTCCCCAGTAATCGCTAGATACAGCTCCCTCAACAATCACTGTATACTGCTCCCACAGCAATCACTGTATACAGCTCCCCCAGCAATCACTGTATACAGCTCCCCCAGCAATCAATATATACAGCTCCCCCAGCAATCACTGTATACAGCTCCCCCAGCAATCACTGTATACAGCTTCCCCATAATCACTGTATACAGCTCCCCCAGCAATCACTGTATACAGCTCCCCCAGCAACCTCTCTATACAGCTCCCCCAGCAACCACTGTATACAGCTCCCCCAGCAATCACTATATACAGCTCCCCAGCAACCACTGTATACAGCTCCCCCAGCAATCACTGTATACAGCTCCCTCAACAATCACTATATACAGCTCCCCCAGCAATCACTATATACAGCTCCCCCAGCAACCACTGTATACAGCTCCCCCAGCAATCACTATATACAGCTCCCCAGCAACCACTGTATACAGCTCCCCCAGCAATCACTGTATACAGCTCCCTCAACAATCACTATATACTGCTCCCCCAGCAATCACTATATACAGCTCCCCCAGCAATCACTATATAAAGCTAACCCAGCAATCAATATATACAGCTCCCCCAGCAATCACTGTATACAGCTCCCCCAGCAATCACTGTATACAGCCCCCCCAGCAATCACTATATACAGCTCCCCCAGCAATCACTGTATACAGCTCCCCCAGCAACCACTATATCCAGCTTCCCCAGCAATCACTGTATATAGCTAACCCAGCAATCACTGTATACAGCTAACCCAGCAATCACTGTATACAGCTCCCTATAATAACTATATACACCCCCTATAATAACTATATACACCTTCCCTATAATAACTATATACACCTTCCCTATAATAACTACATGCAGTTCCCCTATTGCTATTTACACCCCCCTATAATAACTATATACAGTCCCTCTATAAATAAATATATACAATCCTCTATAACAACTATATACACAATCCTATTATTGCTATACACCCCCCCCACATAATAAATATATACAGTCCTAGATAAAATACTAAAATTGTACTCACCCTCCATCATTCCCACGATGCGCTCTGTCTTCATCCTCCCTCGCGGTGTCAGGGTGGACAACGGATGTAAACAAAGATGGCAGGGCGCGCCGCGAGTCGCGGCACGGTGACATCACATGCTGTGATGTCACACTCTGCGACCTGACCCAGCGGCAGGGCGTCGCCATCTTTATTTACATTGGATCGTCTATGGCTGAGCAGGGAACTTATTGTTCCCTCGCTTTGCCATAGACTAAAGGCAGAAACCTCGGCGGATTTGGCCACGGCCTGGGAAGCCCGATGCCAAATACATTGTTGGCGATTCGGGCGGTCATGTGACCGCCCGAATCGCCTCAATTTGGTCAGGGCCCCTTTTAAAAGCGAAGTGGTGGGGGCCTCCCCTATGATCCGGCTCTGATAAGGAGAATAGCTTTAGAAGAACATGCTATGCTTCTACTGTGGAAAATCTGGTCATGCTTTTGCAAGGGACCAGCTACAAGAACTACAAGCGCCTTAGTGACCTTCAAGGCGATCGCTTGGGATTAACCAGCCTTTGAAAGATTTACTCCTGCTATCTTCCAACACTGTTAATTATATTTCTGGAATTTGTTGGGTCAATATGTTGTTGTTAATTTGGATAATATCTTTATCTTTTCTCCTGTTTGGCCACACATATAGTGGGTACAGAAAGTATTCAGACCCTTTTCTGAGTATTGAATAGAAGGACCTTTTGAGTTAGTACAGTCATGAATCTTTTTGGGAATGACGCAACAAGTTTTTCACACCTTGATTTGGGTATCATCTGCCATTCTTCCTTGCAGATCCTCTCTCCAGTCCCCCCAGATCCACTCTCCAGTCCCCTTAGGTTGGATGGTGAACATTGGTGGACAGCCTTTTTCAATTCTTTCGATGCTCAATTGGGTTTACGTCAGGGCTCTGACTGTGCCAGTCAAGAATGGTCACAGGGTTGTTCTGCAGCCACCTCTTTGTTATTTTAGCTGTGTGCTTAGGGTCATTGTCTGCAGAGCAAGTTTTGACTGGAGGAAGCGCAAATAACAACAAGGTAGAAGAAGAAAAGGAAGGAGTAAGTGTTGGCTTTACACATGAGCTCTTAAATCTGCCCTCAATACTCAATAATTCTTTACACTCAGTTTTTTTTTTTAACTTAGCTGGGTTCCACCCGCTGCTGTATGTACTCACTGAACAAGATTCTGGTGCTGCATTTATTTACTGAATTTGGTTCTCGTGCTGTACTGTTGATCTGGTCAAAATTCTGGTTCTGTATTTATGTATTGAACTTGGCTCTAGTGCCATAAATATGTACTAGATGGCAAAATCCCCCCCCAATTTTTTTGTACAGGAGGTTTTCATTTTTGTAAATGTATGAAAACATTATAAAACTTATACAAATATGGTATCCCCATGATCGCATGAAAGCCGTAAATTCTAAGCCCACAAGAAAACAGCGCAAATGCGTTTTTTTCACCATCACAGAGCTCTTTATATGTAAAAATAAAAAAGGTATAGATTTTTGAAGGTAGGGAGTGAAAAATGTAATGGATAAAATATAAAAGGGCCAGGTCATTAGGGGGTTAAAGCACATTTGACATAATTTTTTATTTTGTGTGTGGTGGGATGTGGAGAACAATTTTCTAATGTATTTTATTAACACATTCTTCTTCAGTTCAAGCTACTCCCTCCCATAGAGATTCACAGTCCAGCCAGTATATGGAGGCTGCATGAGCTCACATCTAATCTCCCTGTGTTTGTTTAAACAGCTCTGAGATGGGAGGATTAACCCACCTCACTTTCAGCTTGATCACAGCATAATGCAGCCAGGGGAGAGCAGGAAGGGTTAACAAACAGGGGAGAAAGACATGTCTTCAATCTGGTAGACAGATTTGGCATAGCAACTTAGTAACATTTTAACTAAGGGGTACATTGCAGTCCGTTTCTTTACGAACGAAGAAGAATTTGTTAATGAAGTATATTAGAAAACTTTGCAAAGTAAAAAAATTTGCAACAACTTCCCCCCTCCATACAATATTAAAAATTATCGGAAATGACAGTGGCTCTTTAAATTCTTAATCTTCTATTTTTTCCACAGTGTGTATCCGCAGCCTTCAAGAGGTTTCTGAGACATTAGAATTTAAAGGACAACTAACACCTGGATTGTAAACCAAGCTGTAAACCAAGCACACTTAAATGCTGGTGTGTGCCCCCTCTGGCAGAATCCGCTTCTTTTGCCAACAATATATCTAAAAGTTATAGTTTCAAATATCAGTCCGAGCACTAGAGATATTAGAAACAATGGTATCTTTAGATTGGTTCATAAAATCATACCTTCACTAACCATATTTCCATGCATGACCAACCAAATATTACCAAAATATATTACCACCATACTGTTACCAAAGAAAACTACCATAAGACCAATATTCTAAAGTGCTACAGTTTCCAAATGATATCTCCAAACTGCGACCCAAATCATTAGCACAACATAAAGAAAATGCCACCTTATTGATAATGAACAAAAGACTCTATACAAAAACTAGTATTACCAATAAATTCCAAATCTAAGCTTCCTTTATTAATGACCTTTACCACTGCATTTTTATTAACTATCAACACCACCATTTAAAAGACAATTTCATTAATGAAACATCTGTATAAGGCCAAAATAATACAACTTAGACCGGTGATGGCGAACCTTTTAGCGGCCGAGTGCCCAAATAGCAACCCAAAACCCCCCTTAATTATTGCGAGGTGCCAACCAAAAATTAAAGCAGTAATTTATTGCTCCCTGTTCTTCCATCTGAGGACAGCAACATAGTAGAAAGATGGAAAATTTGCATCATTTTAGCTTCTTTCCAGAGTCTCTCTGTACACAGAGGGCCAGCAGGAGATCCTCCAAAGATAATTCGGCCCTGTTTATTGATTCTCCCTCTTCTTACAGTCCCAAGTAGCGAAGTAAGTATCAAAATATGACTGAAATAGCATCTTTTAAGTTACTTGGAACTGCAGGAAGATTCTTTGAGTCCTGTCTGGTGTGCTAGGGCGATGGCCCGGGTGCCCACAGAAAGGGCTCTGAGTGCCACCTCTGGCACCCGTTCCATAGGTTCGCCACCACTGACTTAGACTATTAACATTACATAATGACTGAATAATTGTGCCACCCCATATACATATATGTCATATATATCCCTTATATCACAACTGACTACACTGTGCCAGGTGTGCAGTATATTTTCTGAATAAATATCAATATTACCCACTAAATTATTGCACAGGCCCCCCATATTTTCATTTTATTCCCCTATATTAACCCCTAGGCGCACCAGGACGTTATAGTACATCCCTGGGCTAGATACTTAGCGTTCTATAACGTCCTGCTTCTGGCACCGGCTCACGAACGGAGCCGGTACCAGAAGCAGCGGCTGTCATGTGTCTAGTACAGCTGACAGCCTGCGCTAACACCCGCGATCGGAGCCGGCTCCGATCGCGGGTGTTAACCCCTTACACGCCGCGGTCAAGCATGACCGCGGCGTGTAAGGATTTTTGCGCTGTGGATCGGATCCCCCGTGCCGCTTACCGGGGGATCCGATCCACTTCTGGGCAGCTCCGAGGACTGGCATGTGCCCCGGAGCTGCCCGGTCTCCCTGGCAGTCAGACCCCTTCCGGGTCTGACTGCAAACTGTCTGAGCATGCGCAAGCTTGCTCAGACAGTTTACACTGCTCTACAATAAAATAGTATTGTAGAGCAGTGTATTGGACTTGAACCAGTGATCAGAGCATCACTGGTTCAATTTCAAGTATGTATAATTAAAAAAAAGTCAAAAACACTAAAGTTAATACATTAGAATAAATAAAAAAATAAATGCATTAAAATATAAGCCCCTAAAATGTCACTTTCCTATAAAAACACTTAATAAAGTATCAAAAACACAAAAACACAAACCCCCCCCGCATATTTGGTATTGCCGCGTTCGTAACAATCTGTATAATAAAACAGAATCGTTACTGGACCCGCAGGGTACACGCTGTAGAAAAAAAAACGCAAAAACGTTCCGAAAAAAGATAATTTTTAATTAATACCCTATAAAAAATGCTCTAAAAAGTAATTTAAAAAATGTTATGCACTCCAAAATAAGCCCACTAAAAAGAACAACTCTTCTCGCAAAAAATAAGCCCCTAACCAGATTTGTCAGCCGAAAAATAAAAAAGTTATGCATATGAAAAGATGGTGATGCTAAAATGAACAAGATTTTCTCCAAATTGTTTTTTATTCAGTACAATTGAATAAAATACACAAAACCCCCACATATTTGGTATCCCTGCATCCGTAACAATCTGCATAATAAAACAGAATCGTTATTAGATCCGCAAAGTGAACCCCGTAAAAAACAAAACAAAAAAAAGCTCCAGAAAAAAGATCATTTTCAATTAATACCCTATAAAAAATGCTCTAAAAAGTGATTTAAAAAATGTTATGCACTCTAAAATAAGACCACTAAAAAGAACAATCCTTCTCGCAAAAAATAAACCATTAAACAGATTTGTGAGGCGAAAAATAAAAAAGTTATGCATATGAAAGACGGTGATGCTAAAATTAACAACATTTTTGCCAAATTATTCAGTAAAAATGGGAAAAAATAAAAAATCTATATAAATGAGGTCTTTTTGTAATCGTGGCGACCCATAGAATAAAAATAATATACTATTTTTATGGTATGGTAAACGGCCAAAAAAAAACCCATAAAAATCTTCCTGAAAAGTGATTATTTTCATTTCATCTACCAACAAAGAGTTAATAAAATCTCACCAATTAGCCTATAGATTCCCCCAAATTCTGTACCAGAAAAGTGCATCTCATGTGGCAAAAGAAATAAGCCCCTATAGGTCCTCAATAAAAAAAAGAAAAAAAATATAGCCTGTACAATGTGACATAGCAAATCTGATCTGGATGGCGCCTCCTTCCCTTCTATGCCCGGCCGTGCACCCATACAACAGGTTACCACCACATATAGGGTATCGGTGTACTCGGGAGAGATTGGGTAACAAACTTTGTGGAGCCTTTATTCATTTAATCCATTTAATTTTCCACCCAAAATGGGTGTATTGTGAAAAAATATTACAATTTGCAGACTGCACCTCCATTTTTTTTTAACCCCTATAAAACACGTAAAGCGTTAACAAACTTCTTAAAAGTGGTTTTTCATACGTTGAGGGGTGTAGTTTCCACAATGGGGTAATTTACGAGTCTCGCTATTATTTAGGCCTCTCAGTGTCAATTAGAAGTTGAGCAGGTCCATCTAAATACGGGTTTTGGTGATTTTACAAAAAATGTGAAAAATGATACCTAAATTCTGAGCCTCATAACATTCTAGTAAAATATGTGGAATCTTAAAAAACCATGCCAACATAAAGCAGACATTTGGGAAATGTAAGTTATGAATTTATTTGGGAGCTATGACTATCTGCATCAAAAGTAGAGAATTTAGAACGTTGAAAATAAAGAATTTTTCCAAATTTTTGCCAAATTTTGTTTTTTTTCATAACTAAATGCAAAAGATTTCATCCAAATTTTTAAACAAATTTGAAGTACAATGTGTCATGAGAAAACAATCTCAAAATCCCCTGGATATCTCATAGCGTTCCAAAGCTATAACCACTTATAGTGACACAGGTCAGATTTGAAGAATGGGGCCGCGTCCTTAAGGCCAAAAGAGGCTGAGTCCCGTAGGGGTTAAATACATACAGTCCCCCTATAATACAATGCCCTTGTAAATATGTTATTTACATTTAAATATTAAATACATTGAGGGTTATTTATCATTAGGCAGGCTCCTTGTGACAGTTATATGTCTGGAGCCTGCCCACCAGATTCATTAAAGTAGTAGGAGGGCGGGGCCACAGGAGGAGGTGGGAGGACAGAAGGCTGGACGACAGGAGACCACAGGAGGAGGCTGGAGGACAGGAGACCACTGTTGGAGGCTGGAGGACAGGGGCTACAGGAGGAGGTTTGAGGACAGGAAATGGAGGCTAAGAAGCTACAGGTAGAGGAAGATAGAGAATGAGGGTCACACCATGTGAGGAGTTACAGTCATGGCCATAAGTTTTGTTGACCCTTCTTCTTCAGGACTTCTGCAATTCTCTCTGGCATGCTCTCAATCAAATTCTGGACCAAATCCTGACTGTTAACAGCCCATTCTTGCACAATCAATGCTTGCATTTTGTCACAATTTGTTGGTTTTTGTTTGTCCATCCGTCTCTTGGTGATTGACCCCAAGTTCTCAATGGGATTAAGATCTGGGGAGTTTCCAGGCCATGGACCCAAAATCTCTATGCTTTGTTCCTGAGGATAGAAGAATGCTGGGGGACAGGAGTATGAGGCTGAAGTATAGGAGGATGCTGGGGGACAGGAGGATGAGGCTGGAGGACAGGAGCATGAGGCTGGAGGATAGAAGGATGCTGGGGGACAGAAGGATGAGGCTGAAGGACAGGAGAAGTCGGGAGGAAAAGAGGATGAGGCTGGGGGACAGGAGGAGGAGGCTGTGGGACCGGAGGAGGAAAGAGGACAGAGGGGCTGGAGGACAGGAGGATGATGCTGAAGGACAGGAGGAGAATTCTGGAGGAGCAGGATGGGGGACAGGAGAAGGATGCTGAAGGAGGAAGAGGATAGAGAACAGTGTGGACTGGAGGATGGGAGGAAGCTGGGGGACAGCAGGAGGAGACTGGAGAACAGCAGGATGCTGGAGGAGGCTGGGGGACAGGAGGAGGAGGCTGGGGGACAAGGGGAGAATAGAGTACAGAGGGGCTGGAGGACAGGAGGAGAGTAGAGTACTGAGGGGCTGGAAAAAAGGAGGAGGGCAGGGGCTACAGGAGGAGGCTGGAGGACAGGAGGCCACAGGATGAGGAGGCTGGAGGACAGGAGACCACAGTAGAAGGCTGGAGGAAAGGGGCTACAGGAGGAGGCTTGAGGACAGGGGCTACAGGAGGAGGCTGGAGGACAGGAGGAGGAGGCTGGATGACAGGGGGCCATGAGAGGACACTGGAGGATAAGAAGCTACAGGTAGAGGAAGATAGAGAATGAGGGTCACACCATATGAGGAGTTACAGTCATGGCCATAAGTTTTGTTGACCCTTCTTCTTCAGGACCTCTGCAATTCTCTCTGGCATGCTCTCAATAAAATTCTGGACCAAATCCTGACTGTTAACAGTCCATTCTTGCACAATCAATGCTTGCATTTTGTCACAATTTGTTGGTTTTTGTTTGTCCACCCGTCTCTTGATGATTGACCCCAAGTTCTCAATGGGATTAAGATCTGGGGAGTTTCCAGGCCATGGATCCAAAATCTCTATGTTTTGTTCCCTGAGACATTTAATTATCACCTTTGCTTTATGGCAAGGTGCTCCAACATGCTGGAAAAGCCATTGTTGATCACCAAACTGCTTTCGGACGGTTGGGAGAAGTTGCTCTTCTGGTACCATTCTTTATTCATGGGTGTGTTTTTAGGCAAGACTGGGAGAGAGCCGATTCCCTTGGCTGAGAAGCAACCCCACACATGAATGGGTACAGGATGCTTTACAGTTGGCATGAGACAAGACTGCTGGTATCGCTCACCTTGTCTTCTCCGAACAAGCTGTTTCCTAGATGTTCCAAACAATCTGAAAGGGGATTTATCAGAGAAAATGACTTTACCCCAGTCCTCTGCAGTCCACTCCCTGTACCTTTTGCAGAATATCAGTCTGTCCCTGATGATTTTTCTGGAAAGAAGTGGCTTCTTTGCTGCCCTCCTTGACACCAGGCCTTGCTCCAAGAGCCTCCGCCTCACAGTGTGTGCAAATGCACTCACACCTGCCTGCTGCCATTCCTGAGCAAGCTCTGCACTGCTGGTAGCCTGATCCCAAAGCTGAAACACTTTTAAGAGATGGCCCTGGCGCTTGCTGGTCCTTCTTGGGTGCCCTGATGCATTTTTTGCCAACAATGGAACCTCTCTCCTTGAATTCCTTGATGATGCGATAGATTGTTGACTGAGGGGCAATCTTTCTAGCTGCGATACTCTTCCCTGTTAGGCCAGTTTTGTGCAGTGCAATGATGACTGCACGTGTTTCTTTTGATATAACCATGGTTAACAGAAGAGAAACAATGATGCCAAACACCAGCCTCCTTTTAACCCTTTCAGGACCTTGCCCTTCTGTTTTTTCATTTTCATTTTTCACTCCCCATAATAAAAAATCTATAACTTTTTTATTTTTACACGTACAGAGCTGTGTGAGGGCTTGTTTTCTGCGTAAAAAAAGATGGTATTTATTATTCCATGCCCTTTACTGGGAAGCCGAAAAAAAAATAAAAATGCAGTGAAAATGGTGAAAAAACGCATTTGCAACGTTTTCTTGTGGGCTTGGATTTTTACGGCTTTCACTGTTCACTTTATTCTTTGGGTCGGTGCAATCACAGGGGTGACAAATTTGTATAGGTTTTAGAATGTTTTCATACATTTACAAAAATTAAAAACTCATGTAGAGTTTATTTTGCCATCTTCTGGCGCTAATACATTTTTCATGCTTCAGTGTACAGAGCTGTAGGTGGTGTCATTTTTTGTGACTTCTGATGAAGTTTTGAATGCTACCATATTTAGGACTGTACGACCTTTTGATCACTTTTTATTGATTTTTTTATATTTTTCAAAATGGCAAAAAGTGCCATTTTCTACTGTGCACCACAAATGACAAGTGTATTTTATTCTTTCGGTCGGTACGATCACGGGGATGACAAATTTGTATAGGTTTTATAATGTTTTCATACATTTACAAAAATTAAAAACTCATGCAGAAATTTTTTTTTTTATTTTACCATCTTCTGGCGCTAATAAATTTTTCATACTTCAGTGTACAGAGCTGTAGGTGATATCATTTTTTGTGACTTCTGATGAAGTTTTCAATGATACCGTATTTAGGAATGTATGACCTTTTGATCAATTTTTATTGATTTTTTTTATATTTTTCAAAATGGCAAAAAAGTGCCATTTTTGACTTTGGGCGCTATTTTCCGTTATGGGGTTAAATGCATTGAAAAACCGTTATTATATTTTGGTAGAATGGGCATTTTTGGACGCAGTGATACCTAATGTGTTAATGATTTTCACTGTTTATTTATATTTATATCAGTTCTAGGGAAAGGGGGGTGATCTGAATTTTTAGGTTTTTTTATTATACATTTTAAAAAACTTTTTTTAATTTTAACTTTTACTATTTTTCTGATTCCCTAGGGTACTTTAACCCTAGGTTGTCCGATTGATCCTACCATATACTGCACATTGTAATGAAAGGATAAAAACGTGACAGCCTCAGATCTTCGGAAGACCTGAGCCTGTCATGGTGACGGATCGCCGCTCCCCGAAGACGTTAAGGTGGGGAGCGATGGTCCTCGGCAAGATGGCGGCACCTATGCACCGCCATCTTTTTAAAAACCGACGGCAGCTTTGCTGGCAGCAATGTGTGGGTAAACACCCGCGATCGGTGCTAGCTACGTGAGCTCGTGAGCCCTCTTTACTCACCCTCAGCCTACCTGTGACGTGCTATTAAGTCACGGGTCGTGAAAGGGTTAAAGTGCCCAGTGGTGTGATTCCTACTTAATCATGACAGATTGATCTCCAGCTCTGTCCTCATCAACACCCACACCTGTGTTAATGGAGCAATCACTGACCTGCAATGAAGTTGAAAAGTGTTTTGGGGGAAAAGGTTAATTTTCTAGGCAAATATTGACTTTGTAATTAATTGCTGTTAAGCTGATCACTCTTTATAACATTCTGGAGTATATGCAAATTGCCATTATGAAGCCTGATGCAGTAGACTTTGTAAAAAATTAACATTTTTATCATTCTCAAAACTTTTGGCCATGACTGTACAAATAGTATTATGTGTAAGTTTGGGGAGATAAATAAAAGTGCAAAACCAAATGTAGAGGGAGGATAAAGTTAAAGAGCAGTTTTGTATGTTGCACAGTTGCATTAGGGGGTATTTTATGGGTCCATGGGAGGGGAGAGGTTGTCCAAAGTAATGGGCATCGTACTATGTACTATGCTTGTGGGTGGGACAATGGGTGTGGTTTAGAAAAAGGGGGAGGGTCATGGAGGTATGATCCATGTAATATACAGCCCCTCCAGTCATTATTCCATGTCATATACAGCCCCTTCAGTCAGTAATCCATGTCATATACAACCCCCTTCAATCAGTAATCCATGTTAATATACAACCCCCTTCAGTCAGTAATCCATGTAATATACAGCCCCCTCATTTAGTAATCCATCTAATTTACAGCCCCCTTCACTTAGTAATCCATGTAATATACAGGCAGTCAGCAATCAGTGTAATATAAAGCGCCCCTCAGTCAGTAATCCATGTCATATACAATCCACTCAGTCAGTAATCCGTTTAATATACAGCCAGTCAGTAATCCGTGTCATATACAGCCCTCCTTAGGCCACATTCATACAATGTATGCCGCCGTACAGTAGTACGGTGGGCATACATGGGCACTGCGGAGAGGAGCAGGGGATGAGGGCAGCTCACCCCCACCCCTCTCCATAGGAATACACAGCGCACAGCGCCATATTCCGTAGGGAGATCGGACATGTCCTATCTTTCTACGGGCTACGGAATGATGCCACAGGTGTTCTGCACTGTACCGCTCCCTTACGGTGCTGCAAGGCTATTGCAGTGTATGGGGGATGTATATATGCCGTATATACGTCACCCATACGTTCATTTGAATGTAGCCAAAGTCAATAATCCATATAATGCATTATATTTCAGGCAGTCCCAGGGTTACTTACAAGATAGGGTCCATAGCTTTGTTCTTAAGTTGAGTTTATATGTAATCCGAAACTGTATATTTTATAATTGTAGATCCAGACAAAAAAAATTTTTCTGTCCCAGTGACAATTGGAGTTTCAAAATGTTTTGAAAGGATTAGCAATTAAAGGATTAGCAATAAAACTTCATTACAGACACTTTACAGCTGATCATTGCAATCTGGGGCTATAGTAAAGCATCCAGAGACCTTCACCAGAGGTCACAGTGGGCAGAGTGGTCCGTCTTTAACTAGGGGTCATCTGTAAATCGGGTGTCCTAGGGGACCACCTGTACATCAGTAATCCATTAGACAGAGCTTCACTCAGTAATCAATTATAAAGGGCTCATTTAGTCATCAATTAGTCAGGACCCACCTTTGTAATCAATTAGGCAGGTGCCCCCTTCAGTAATTCATTAGGGGCTCATCCTCTTTGTCGCAAGGTGAGTACTCACCTCCCACATCTTTAGCTCTTATAATAATAATAATAATCATCTTTATTTACCATCATATTCCGAAGCGCTTTACAAATCATAGGGGACAAATACAAATATAATAAAACACGACAGAGCACAAATATTTGTAGGAGTGATGTCCCTGCTCGCAAGAGCTTACAGTCAAAGGCTACATTCACACTGCTGTTGCCCGCCCGTACCGTACTGTAGCGGGCAACGGCAGTGCATGGGGAGAGGAGGAGGAGGTGAGCGCAGCTCACCTCCGCCCCTCTCCATAGAGATCCATGGCACACGGCGCCGTTTTATGGGAAAAGATAGGACAGGTCCTATCTTTTTCCCGGGTACAGAGCGGTACGGTGCAGCGCACGTGCGGTAGGGTGCCGTGCGCCCATTGCCATCTATGGAGGACGTATATCGGCTGTATATACGTCATCCATACGGCAGTGTGAATGTAGCCTAAGAGGAAGAGTGAGGTGACACAAGAGGTAAATGAATGGTCCGGCCATTCATTTAGAATAGAACAAAATATAATATAATAAATAGAAGTGCTGTAGCTTGACCCAGTCATCAGCCGTCATCTTATATACAAAGTCCAGGGTGAATGGGACTGCAGAGAAGCCTGGTGCCTGCTGGTTGCTGGATAATAGATGGGAGGAGGACACAGGATGGGTTATTAAAAAAAAAAGAGTTAAAACTTCATGCAGTTAGCGAGTGTGATAGGCCTGCCTAAAGAGATGGGTTTTAAGAGCACATTTGAAACTTTGGAGGTTAGGTGTTAGCCTGAATGGGTGCAACACTAGAGAAGTCTTGGAGACGCGAGTGGGAGGTTCACACTAGTGTAGTGGCTAATCTAAGATCACTGACGGATCTAAGAGCACAAGTTGGCCGATAGACTGAGATAAGAGAGGAGGGGTAGGGGGGTGCAGCATCCCCGGACACCCTGCACATCTACTCATCCACACGGTAAGGACTGGTACTCATATGCCCTACATGGCGATTTCTATACTAGGCATGAGCTTTGCTATGCCATTACTAATGTGCATGTACCCATGCCATTAATACACCTGTATATTTTTCTACCAGCCCATTTAAATTGCCCAATTTTTTGTGCAACGTGCTGTGTCCGGGTATGACTGTTTTCTATTTCTGCTGCATGGTCACCCTGTAACTTTGTAACCCTGTCATACAACCCCTTTTACAAAATGTCAAACTTTGGCTATGTGTTTTTACCGTATATATAATAAAATTTTGTTTCTTTTATCAATCTTTGTATTGCTTCTTGCCTCATATCTTTTCCCCTCCCTCTGAGGGGTACCATAGGTTCTATAGATCATATCAACATATGGGGCACCTATCCTCTGGTGCAATTACTAGTACAGTCTCTATAACCAAGTATATAGACATCTCTGTACAATCTCTGTTTTCAACTTCCGGGTGCAGCATTATGCAGAGCTTTGTGGATGAGGGTTATTATTTTATACTGTATTTGAAAGGAGACTGCAGCCAGTGCCATGACTGGCATGAACTGGAGGCATCCGTGAAGCGTTTAGTCTGAAAGACAAGCCTGGCTGCTGCATTAAGAATATATTGTAGAGGAGAGAGTTTGGTGAGTGGAAGACCGGTTAGTAGAGAGTTACAGTAGTCTAGACAGGAGTGAATCAGAGCAACCTCATGTGGATTATGCAGAACATAGTGCTGTTGCCATGCTCCAGTGTCTTAAAGAGGCTGCATGGTAGAGGCATGTATATGCCACTGCTGGTGCGGGAGGCAGAATCACTTGCATGTGTTTCTTCTAAACATTTATGGAAATGATTACATACTGAAACCCAGAACCAGCTCATCATTGGAGCTGGGCCCGGGGCCCTCTGAAACAATCCAGATTGCGGAACCTGGCACTGGTGCTTAAAGAGTGCCAAAATGATCCAGCCCTGGTCCTAATCTTGGTTAGGTTAACAGAATAAGACTTATATCACTGAATTGTTCACTACCTTAATACGTTTGCATGTAAGCTGGGATACATAGGAGTTACCAGGAACAGATTCCTATGGTTACCCTTCTGTCACACCATTGTTATATGCAGTATTTTAGCTGTTGAAATGTAAAAGCTTTATTTTTTTAATCATTGAAATGCTTTTTTCTCACCATACCATGCGAAATGTACACATTGGCAATAGTTTGTCTGCCACTATGGTTACGCAGATCATTCTTCCCTAGGCACAGCAAAGGCTTACTAATGCAGACCCATTTGTGCTTCTCTTTTACAAGCTCCATGCTACATTACGCTTTTGTTACAGACACCACACTGCTGCTGCTTGAGCACACATTGCTATATGAGCCTATGAGATGCACAGTTCTAGGGGATCTGCAGTCAAGTGGCTAGCAATACACTCTTTTGTTATTTCAAGTACTGATTTATATACAGTAGCCATGGTTTACCGAACTCTAAAGTGAAATGTAGCATACTGTACATAAATTGATATACACATAAAAGAAAACATGGCCTTGCTTATAAAAATCAGCCTTATTCAGTTGAATTTCTGGTGAACTTATACAGAGTGTTATTGCTACTGTTAGAGATTGGAGCTCAACCTTTCTGCATCAGATTCCTCCATGTTGATCATAAAACAACTGTAATGTTGTACATTTACACCAAAAACATATTTTTACATCCAGCTACAAAGGCGTGTAAGGAATTATTTTTCATGGCAAACTTAAATTTTTATTGATTCCTTTATGCATTGTTAATGCTTTTTCTGTTAAGCTGTTTTCTGTTAAATTGACACATGATCATCCCTGACTAGTGATCTAAGACTAAAGTTTTTTTTTTTATTTTGGCTAGCAACCATTGTCCTCTGTAACCTCTAAGCATGCTTTTAATAATTTTGGCATTTCTTAAGTGAATGAACTGGAATTACTCCAAAGATAAATCCTGCTAATGAGAGATTGATGTCAGCTTCTTTATATAGCATATGACATCATGACTATGAACTCACTTATTTGAAAAGAAGTGTGATCTGTATTGAGATTGCATTAGTGTGATAGCTTTGGGAAGTAAGAGTTCTCCTTACGGAGACTGCCAACTAAGGCCACCATGTAGGCGTGTGGAGTCTTACAGCCATGGGTGCTACACTAGGGGATTATGGGAAAATATGCAAAGTTTTCCAGAATGGGATAAGGAAAACCACGCCTCTTTTAGCTACCTTGTAAGGCATCTCCCTTGACATCATGCATGACCTACAAGAGGCCTTATAACATGATGCAGGATTAAAACCAAACCAGTATATCTATTCCTTCTGGAATAGATGTACTGGTTTGGTTTTAATCCATAGTTGGGAGCAGGGGCGTCGCTAGGTCAAAAGATCCGGGGCCCATGCCCCGGATCTTTTGGCCCGTGCCCCGAATGTCCCGGTGTCTGGGCAAATTATCTCAGCACTGTAGTGGAGAACAGAGCCGCCGGCTCCGTTCTCCACTACAGGGAGCAGGAGACGCGATCTCACAGCGTCTCCTGCTTCAAGCAGCTCACTAAAGCTGCCGGGAGCAGGAGACGCCGGGTGATGACGTCGCCGCGCCTCAGTCCTGCGAGAAGACAGATGGAAGTGAGAGAGAAGACTTGGGTGAGTATGTTTGTTTTTTTTAATGATACAGTGGAGGGGGAGAGGGCACATTGAGGAGACTGTGGCGACCATTACAGGGGGCTAAGAGGACCTGGGAAGGGGGGGCTGTGGGATACATTACTTTACATTACATTTACACTTTACATTATAAGCTGGGGGCATTACAGGGGGCTTTGAGGACATAGGGAGGAAGCTGTGGGGACATTACTCATGGCTGGGGACTTAGGAGGACATTATTTGTGGCTGGGGGGAACTTCTTAGAGGAGGCTGTTGGGGACATTACAGGGGGCTGCGGGAAACATAACAAGAGGCTGCGGGGGACATTGCAGGGGGCTGTGGGGGACATTGCAGGGGGCTGCGGGGGACATTGCAGGGGGCCGCGGGGGACATTGCAGGGGGCTGCGGGGGACATTGCAGGGGGCTGTGGGGAACATTGCAGGGAGTTGCGGGGGACATTGCAGGGGGCTGCGGGGGACATTGCAGGGGGCTGCGGGGGACATTGCAGGGGGCTGTGGGGAACATTGCAGGGGGCTGCGGGGGACATTGCAGGGGGCTGCGGGGGACATTGCAGGGGGCTGAGGGGGACATTGCAGGGGGCTGAGGGGGACATTGCAGGGGGCTGAGGGGGACATTTCAGGGGGCTGAGGGGAACATTACAGGGGGCTGAGGGGAACATTACAGGGGGCTGAGGGGAACATTACAGGGGGCTGCGAGGGACATTACAAGGGGCTTCGAGGAACATTGCTGGTTGTTGCGAGGAACATTGCTGGTTGTTGCGGGGGACCTTACAGTAGTCTGCAGAGAACCTTTCAGGTGGCTGCGGGCAACCTTACAGGAGGCTGTGGGGGACATAATAGGAGGCTTTGGGGGGCGTTTCAGGGGGCTTTGGGGGACATTACATGGGGCCTTACAGTGGGCTGTGGGGGACATTACAGAGGGCTATTAGGACATGGGAGCTGTGGGGGACCTCATTTGTGGCCGGGGGCTTTACCTTACAGGGGGCTGAGGGGGACATTACTGGGGGCAATAGCATTGTCCGGCATGGTGAGGACACTTTTGTGTCACTGTGCCATCGCTGGAAAACAAATCTTTCCAGTAACAAAGGCCTGACTGCACGGCTTCTTATGGACAGGGAAGGAGTGAGGAGCACTTGTCCCCCCCAGCAGTCCTGGCCCCGGCAAAGCATATATGTGTGTGCGAAAGGGGCGTTATAGTAAAGGAAAGAAAGTGTTAGGGGTAGCAGCAGGATAACACTGTTTGGGGACCAAGATGTAAGGACAATAAAGAACATGAGATCTCTGTGGTGAACTTCACAGGGAAGACGTGGCTGAAGAGGAGACGTGGTGATGCCTGGCCTAATGGAGAAGATAGAGAGAAAGGACACGTCACCTTGTGATGAAAAAGGTAGGGATTTCTTCAGTGTTTTCTGTAGCTGTATATGTTAGGTACAGTTGTTATTGGCACAACTACATGTGAAGTAGGTTATGTACATGAGTGAATACTACTAAAAATTCGGTACATATGCATTGGGGCCCGTGCCCCGGATCTTCTGCGACCCTAGCAACGCCCCTGGTTGGGAGTCTGTTCCTTCTGGAATAGATATACTGGTTTGGTTTTAATCCTGAATCATGTCACAAGGCTTCCTGAAGGTCATGCTTGATGTCAAGGGACCTGCCTTACAAGATAGCTAAAAGAGGCATGGTTTTCCTTTTCCCATCCTGAAAAACTTTCAATATTTTCTCAGAATCCCCTCGTGGAACGTCCATGGCTATGTGACTCCATAAGCCTACAAGGAGGCCTTAATTGGCAGTCCCCATGTGGAGAATTCTTGCTTCCCGACCCTTGTCACAAGCCTTTCACTCAGCCAAACCACTTCACTATGCTGTACTGCAGAAATCCAACTAAGTAGAAATAGTGCTGTCTACAGTTCGGAGTCTGTTCCTTCTTGAATAGATATACTGGTCTGGTTTTAGTCCTGCATCATGTCATAAGGCTTCCTTAAGGTCATTCTTGATGTCAAGCGAGCTGACTTACTAGGTAGCTAAAAGAGGCGTGGTTTTCCTTATCCCATCCTGAAAAACTTTGCGTATTTTCCCAGAATCCCCTAGTGGAGCATCCATGGCTATAAGACTTAATTGAGAGTCTCCGTAAGGAGAACTCTTACTTTCCAATCCTAGTCAGAAGCCTCTCACTCCACACCAGTTTCCTATGCTTGGTTAGGCTATCTATTTTGGAAAGCCAATCACATTCCCTAACTGCATAGAACCCTCCACCCTGACTACCGTCCCCTTTAATGAAATGTCCACTTCAGATGCCTCATCTTTATAAAATGTCCACTGCAGATGCCCCCTTAAGTGAAATGTCCACAGCCGATGCCGCCTTTTATGAAATGTCCACAGCTGATGCCCCCTTTAATGAAATGTCCATCCCAGGTGCCCCCTTTTCATGTAATGTCCACAGCAGGGCCCTGTTGAAAGAAAAAAAAAATCTATACTCCCCTGCTGGCTTCTTCTCCCCAAACCCGCGGCTCCGTCTTCTACTCTTCTGGCCTGGGTGCATCCAGGACTGCGTGACATGATAGTGTCGTGCGATGGTGGTTCTTCATGTAGGTTTTTATTATAGACTGATGGTGGTTCTTCATGTAGGTTTTTAATCGAGCATGAACTTCAGGAAGCCTTATGACATTATGCGGCATTAAAACCAAACCAGTATCAATGGCGGATTTTCATATAGGCAATATGAAAATCCCCCATTGATATTGGTTTGGTTTTTATGCCTCATCATGTCATAAGCCTTCCTGAAGGTCATGATTGATGTCAAGGGAGCTGCCTTACAAGGAGGCTAAAAGAGGCATGGTTTTCCTTATCCCATCCTGGAAAACTTTGCATATTTTCCCTTAGTTGGGTAGCGCGGCGCAAAGCCCTTAGTAAATGTGCCCCATAGTGTTCTCCCCATGTGGAGAATTCTTGCTTCCCGACCCTTGTCACAAGCCTTTCACTCAGCCAAACCACTTCACTATGCTGTACTGCAGAAATCCAACTAAGTAGAAATAGTGCTGTCTACAGTTCGGAGTCTGTTCCTTCTTGAATAGATATACTGGTTTGGTTTTAGTCCTGCATCATGTCATAAGGCTTCCTTAAGGTCATTCTTGATGTCAAGCGAGCTGACTTACTAGGTAGCTAAAAGAGGCGTGGTTTTCCTTATCCCATCCTGAAAAACTTTGCATATTTTTTACCAGAATCCCCTAGTGGAGCATCCATGGCTATAAGACTTAATTGAGAGTCTCCGTAAGGAGAACTCTTACTTTCCAATCCTAGTCAGAAGCCTCTCACTCCACACCAGTTCCCTATGCTTGGTTAGGCTATCTATTTTGGAAAGCCTATCACATTCCCTAACTGCATAGAACCCTCCACCCTGACTACCGTCCCCTTTAATGAAATGTCCAGCCCCGATGCCCCATTTTAATGAAATGTTCACTTCAGATGCCTCATCTTTATAAAATGTCCACTGCAGATGCCCCCTTAAGTGAAATGTCCACAGCCGATGCCGCCTTTTATGAAATGTCCACAGCTGATGCCCCCTTTAATGAAATGTCCATCCCAGGTGCCCCCTTTTAATGTAATGTCCACAGCAGGGCCCTGTTGAAAGAAAAAAAAAATCTATACTCCCCTGCTGGCTTCTTCTCCCCAAACCCGCGGCTCCGTCTTCTACTCTTCTGGCCTGGGTGCATCCAGGACTGCGTGACATCATAGTGTCGTGTGATGATGGTTCTTCATGTAGGATTTTATTAGAGACTGATGGTGGTTCTTCATGTAGGTTTTTAATCGAGCATGAACTTCAGGAAGCCTTATGACATTATGCGGCATTAAAACCAAACCAGTATCAATGGCGGATTTTCATATAGGCAATATGAAAATCCCCCTTTGATATTGGTTTGGTTTTAATGCCTCATCATGTCATAAGCCTTCCTGAAGGTCATGATTGATGTCAAGGGAGCTGCCTTACAAGGAGGCTAAAAGAGGCGTGGTTTTCCTTATCCCATCCTGGAAAACTTTGCATATTTTCCCTTAGTTGGGTAGTGGGGCGCAAAGCCCTTAGTAAATGTGCCCCATAGTGTTCTGTGTTCACTGTAAGATTTAAGTATCTGGACAACTCTGAAAATCTCTACTGCCTTTTGCTGCATCTCAGGCTGACAAGGCATTTATGCCTTAAGATGAAATCAAACATGGTGGACTTCATAAAGGAGATGCTACCATTATTTTTTACATGTTGTTTTTGGATCATTCTTTTCCCTAGTTCTTTGTTGATGACCTTGGTTTTGACCCATGCTTGACTGTGATATTGACTTTGAATTGCTATGCCTTACCATTGGTTTGTTTGCCTTGTGCATGTTGTTTTAATTTTGGCACTGACCCTTAGCAACATCTTGCTAATGACTCCTGTTCCTGCATATATTACTTTTACATAAATACTACTACCTCATATCTGGGGATCCAACTAGAAAAGTCAAAATTTGTGTATTGGAGCTTAAAGTGAAGACCTAGGACAGTGGTGGCGAACCTATGGCACTGGTGCCAGAGGTGGCACTCAGAGCCCTTTCTGATGACCTTGATCACCAGAGATGACCTTGATCACCCAGACACCCAGACAGCCCAGGACTTGCTGTACTCAGAGCTATTTTAAAGTGACAGTGCTACCTGGGACTACTGGAGGAGTGGGAAGGTGTGGACAGATCTGGGTTATCATTGTAGCTCCTGCTCCGACCCTGACAATTCTTCCTGTTTATGGGACCCTGGAGGGAAGCTACAATGATCATCCAAATTTCTTCTATTTTCTGCTTTATTGGTGTCCTCAGGGTGCTGATATGAATGAAAGCTGTGATAGGTCTTTGTTGTAGTTTGGGCACTCTAAAAGGTCTCTAAAAGGTTCGCCATCACTGACATTGGAACTAGCTAAGTGGTTCATTTTTAGGTGCTCTAATATAAAGTAAGACACTAACTAGTTTCCCAGCCTGACTCTAACCTTCACTAAATTCTGTAGGAGCACATGTCAGTGGGTTACATTGATCTGCCAAAGGAGAAAAGAATTCATCTGGTTGACAATAGGATTGTGTGTCTACTGTGGGCAAAAAAGATCATCTGCATGTTATCTGTGAAGCCAGATAAATTTAAAGGGAGCCCGTCATGAAGATTTAGGCCCACAGACCATCACCAACCTGCTAACCAGAACAGTGTCAGAATCACAATGATGTCTTCAATTTTGTATTCAGCTACACTCAGCATTGCACAGAAAACGTACAAAAAAATTTTCACCAAATATCTGATTTTCTCATATATAAATGCAAAACATACCACCAAAATTTTTCAACTAACATGAAGTACAATGTGTCACAAGAAAACTATTTCAAAATCACTTGGATATGTTAAAGCGTTCCAAAATTATAACTGTTATAGTGACAAAGGGCAAATTTGAAAAAATGGGCCCTGCCTGGAAGGTGAAAAGTGACATTTAAGGCCAAAGCGACCCTTTTGTAGCGCGGCTGTAATAGCCACCATGTTACACAAATTAGGGGGCGTTCGAGTGTTCTTAAGGAGGGGACCGCCTGTATGTTGTTTTTACAACAAAAAATAAATAATACTGTCCAAAAAAGGCTTGTATAATCCCTCTATGTAATACACACCAGCTATCTTTGACAAGAAGACTACATAAATTACTTATTGTATCCCAAAGTTATGGGATGAAAAAGTCAAAGCGATGTACACTGTAATGGTTAATAAAAATATAATCTTTATTCATACTTAATACAATGATAAAAATTGAATCCAAAGGAGGTGGGGACACAGAAGGAGTTATCCCATAAACATACAAGAGAAATGCCACAAACTGTAACAAGTAGCCGAAACCATGTAATGTTTATACTCAATAACGATGTTACATACACCTAAATTACCATAAGGACTACTATCACAAAAAACTTATCATGATCCAAGTGGACCAAGTTACAAAAAATGGTGTGCTGACATCAATATAATAAGTGAGTATAAGTTTAGTATGAGATCTAACCCATGTTCATAGCTTAAGTATACTCCCGTATCAGGGGACAGCGTTTTTATGTATCATTAGCATAAACACTACATGGCTTCAGCTACTTGTTCATAACAGTTCATAACCAGTTTCTCTCGTATCATTATGGGACAACTCCTTCTGTGTCCCACCGCCTGTGGATTCAATTTTTATCATTGTATTGAGCCACATTTAACATGCAAAGTCCTACAGAATTGTGTTGCACGTCCCAAGTTAAAGGTGCACCAAAAATAAAAGTAGTGCACTCTGTCGGAGCAGTGCAGGGGGCGCCAGATTCATGCAGAATGTCCACCAAAAATTCTGAATCTGGTGCCCCCTGCACACTACACAGGCAAACCGCACATGGTGCAGTTTGCACGATTCTTAGTAAATGTGCCCCAATGTCTTGCAGATAACAAGCCCTCATTTAGCTTTGTAAATGGAAAAATCGAAAAGATATGGCTTTTTGATGGAGCTAAGAGGAAAGCAGAAATGCATAAAAACTTTGCATTGAATGGGTTAAAGTTTTGCCTTTTTTTGAAGATACAAGTAGAATGTCATAACCTCAAGTTGAAACTGAAAAGCAACTGACAAAATTGTTATCAGCAAACTGGAATAAAAAGTGCTGTAGCTTTTTCCCTTGAATTAAGTGTGTTCACCAGTAGATGGCGTTATTACTCTATACATTTATCTCAGTTCATTTACTTACATTTTCAGTAAAGAAATTTGCACTCATTTAATCTGTTAGTGTTATTTGTCATTCAGCGAGTTTATCCTGCATTGTATACAGTCTTATGGAAATTAATCTCTTAATTGCACAGCCCATTTTCCATTTCCTTTTACCACTTCCCCTTCACAAAAAGTAATAACCTTTTTATTTTGATGTTTATAGACCATATGAGGGCTTGTTTTCTGTGTGATGAATTGTACTTCATAGTGGCTCCTTATAGTATTGTGTGCAATTTTCCCCTAAAAAATGTAGTGTGTCATTCTTGTATGAGCTTTGTTTTTTGGCTTTTTTTGTGTTGTCCAAACGACAAACCTTGCTCAGTATGATTGCTGAGATTCTGAATTTATATATTTTTTAATGTTTGTATGTCTTTGACAAATTTAAAGGAAATCTACCATTTGATTTAATGCATTATTAACCAAACATACCTTGAGAATGCTGTAGCTACACTGATATAGAAACATATCTGGTTTAATCCCTGAGTTGTGTGGTCCTGCTGAAAAAACAATGATAACATTCAGGACCATGGGAAAGCTTGATTGCATTCAGCCTGCCGTTCATAAACACATTACACTGAGCTTTCTGGACTGTCCAGACAGGGCTAATAAACCTGAGCTGGATTACTCATACACAGCTAGGGGGTGGTGCAGCGATTGATTACTTCTGCCTTTCAGGCACAACACAGTGATTACATCATTCTCGCGAGCAGTGCATACTTAGACTACATTCAGACGGCCCTATGGGGGAATGTATATACAGTCGATATACGCCCCCCATAGACGGCAATGGGCGCACGGTGCCCTAAGGGAGCGGTACGGTGCAGCACACGTATGGCACCATACCTCTCCGTACCCCGTGAAAAGATAGGACATGTCCTATCTTTTCATGGCATACGGCGCCGTGCGCCATATATCCCTATTGAGAGGGGCGGGGTGAGCAGTGCTCCCTTCCTCCTCCTCTCCCCGCGCATGCACTTAGGCCGCAGTAGGCTAACCTCTAAACTTTGCTATCTTGCTGTGCTGTGACTACGACAGTGGTCGTCATTTTATCTGTTTGGTTCGGACTATGGGTCCACAATAAATTTAAGAAGCTTTTAATCATCCGGATGCAGCACACTGGATTATTTCTCTTGTTTTCAAATACATCAATATTGCAGGGTATTAAAATTAACATGCAATCAATGCTTGTTTATGTCCCATAATGGGACAAGTCAAAAAGTAAACAAAAAAAGGGAAAAAAAAATTTCAATGAATATTAACTTATAAATTAATCAAAAAGCCCCCAAAGGTTCGTTACATATTACACTTAAATATACAATAAAAGCGTGAAAATCGCCATACAAACCCCATATATGTAGTATCAACACATCCGTAATTTCCCATATAATAAAGCAAAAAAAAATGTAAAAACCCACCAAAAATTATAATATTTACCTTTTTGTCCCCATAAAATGCAATAAAAAGTGATCAGCAAAAGAGTTAAAAGAGCTATGCTATTTGGAAAATGGTGATGCAAAAAGGATAGAATTATTACTCACATGAGGTTTATTGTAAAAAAAATTAGTGAAGCGTAAGCAAAAATATAAAAATTTGGTATTGTGATAATTGTACTGACCTGTTGAATAAATCTAACATATTACTTAGTGTATATGGTAAAGACAAAAAAAGGACAAAAACGATTACAATGTTAATGTTTTTCTACAACCCCTCCAAAAAAAGTTAATATATTTTCAGCAATAGGATATAGCTACCACTGAAAAATGAATCTCATTCTGCAAATATTAAGCCCTCACATGGCAACATTTATGGAAAAAGAAATATTTTATAGCTCAAATAAGTGTGTCATGACCAACTAAAAACCACTGAATTCTATAATGCAAAACTGGCTAATGCATGGCCTTCCTTCCCTTCTGTGCCTTGGTGTATGCCCGTACAACAAGTAACGGCCACATGTGGGGAGTCTCTGTACTCAAGAGACATTGGGGCACATTTACTTACCCGGTCCATTCGCGTTCCAGCGGCGGCCTCTCGGACGAGTGTTCGGGTCTTCCGGCGATTCATGAAGGTCCTGCGCCCGATGTCCACCAGGTGTCGCTGCTGCACCAAGGTCCGCCGAGTTGCGTCGGAGTTCACTGATCTCTTCCTGGTGCATGTAAGTATGGCACGTGCGACCAATTTTTTTTTTAAATGCGGCGGTTTTTCCGAATCCGTCGGGTTTTCGTTCGACCACGCCCCCCTGATTTCCATCGCGTGCATGCCAGCGCCGATGCACCACAATCCAATCGCGTGTGCCAAAAACCCCGAGCAATTCAGGGAAAATCATCGCACATCGGAAATATTCGGGTAACACAATGGGAAAACGCGAATCGGGCCCTTAGTAAATGACCCCCATTGTGTAACAAATTTTTAGATGGGTTTTCTCTTTTTAACTTTTGTAAACTTTTAGGGCTAAATGAACGTATTACCAACAATATTGGACCATTCTCTTTCAGTGACTGTCTGCCTCTCGACAGCAGTGTCTTTCAGTGACTTTTGCACATTTACAGCCAGTGACAGGTTCCTATAGAGCCCTATTCACTTACTGACACACTTCTTTTAGCTAAAAATTGTTTCGCTTATATCTCCATAAATCACCTTTTGTCTTATACTAGCTGTAGCTCCCGGCATTTCCCGGGATAGTAAATAACTGCTCTTAGATACAGTAAAATAGAATGGCAATAGCAAAAAATATTTTATATGTATCTATAGATTGTCTCAGACTGTCTCTTTCAGTGACTGTTTGCCTGACTACGGCAGTCTCTTTCAGTGACTGTCTGCCTGTTCCCGGCAGTCTCTTTAAGTGATTGTCTGCCAGTTGCCGCCACTCTCTTTTAGTGACTGTCAGCGGCAGTCTCTTTCAGTGACTGTCTTCCTGTTGGTGGCAGTCTCTTTCAGTGACCGCCTGTCGGTGGCAGTTTCTTTCAGTGACTGTCTGAGAGCTCAAGTTTCATTTTTGCACAGCTGTTTATAAAATATCTCTGGTTTCCAGGGGCAACTGGAACAGTTTTACCTCAGACATTTCTGATAAATCTCCCCTATCTCTGTATCCCTATTCAACCAATCACGGCTCAGCTTCCATCTGCCAGAGCAGCAGCAGATAATGGCTCCTATATATGGGGGATAGTAATTATTTTCTGGAAAGCGCAGGGGGGGGGGGGGGATTGTCAAAACATGGTCTAAGACGTTCTCCGAGTCAGAGGCAATAATTGTACAAAATTTGGTGATTGTAAACGCAATGGTACAGATTCCTTTAGCCGACATACATACACACACATACATTCAGCTATATATATATATTAGATTACCTGGCATCAGTGTGTGTCCTGCTTATCTGGCCCCTCCCATCTAATCCTCCCCATGCCATATGCTTCTTTACTGGTCACAGTTCATGTCATGTTACTAAAGTGACATCATCTTAGGTACTTTAGCCTCTTAACAGTAGCAAACTGTATCCCATGCATGTATCTGACCGAATGAAGTCACAGCAGACTCCATGGACTTCTACTCCTCTCCATCCTCCATGGAGGCTGCTGTGATTTCATGTAATCACATACATTCGGTACAGTATGCTATTGTTAGAAGGCTGAAGGACCTGCCATGATGTCACTGTTCACAAGTAATGAATGTAAAACAAGGCACTGTGTAAAAAAAATGACACAATATTTCCCATCTGTAGTTGAATATTAGCATACAGTTCGTGAGTGCAAAGAGGCAGAGCAAGGATTTGAAGAGACACTGAGATGTCAGTCAAAATAAGGGGGCGTGGCTTACTGCCAGCCTGGGAGAGAGAACAGTCACAGATATCAGAGATGAGTCAGAAAAACATCTGTAATTAAGGTACAGTGCCCCACTGGCAGCTAATTCTAGGTGATATGGGGAGGCTTTTTATCAGCAGGCATTGTTAGTCAGGAGGGTCAAAATCTGGTGACCGGTCCTCTTTAATAATTCTCCCTGCTTTCATTTTGTTTTGACCGAGCAAAGTCCTGATCTTCATATAAATGTCATTGTTGGAATAAAAGCAGGGTATCTTTTTACTTCAATGTTGTACATTTTCTCTGTTTACGTCTGAACTGCAGAATCTACTTTAACTGAAGTGTCCTTGACATCGGAAGGATAGATTCTGATGTTCCAAGAATGTTAGATAAAAAAAGCTTCTATTTGCAGCCTTATGACTTAGTATGAAAAGACTAGACTTTTTCTGAGTGAAAAGACTGAAATGAAGTTTAATATCAGTAAGAACTTCAGGGCTTTTTTGTATCTTAGGTCTGTTTACCAGATATACACAACATAAAAGTTTAAAAGCCCCTTTGTGTACCACAATGTTATAGTATATTGTGGTGCAGTAGGGGTTGTATGGAGAGAGCTTACAGGCTGAGATCCCCCCATACAGAGCAGGTGTCAATTGTATTACACAGCTGACACCTTTCTTTAGCAAAGTTAACCTATCAAGCACTGCAGTCCAACCTTACATCGCTGCTTCATGATCTTGGATGGCCAATTGGCACCCCCACTTCCCTCGTGACATCATTGGATGGCACCAATTGGTTGCCATGACAGCTTGGAGTCTCATAGAAACTCCTAGACCTTTCATAAAGCCTTATCTCTAGAAGTCTGGTTGAGATTAGTAGTAAATTTACAGTATACTGCAATTACAGTAGAACTGCAGTATATTGTATGAGCATATATAATACCCTACCCTAGTCTGGCTGTTAGAGCTCAGTAGTAAATTTACAATATACAGCAATACAGTAAAATTTCAGTATATTGTATGAGTGGTTATAGCCTGAAATAGTAGTTAAAAATGTAAAAATTCAAAAATGTAAAAGTTTTAATCACTGCCTCTTTTCCAAAGTACACATAAAAATAAATAAAAAAAATACACATGTTAAGTATTGCTGCCTTCCATCTATCAAAATATAAAAATGATTATCCCATGCTGTGACAAAAAATAGCATCCAAATGCCCAAATTTTCCATTTATAAATTTTTCAATACACATGTCCGAATAAATGTACCAATATACCAAAACATAAAAAACTATGTGAATTTTGTATCTCCATGATCATACCGACCCAATGAATAAAGTGGAGGAGTCATTTGGAGTGAACTGTGACAGCTGGGGCACTGCTCATCCCTGCACAGGGGGCCCGTGTAGACCTTAGGTTAGGCCGACAGAGAAACCTGTATGGGCGGTCACTAAGGGTTAAGGACAAGGCCCTTTTTCATTTTTGCATTTTCATTGTTCCTTGCAAAGAGCTATGTGAAGCTTTGTTTTATGTAAAACAAATTGCACTTCAAAGCGACGGTATTTTATACTCCATGCTGTGTACTGGGAAGTGGGAAAAAATTCCCAATGCTGTGAAAATGGTGAAATGGTGAAAAAATTTATTTGCGCCATTTACTTTTAAGCTTGTTTTCTATGGCTTTTACTGTGCACCCTTTATTCTTTGGGTTGGTATGATCATGGGGATGCCAAATTCCTATAGGTCTTAAAATGTTTTCATACATTTACAAAAATTAAAACCTCCTGTACAAAAAAAATGTCTTCATTTTGCCATCTTCTGGCGCTAATAACTATTTCATTCTTCAGTGTACAGAGCTGTTTGTGCCATAATTTTTGCGACTTTTGATGACATTTTCAATGCTACCATTTTGTGGATTGTACCCTTTTGATCACTTTTTATAGAATTTTTTATATTTTGCAAAATGGCAAAAAAGTGGCATTTTACGGTTAAATGCCGGGAATAACCAATATTATTTTTTGCTAGATTGGACATCTTGGCGAGACCTAACATGTTTATGGTTTTTACATGCAAATAAAGACAAGAGATAGCGGCACTCACCCAGCAATCTTCTTTATTCTGCTTGATGCATGTGACAGGGAGGTGCAGCACAAGAAGGACTTCGGCGACGGGCCGTTTCGCGCACAGCTTGACGAAGCGCAGGAGTGCGCGAAACGGCCCGTCGCCGAAGTCCTTCTTGTGCTGCACCTCCCTGTCACATGCATCAAGCAGAATAAAGAAGATTGCTGGGTGAGTGCCGCTATCTCTTGTCTTTATTTGCATGTAATATCCACCTAGTGTAACGGCAGAGCACCACCCGTACAGTCCCGCCCACCCGGCATCAGGTTGTGTGTCTAACACCTCCTTTCTAATCATCTGCGTTTTGGTCTGGCAGTGCCGACATCACAGTCGGGCGATCCCCGGCACCCTATTTCTACAATTGACTATGTTTATGGTTTTTACTGTTCATTTATTTTCCTACTAGGGAAAGGGGGAAGATTTGAATTTTTAAGGTTTTTTTTATTTAATTATTGTTTTTTTAACTTTTTTAATTAGTTTTGTTTAACTATTTTTCAGAACCCCTAGGGTTGTCTTATTGATTCTATCATATAGGGTCGGCTACAGTTTACAGTAGACCCCAGGGCGGCAGAGCCTCTTCCCTGAAATATTCTCTAGTTTATCAAACGAAACAGCCCCATGATTATTTTATATAAAGCCCCTTTTACTCCCTATGGATTCATTAGGTGCAGCCTCCCTCAACTCCATGGATTCCTTATGTGAACCCTCCAGCGGCTCTTGGCCCCAGCACTTGCCCAGGTATGCCCAGTGCTGGCACCAACGCTTCTACCATATACTATCATATTAAAGTATGGTAGTATATGGTAATTTTCCACATCATATACTATAATGGCACATTAAAATAGACAGCCTAATACCGGACAGCCTGATATTTGTATGACCCGCGACTGTCATGGTACCAGATCACCATTCCCCGATGACAGTCAATATGGTGGCGCCCATGAACTGCTGGCTTTTTAATGCCAGCTCTTTCCCCCTTATATAGCCACCCCCAGTTTATAGCCAGCCAGTCCCCAATATATAGCCAGCCAGCCCCCAGTATATAGCCAGCCAGCTCCTGTCCCAGTATATAGCCAGCCAGCCCCTGTCCCAAGTATATAGCAGACCCTCAGTATATAGTCAGTCAGCCCCCAGCATATAGCCAGCCACAGTATATATCCAGCCCCCAGTATATAGCTAGCCAGCAAGCCCCCAGTATATAGTCAGCCCCTGCCTCAGTATATAGTCTGCCAGCCTTCCACCAGTATATATAGCCAGTCAATACTCACCTTTCCGATACTCCATGGAGGTCTTCTCTTCTTTTATCCATCAGTGACAGTTCCATGCAGCATTGCGGTGCACAGGCTCTGACGTCAGCCGTGATGTAATTGACGATGACCATAAGGACCATTGCCGCTGCATGACGGAAAAGAGAAGACCTGCAAGGGGCATTGGAAAGGTGAGTATTGACTTTCTTTTCTTTTTTTGTCTTGAATATAAGCCGAGTCTTTTCTGCACATTTTTTGTTTATTTTGCTTATACTTGAGTATATACGGTACCTTGTTTTTATTTAGTGTTAAAAGTGTAGCTTGAATAACAGTTTCAGAGCTGATATTGATTTTGATATTGAAGCAGTTATCAACTGCTATTTTAATGAACATAATAAAGTTTAATTGTTAGATGTTTCTACTGTTTCAGTGATTACATGTTGTATTTAAGAAACATTGATATCAGAATTTACTGAGAGGGGGCGTAGCCAAGCCGAATATGTGAGCACTGCCTGAGCTCCAGTTCGATATCTGAAAAAAATTCTGTTTCTACAAAGCAACCTGCTGCCTCCAGAGCTGCAGCTACAAGCACTTCAG